>NC_090937.1:360546057-360889349 GCF_040938575.1 Ambystoma mexicanum | reverse complement strand
CCGTTGAGATGTGGCTTTCATCAGATTGCAGCCACCAAAGTCCAGCTTGCCATGTCTAGTCCTCCTAGTCCACTGCATCTTCTAAACTGAAGAGTGCTATCATCGTTCCCCCTCGCAGGCTTTTTATTCTGCACTAGCACTGATCATGTCTAGTCCCTGTGTTTTTCCTGGCTTTGGAAAGGCCACTTTTTCTTAAGGACTGTTGAGCACCACCAGGACACCTCTCTCACTCCAGGTGTCTGTTAATGAACACCCCAAAAGCATCGCTCTGCAGATCCTTGTGTCTGTCCACTTCAGATGCAGCTAAAGTACTATCATGTGACTCTCACCTGAACCTCTGACTTCCGATGTAACCACTTTGCTTTTTCAAATTAGATCAGCCAGTTTAGTTCAATGCATTTACTTTCAGCAAGTTGGATCACATAATCTATAAATGTCCCATGCACTGCGGCCATCCACCCAGAGCCCATTCAGACTGAGGTTAAATGTGCTAACCCTACTGTCACTTTGCTATTCATGAAGGTATCAGTGGGGCAAAAATACAGGGGACTCTGGGGAAAGCTAAGAAATCCCTTATTAGAAACAATAATACAAGAAATGTATATAAGGCAATGGTTATGGTGATTTATGAGCCCGCCTCCAAGTAACTCAATGTTATGTACCCTCAGCCCTTGTCAGGGCACCAGACTAGCACAGCCAATATCCACATGGAGGAAGGCCATCAACCGCAATCAGCGTCCACATGACTTGTCTTGTTCCCACCTGCAACAAGTCCAAGACATATTTTCACCTCATGGCAATGTTCTCAGAATAAATCCATGTGGCAAAAACATGCTTGCTTTCCAATATCAACAGTCATCTAACAAAATACTGGAGAGGAACAGAGAGTGCACACATACTCTATGTTACAAATTGATGGTCTGGTGAGCAAAAGATGTTTCGGCAGATGGGAGCAGAAAATGACGATGGAAAAGATTATTATTACATGGGGCCTCATTACGACCGAGGCGGAGGACCATGGTGCTATTAGCACCATGGTCCATGCCGGTGTCCGCCATGGCGGAATTACCACCCCATTCCGAGGTTGGCGGGGTGGTAATTCGCCATGCCGCCATGGCCCTTCCCCATTCCCATTTTTGACCCATAGGGCTCAATGGGAATGGGGAAGGCGCTAAGTACGGTGCCGCAAATTGCGGCACCGTACTTAGCACCAAGGTCCCTTTGCGGGTCCCTACTTTAACGGCTGGTAAAACCAGCCGTTAAGGTCGGGTCCCGCAAAGGGACCTCGTAATTAGGCGCTAATAGGTTAACGGCGCCGCAGCCTTTTACGGCGCCGTTAACCCATTAGCACCTGGGTCGTAATGAGGCCCATGGGGTTTAGCAAGGGATTATTATTTTACCAGCCACAGATCGCAAAGGTATTGCCATGGAATCACTACTAAGGTTTTAGGATTATGTGGGCTTAAGCAGGTGATTGCTTTTGTAAATGTTACAGGTTGTTACCGGTTGCATGCGGATTAACAAGAGATGCAATGTTACAAGGAAAATCTGTATAGGGTTACACCAACAGAACCACCATAACACTGAGCCAACTGCTCACGGTTGGGTAGAGGAGGCCGTATGGCCATTAATCGCAGCCCCTAGGATACAAACATCTGGCCCGGCTTACAAAATGTCGAGTACAAATCTTTAGAGCTTTGGGAACATCCAATCTGTGCTGACACTCTCCTGCAGAAGAATAAGAAGAATACGGCGAAAAGAAGGATGAAAGTAGGAGAAATGCTTTGGAATAAAGAATCGACTGATACTCAAACCATAGTCACTGGGAAGGATCACAAACAGGCCAGGCTGTAACGGTAGGAATGAAACTGAGAAGACAAGAGCCACAAAGTAACTGCGCAAAACGGATCCTATGAGACAACCTGCAGAGCCCAAAACAAACAAAGGATGTCTATACTGGAGTAGTGAACGGGATAAAGGTCTGTAATGATAGAGAAACATAGGGATCCCTCTTGGAACATACTCCTCAAAAGCACCAGAATGCCCTAGCGGATGCCCAGTGTTAGGCAGAATCATATGCAGTGCCCTTAGGGACCACTGCACACAATTAAGACTACAAGTGGTATTACAATTTCACCTTTGGTATAAGCCTGTACTACACAGAAGGAGTGGTAGCAATGGCTGAGCAGCCAGACTTATCTCAAGAGCAATTGAGCAGTAGTAGAGATTAGACAAAGGACTACAATCACTGTGACTCAAGCAAACACTGACTCAAGGTTTCTGGTTAAAAAATATAAGTACATTTATTTTTAAACCATCTGTTCACAAAACACTTCACTTACTAGTAAGATGAAACCCCACTTCAAATATACTACACACAACCAATTCCCCTTGTGCAGAACAATTCAAGGTAAGTACTTTAGGATTTGACAGACCGGTGTTGTGAAACAAAGACGTTACCGGGAATACATATGCAATCACTTTTTGACAGTAATGACAGTTCGGTCTTACTAAAGATAAGCGTACCCGCGGGAAGAAATGTAACCGAAGTCAAACACACTTAGCACTTGAATGAATACAAGAAAATTGGGGATAAAAATCATAGGCAATACTTAAGGCAGATAGAATCAGATGGCACCTTCTAACCAGTAGATAAAAATCAATAGGCCTGCGCCAGTGTCAAATGTAACAGGGGTTCTGTTGCCGAGGATCACACAGTTAGTACAGTTCACGATTCGAGATTGCCAGGAGTACTTAGATATTGTCATGAAAGGAGGCAAAAGTTATAAGAGGAAAAGAAGAAAAGGACAATCCTTTGGTGAGGAAGAAGGGTTCAGCCCAATTCCTCAAAGTCGGACACAGTACCTTATTTGTTGAAGAAAGCTGGTGCCACGGCAGTTGTTCCTGGTAGTTCCTGCAGACTCAAGGTTCCTGTAGCTTCAGTCGTGGAGACAAGAAGGAGGACGTCTGGAACGATATGCACTACCCAGGGATGAGGCCAGCAGCAGCGAAACAACGGTGAATAAAAGGTCCACTCCTTTAAAACAGGAGAGGCTCTTCAGATGGCTATCCAGACCACTACAGCAGTGTGCAGTGATTTCGACCACGAAGAGGATCCTCTGGCTGTGGAAGATGAACTGGTTGACCCCACCAGGCTCAAGGGAAGAAAACTCTGGACTGGATCTTTGGCCGTTGAAGGGTATATAGCTCAGGACTGCAGCAGGGCTTCACTCGGACTCGGGAGTTGCAGCAGCCGTCTTCTTCTCCGCTTCTCTTCAGTTGTTTGCAGTTCCAGTGGTAACTCTGACTTCCAGCCCAAGAGTCCTGCCTTTTATGCCAAAATCCCCCATTCACACAGCCTGGCTGTCAACCACTTCAGCCAATCGACACAAAGTGTTACTTGGGTCTCCAAGGAGACCCTGTGCAGGGGGTGACTAAACCCCTCCCTCACATTCAGCCCACCTAGATACCCAGACGCCAAAGGAGGGTTTCTGGACAGAAGCCCGTCAACGGTCGGCGAACAAAGAAGGCAAACCTGGTTTGGCGGGAAAAGTAAAACACAAGAAGGACTGGTGATTAAACCCGACCGGAGCCAAAATAAAAAGTATTTGGCCAAGTGTGTTTATGTTCGAGGCTAATACAATAGCCTAAAACAGTACCACGTTTATACAGTATAATCGCGGTAGAAATGTTAGGGTAGATACCACTGCCACCAGCCAAGTCTAAATGTTAAGAGAGCAAAACAAAGTTCAGAGAGACACAGACAAAAAGGGGTAGGAATTAACCCTTTCCAATACTCCATGTAAGATGGGGTGTACTGGGTCTGTACTTTAAAGGGACTATGTAAAGTTAATGACATCTTTACCTGTTTCTGGAGGACAGTAGTCAGCCCCAGAAAAATGGAGTCAGTGGGATATCTCAAAGACAACCCTGTGCCACTGCACTGAAGGTTCTGTGTAACACACACAAAAGTGGGGCTCCTGGAGTAGTGGTCTCCCTAACACCCAGTGACTTTGAGAGACGAAAATGTACAGACCCATCAAATGCTCTCCTCCAAAATGTTTCGATTCAGGAATGGGACACATTCAGTAAGGTTAATCTCCTTGGAGATAGAGCGCGAGTAAGGGAGAGAGATACAAAGATAGAAAGAGAGCGCAAAAGAGAGCAAGAGAGAGAGAAAGAGTGAGAGAGAAGAGAGTTTACTGCACAAATGGATAGAACAACAGAATGCTTGCAAATGCACCACATTTAGTAAGGATAGTCCTGTGTAAAGGGAATTTTGGCAGTTCCAAACCCTCACATAGGTATTGCTGGATGCAGATTAATTAATCGTGGCCAGTGTTATGCTATGTTAATAAAAATGTACTTGTCTTCACAAAAGCGGTATTGTATACTTGCATATTATCAGTCATAGCACTATTAAGGCTTCTGATCACACCAAGAATTTCATGCTTGTTAGGACAATTGGTCCACTTGAAAGTATTATGTTGAAACATTTATGCAGAAGTTAATTAGCCCTGTTTTCCCATGTTTAGATAGGTGGCTTCTGAGTGGCAAAGAGATGAAATCAAACACGATAGAAAACATACAAACCAGGAAGACTAAGGAATTGAATTCCCCACAACATTTATACGGAAGCTTCAGATCTCCGTTTTATTTTTATACATATCGGAGATAAAAGTTTGCATTAATAATTCATTGGCTAGATTAATGGCTGAGTTAGAACTTTAACAAGTTTGTGTTACAAAACTGTCAAAAATGTAACAGCCTTGCCTCCTTTAATTCAAACTCCTGATGAAGTGCAGGGAAATGCCTTATTGGTATGCAGTGTTGCCAATTACCCAGCAGAGCCGGAGCGCCTATCCAGCTAATCAGAAATAAGAGGGCAGAATTAAGTCTCCCATGTGAAACTTGTCATTTACATATTTAGGATTCAGAAACGATAATAAGGCTAATGAGAATCTCACACGGCGACTCTGAAAGTCAAGTCAATCTCACACCTAATTTTTAACCGACAAATCTGCCGGTGCGTGGTAGTCAAAAGGGAAAAAAAACTGTTGATTATCGTTTAGCTCAATTACAGATTACAATGTATTTGTGGAGAGCTATAAATGAGCTCATAGAACTAATGAGCAGTGAAAGGAGAAGTTCTCCAAAGTACAGTTACAGTGAGGTATAATAGCTGTAACCGTTGACAGTGCAGTGCTTATAGACACTGGTTAGTGATGGGTTTTGTGCTAGTGTTATTGCATTCTAAGCCATTGCAAAGAGATCCTATCACACTGCTCTCTTTTCTTGTTTATTAAATTAAGCAGTAACAAATACAAAACGACATCTCCCATTAGCCCCTCTGAGGATCATCCCCCTCATTATTCAATTTACTTTGTCCATAGTGTCCAGTATATCATGGGAACAGTAAGTGCTCTTTCCTTGCTGCTCCCACCCTTTAAGATGTTTCTGTGATAGTTTAAACAATCCATGTCATATTAATTTGGTATATATGTTTTGAATATTGTGTTTAAATGGTACAGTTTATGTATTTTTATACACAGGGTTAGATAAGCATATTGAATTATGCGCCTGGTTATGTCTCAAAACGTTTATGCCTTGCAGGCCGCCCTGGGAAGAACATGCAGATACAATGTATTTATTTATTTATTTATTTATTACATCTGTTATACGCCCAGACCCGGAGGTATCACGGCGTGGTAACAGACAGTGGGAGATTGCAGCATGATAATACAATACATTTTTATAGCAAAGCATAGGTCTACAAATTATAATGGTATTGTTCCTTACAGTGTATATACAAATGAAGGATGTGGGAGACAGCTAGGTTAGTATTGGTTGAAAAGCCAGGTTTTTAGTGATATTTTAAATAGTGGGTAGGAGGTTTCGATCTTGAAATTGGTAGGTAGTGAATTCCAGTGTCTAGGCGCCAGGACTTTGAATCCGCTGCCCCCCCGCTTTCTCTCTTTTATATCGTGGGATTTTGAGGTGAAAGTTGTTGTTAGATCTAAGGAGTCCTGTCTGGGATTTCTTCGTGACTGTGTTGATGAGGTATTTGGGTGCTTTATTGGCAAAACATTTATGTGTGATACTTAGGGTTTTGAACAGTATTTTGGCTTGGATGGGGAGCCAGTGATTGTCTCTCCTATTGTTGGATATGTGATCAGATTTTTTTATTCGTAGAGCAGCTGAGAGAGCTTTATTCTGCATGAGCTGGAGTTTGGCTTTGTTTGTTTTAGCGGTGCCCAGGAATAGGATGTTACAATAGTCAAGCTTAGAGAGCATGAGTGCTCTGGCTAGTGTAAAGCAGTTGTTGGTTGAGAGGAATTTACGGCTTAGAGAGATAAGTTTAGATGTATAGGCAGAGGATGAGGCTAGTGTATTTACTTGCATAGACATGGTTAAGGTGGCGTCGAGATAGACACCTAGAGTCTTGACTTGTTTGAGTACTGGGATGGGGGTGCCATCGATGATAAATGATTCATAGGCAGGATGAAGCGATTCAATTTTGGAGGATGAGCCGACTTTCAGTAGCTCGTTTTGTCATCATTGAGGCAAAGGCTATTGTTTGCCATCCAGTTTTGAATAAGAGAGTACATTTGGTTAATGAGCAGTGAGTCTTGCTCATGGTTGCCTGTTAGTGGGATAAGGATCTGGGTGTCATCAGCAAAGTTGGTGTAGATGACACCCATGGAATCAAGAGCTGCAAAGAGCAACTTGGTATAGGCATTGTACAATGTAGGGGATAGGCATGAACCTTGAGGGACGCCTAAAGGAACTGGTATAGGGTCGGCTGATTCTTTGCCAATGGATACTCTTGATGTTCTGTCTGCTAAAAAGGATTTGATCCAGTTAGTAGCGTCCTTAGACATATTGAAGTTGTTAGCCAATGTATTACACAGTTTATCGTGGTCGACCAAATCGAACGTTGCCAAGAGATCCAATAGCATCAGTAGGCACAGTTTACCCGCTTCTCTGGTGGCATCCATTTGGATTTTTAGATCTAGTAGGGCTGTCCCTGTACTATGATTACGGCGGTGCTGTTCTAGGTGATTTTGGATCTGGGAGTACGCTATTTTGTCTATTATTTTCAGGAGGAATGGTACAGTTGTGATCGGTCGATAATTCGTACGGATGGATGGATCTAGGGTTGTTTTTTTTAGGAGGGGGGTTACCCATGCTTTTTTGATGCTGCTTGGGACTGTATTAGTGTGAAAAGAGGCGTTAACAAATTCAGTGAAGATTGGTGTGAGGGTGGGGGAACAAAGTTCGACTAGGTGTGAGGGGAATTGATCTTCTTTACAGTTGGATGCTTTGAGTCTTGCTATGGTTTCTAGCACTTCTTTGTCAGAGACTTGTGAGAAGTGGAAAGGAGTGCCAGGGGTGGGATTTGATTGGTTTGCAGTAATGGTGGGTAGGGTTTTTTCTGCAAAGAGTGACTTCTTACTATCAATTTTCTTTTGGAGTAGTATGATTTTGGAGGCTAACGCGTCTTGTATAGTGGTGCACCATGCTTTGCTGGCATTGGTGGGTACACTAATTTGACAGGGGTTTTCCAGCTCTCTAAGGATTGAGAACAGTTCTTTGCTATCTGAAGAGGCGTTTGTAATGCAAGTGTTAAAGGCATTAGCTTTATGTGTGATTGTAGCTGATTTGTATTTTTTATTGTCAATATCAAAGTTTTGAGCTGACTCTGGGGTGTTAGTCTTTCTATGGATGTGTTCTAGTGATCTTTTTGTGCGTTTTAGGGAGACTAGTTCTTCGTTGAACCAGAAGCAAGAGCGTTTATTGGGCCTTCTAGTTTTGGTAGTGATTGGAGCAAGTAGGTCGATGGTATGGGTGAGGTTTTGTTGGTAGCTGTCATGCCCGCGCCGCTGGCACACGCATTGGCAACCATCATGGACTACTTGGTACTCATTTCTCCTCCTAATACTCCTTGAACAACTCCTTTTCACGCCTTGGTCTTGTTACGCTCACCTGACTTCCACGGAGGCGCAGGTCTGGTTTGGAGTGTTGTTGCTTCTTCTATGGTGAAGCGCAGGACCCGGAAGATGGACTGGACCGGACCTTCGAATCTGGCTTGTCTGGCTCGCAGAAATATCTTTCTGTATGTGAAAAGGGAGTATTAACAATCTGCGGGAGAAAGTATAAGCCTCCCGCTCCCTTCTCACCCCTCTACGAAACCCTCCTGCAACCCCCACGTGAAGTCTCACCTTAGGGTTTGAAAGGTTGAGCTCTCCATCCTGCTTCTCATGCAGGGGCGCGTTGTATCCAGTTACTTCACTGGGATTTTGATTGTAGAGGGTTCAAGTTTTGTTTTCCCGGTATAGTACCGTAAGGATTCTGTTAATGAGTATGATTCCGCAATAATAATTGTTTGTTGTCTCTTTTTCAGGTGCGGAAACTATTCCGAGAAGAGCTGTGGAACCAAAGAATGAGACTCTGGTGAGCTTGATGAGAGTTCTCTCAGTGTCCTTGTATCAATGCGCTCACTAACGCTGATGTCTTTTTTCCCCATAGGGGCCGGGGTCTGGAAATGCCTGGATGCGGCACCGACCCGAAACGAAGCTCAATCCAGAAGAAATCAGGTAAGTCTTTATTGGGCGTTTGGGTAATGTCTTTTCATGCGCCCACTAACGCTGATGTCTTTTTTCCCCATAGGGACCGGGGTCCGGAAATGCCTGGATGCGGCACCGACCCGAAACAAAGATCAATCCAGAAGAAATCAGGTAAGTCTTTAATGGGCGTCGGGTAACTTCTTTTCATGCGCCCACTAACGCTGATGTCTCTTTTTCCCCTTAGGGGCCGGGGTCCGGAAATGCCAGGATGCGGCACCGACCCAAAATGAAGTTGGAATAACCCAACAGGTAAGCTTTGTAATGGAAATTAAGGTTTCCTTGTTTTCTTTCCCCTCTCACCTTTATTCTTGTCTTTTTCTCGCTAGGCGCGGTGATGTGTCCAGATGTCGCCGTAGAACGTGGTGGTACCTTGTACAGGTGAGTGAGATGCGGCGAAGCAGCGATCGATGCGATGTGCTTTTAAATGGATGTCTTCCTTTTCAGGACCGTCGGCGAGATGTCTCTGGAATGCGGATTTAGCAGGTAAGGACTCTTCTTTATCCTTTTCTCTTCTCTTCTCTCTTTGCAGGTGTTCCAGGATGCTGGCAGGAGTGGCAGAAGACAGAATGCAGGAGCAAACACGGTGAGCGTCCAGCTGCTAGATGCAGAACAACGCAAAGCGTGAGTTGCTGCTTGGGCGTGGCTTAAATAGCCTTCAAAGTAGTTCCAGGTATGTATCCTTCCTCTCAGGTATGTATTCCTCCCCTGACCACACCCGTGTGGTTAAGTAGTTCCAAAGATAAAGTAGTCCCATTCAGGCCTCAGAAGGCCTGGATGTTGCAGCATGGTCTGCATCAGGTAAGTTAACACTAAGCACCTTTAACACAAAGTCCCCTTTTATGAGCCTGGCGCCTATGGCGCCAGGACTGTGGCCCGATATGAGCCTGGCGCCAAAGGCGCCAGGACTGAGTCCAAAGAGCCCCTACTTGAGGCTGTTGTGACTTCCCTTGAAGACATGATGTCTGCCTCTGGGGTAGCTGGGTCTTGTCTGGCACCTTGGAGGTAGGCATCATGACTGGTCTTTTATTTCCATTTGCTCAACTTTGGTTCATTCTTATTTTATTCAATTAACTACATTTACCATAATGCACCTGGCTAAAGTCCTCAATTCCTGGCTATTCTCATTCATCGTTAATGGGACCACAATCCCCAGAAGTTCTAGCGGCCAGTGCTGCTTCCACCTGCTCAGGACCAGAGGGAGGAGGCAGATTGTCATCAGGTGTGCTGCCCCAGGTGCTGTCAATTAGCCTGCCTCAGAACAGGGCAGGGCTGTATATAAGCAGCTGCCTGCAGGAGCACAGTGGGCCTCATTAGGACCCTGGCGGAGAGGGTATTACGCCAGCGTAGTGCATGGCGTACCTCTCCGCCATACTACGAGTTCCCGTAGCGCCATGGAGGTTTTCTCCGCCTGGTTTTACCAGCCGGAGAAAACCATGGCGCTACGGGACCTCGTTGTTAATTACGCCACCGTATTTTACGGTGGCGTAATTAACTCCTTCCCCACTCCCATTATACCCTATGGGGCGAAAATGGGAATGGGGAAGGGCAGAATGGGGATTGGGGATTTACCGCTCCGCCGAGGTCGGAATGGGGCGGTAAATCCGCCAACCCCCATGGCGCTATCGGCGGCTTTCCGCCATGCTTCGCGGTGCATTTAGCACCGCGAAGTCCGCCTGGGTCGTAATGAGGCCCAGTGTCTTGCATCTTGAGATCTCCCCGCTTTTTTTGCTATCATCGGCTTCCAATGCTTTAACCACAGCTTGCGAAGCCATATTGAGGGAGGATATCCTGTATCTTTTTAACCAATTTTCACCTTTTGCTTCAGTCATTGTTTTTCAACCTCATAATAACCTGATCTACTAATACAGTGCAGCTTTTGTCACATCATTTTTTTCCACATGAATCACTATATAATAGGTCCTTGCAGCATTTTTCCCTTCATTACAAAAATTGACAATTTCCCATTGGCAAAAACATAAATGTTACGTTATGTCATGTTATGTTATGTTATTTGGCATTTATATAGCGCCTTATGTATCATTGGTATGATCTCAAAGCGCTGGTAGGTTGAATGCCCTCAGGAACCGCAGTTCAATTTAGTAGAGAGATGAAGTGTCGTATGATGCATGGGTGCACCGGATATGTGTGCAGCTGGTGTGGTTGTTGCATGACAGCTGGTTCTTAGTGGTTGGTGTGGTGCTGCAGAAATCTGTAGCATGTGTTCAGTCTGGAGGGTGGACATCCAGACTGAGTTTTGGCTGCGTTAGGCCTAAGGAGATGCCTAAGCTAGCCGGAATGTGCTCAGCAAGCTGTGTTTTATTAGGATGATGAGGTGTTCGTGAGGTCATGTTAGTATGAGGACAGCTAGGCCGAATGTGTCATAGCATAGCTGTGTTCTAGTTGAATGATGGTGTATAGGAGTGAGTAAGCGTAGTAGTGTAATATGGTGGTTATCAGTAAAGCGCATGCGATAAAGCATGAGAGCAGAACCTGGGTCGTACAAAGCAGATACGTATATAGAGCGACAGGATGGATAGGGTAAAAATGTGATACAGATAACACGGGATACAAGTACATAGCATATACATAGCACATATAGGAGATAGAGAGATATACAGAGATATATCCACTTCATCCACTCTGTCCGTTCCATCCGCTCCATCCACCCCATCCACTCCATCCTTTCCATCTATCCCATCCTGTCCATCAACATGGTGAACAGGTGTAGTCTCTATCCGCACCATAGTGACGCTATTTGTCACACTTTCTAGATTCAATTTCAACACAATGACGCTATTAGGGCCCACTCAATGATGTTTGGAATGCCTTCTAAGTTCGACCTTAACATGGTGACGCTATTAGGCATACTTTCTAGATTCAACTTTAGCACAGTGACGCTATTAGGGCACACTCAATGATGTTGGGAATACCTTTTAAGTTCAATTTTAACACTGTGACACTGTTTGGGCACAATTTCTAAGTTCAAACTTTAATACAGTGACACTATTAGGGCATGTAAGTGATTTCAAACGAGCACTCCAGCTAAGTCAATGCTTAGCGTGTGATTCCCGGCTGGAACCCTTAATTATATATTTGTGTCTATAAGTTCTTTTATTTCTGAATGATGTACTCTTATATCACACACCTCTCTTTGAATCCCCCCGCCGGTCTCACTGAACCAAGAAGCAGGTTGTTTTGCAAAGTTAAAATATTTATTTGATGGATTTGAACAATATATATATAACACTATTAATATTTATACACTAATCAGCATTGGGTGATATCACAACAATCTCTTTAATCAGTAGGCGTATGGATGAGAAGAATAATGTAGCATTGAATAAAACTTTGTGTGGGTTCAGTCAAATGCAATGATAGGAAAGTAATGCAGCACAGAAATAATGCTTTTGTGTGTTCAATCAAATGCAATGTAATCACTCTTTCCCCCTGATACTACTCAATCCCCCCTAATATGCAATATAGATGGAAGGAGAGAAAAAAGGTTTCAGGAATATACAATCTCAACCAATATAGTTTCAATCCCAGTCCCCCCCAGCCAGCAGAGAGAAACAGGAATTATTTTAAAACGGGTCAATTGCTTTTGAATGTGGTTTGTAATGAATGAAAGAAATTCTAAAAATGGATTTAATTCTCTAAATGGGGTTCAAAACTAGTGGGAGTCACTTTGGATAGTTCCAGGTGAACACTAGAAATGATAATTGAACAACAAGCAGATTGAAAACGGAATTCTGAGATCAGATACAAAGAATAGCTATTTTTCACGTGTTGAAATTGAGCAAAATGCAGATTCGCAGCAAACTTTTCAGCGCGCGAGAAACGCGATAACAGAAAAACTACAAGGAGTTGGAATGTGGTTTCAGGTTTGTTCGAAAGCTGAGGATGTTAGCTTCTATTTGACACTTTTAGTAGAGGTCGGTTTTTCTCAGAAAGAGTCAAGATTTTCAAATGAAAGATGCGCTTTTGAATATGACCAACAAGAATTTTCTGTACACTAGAGAGTCTATGAAGATGCAAGATACCCAACGGGACAGCCACCAGATCAGGGCACCTCTGTTCTGACTTTTTCCCGCCGAGACACTTGTCTTTCTACAGCAAATATATTAGCACAAAGATTATATTATCACTACCATTAACAAAGGACTATATGGATGAGGGATGAGGGAAAGATTCAGGAAAAACAAAAGGTTCTACCATGCAGTTCTGGATATGATAGAATGGGGTGGATAGGATTACTTAAAGATAGGAGATTGGCTGTGGACAATTCTATGCTAAATACCTACAACTGTGGTTTGGAATAGGCCCGTCAAAGATCTGGTCAAAGGTTTTGGACTGGAATTCTGCTAGCCCATCGGACAGGATTCAGGCACCCGGTTCTGCACTCAGCACGACACTCTGGTCTCTGCACAGCCTCTGAACTGGATCGGATGGGTTGGTTCTGTGTTACAGTTATCAGGTTACAGCTCTGCTCTACTGGTATGGATCTCTGGGTTCTAGCAAGAGTTCTTGGCAAGAAGCAGAAACAGCACAGCCAGGCTGTTCAATTTTTGGTGTGCCCCTTGGAAGTCTGGGGTTAAAATCAGGTTGCAAGATTTTAAAGGCCAAGCTGATAAGGGTTCAGCTTTGGAATTGAGCCTTCTCTGCTTTCAAAGTTCTGGAGTCTTGGATCTGGGTTCCCCTGCAGAGCGCTTCGCTGACAAACAGTTGATGGATGAATGTGTGTGTCTAGGTCCTAAACTGTCCCTATTTATGTATTTCCAAAAGGGGTGGGTAGGCTGAATTATACTAAGCACACCCTATAGGATTCCTATTGGTTAAAGTATTTCCCCTCTCCTGATTTGAGAAGGAAACCTAGTGTCATAGTGATGCTGCATTCTACGATCCATGGAGTACCTCCCCTTTGTTTCTGTACAGTAAATCTATTTTTCATATAAATCATATTTACAATACACCAACTTGCTAGGAATAGATATTTACATCACAGATTTAGTAGAGCAAGTATCTGTCCGAGTTCCATCTCGGTGAGAGCTTTAGTTCAGATTTGACAGTTTTTCGCGCTTTTGGTTGGGTACCTAATGTCAGATGTGTCCATATTTTTCTAAATATATGTGCATGACATCTGGGCATAATCCTGTGAAGTTTCATATTTCTAGCATCAACACAATTGCTACAAAATTATAATTTCGGTAGTCCTGTCTCTGAACATAGCACAGAGTTCAGAGTAGTTTCAAACTGTGAGCAGAATGTTCATGTTAACAACCTATATTTTACAGATTTTTACAAATGTTGCACAGTTCTCTGTGAGCTTTTTTCAAAAAGATATTTTCTTGTGGGTTAAGATACACAAATCTGTCTGGTCCTGCCCCCATGGTTTTTGCTGGGCACAGAGCAATACAGGCCTCTCTTCCTGCTGGCAGGGGCTTCAGTTGACACTTGAATTTGCATTCCCTTTCAGTCCAGGAAGCCTATTGTCTCTCCCCAGAGAAGCAGAGCAAAAGCTTCTCCTCCTTTCATTAGCATCTAACTGAGAGTTCCTGGGCAGAAAGCAAAAGGAAAGCACCTTTGTTTGAGGCAAACTGTGGAATGTGCTTTGAAGTCCTCTGGCTGGTATCAGTTCACTTTGTTTAAAATTGTCTTTGCTAAAATACTTTACATTTTCAACAAGTATACACACAGATCTCTAATTCCAGTCTTTTTAAAACCATAGAGATTGAATAGTAGCAACCTATATTGCTTTTGATGGCAGGTCACTTCTTTTCCATAATTTGATCTTTATGTACAAGTTTAAGCTAACAGTGTAAGTAAATGACAGCTTTGATACAGGCAGGCAGCGGTACTGCGCCCATATTCTGACAGATTTTTCCAGGCAAGCCTTTTTTTTAATGTGGATATTCTTGTGATGAAATCTGCTTCTCCTGACATTGTGCTTAGGTGGATTCTTTAAATATAATGATGGTCAACACCCAACAAAAATGTTGGTTCTTTTCTGATGTTTGGGAACCATTATTTTGCAATTTCAACAGCCAAGGAAAAATGGATTTTAGAGCACTTCTGGGTTTTCCTGGCAATGAAGCACTGCCTTTTCAGGTAGTCCCATTTCACTCTGTGGGCAGCATAATGACAGGTTTTGGCAGTGTGGTCTCCTGTTCTACCACTGACACAGGCAAAATAGATTGGCAGCCTATTTTTCCGGTTTCCCTGCACACTTCTCCGAGATGTTTAGCACACATAGGGCTTTTCTGCGGCCATTCTGTTGTTTTTGATGAAAGCAGCACACAGTGGTGTTGCAGGGCAGAGCCTAGTGGGTCAGAACATCCCACAAGCCCCCCCCTTGCGATTTGGCATTGACCGTCCATCAATGGGAAGTCGCAAGACTGGGATGATCAGTCTAATTTCTTTTGGTTCCAAAAATGGCAAAGTTCATCATCTTTTCTTCCATCAGGGGTGGATCGACCAGTTCCTCACCCAGTCCTGATGTGGGTATGAAGGGATACCCCAGGCCCCTTGGATCTTTCCTTCCGGTCCCCAGGTGGTCCTCCTTGATTTTAGTCTCCATGGTTTCCAATTCTAGGATGACAAAGCAAAAACATATTTTTCTATTGGCAATTTGTTGAATATATAGATGGAATATTTTATAGTTGGAATTCTAGGGAGCTAGAGTGACCCCTTTTGGGGTTCCCGAAGACTCCTCCAGTTGCTGCAGAGTGTGCCTATGGTGGCAACACTTCAGTTGGTTAATATGGACCCACTTATCTTCCCCTTCTGCCAAATAGCCTTTGACGATGCAGATTTTGTAGGCGACTGGTGAGATTTTGTCTACAATTTCAAAAGGACCCCTCCAGGTAGGCAAAAATGTGCGCTGTTTGGCCTGGTTCCTTTGGAAATTGTATAAGTAGACCCTGTCTCCTACATGGTATTATTTTCTAGTAGGCTTTAAGTCATAGTGGGTCTTCATGCTGTCTGCAGATCTTTCTAGATTTCGCTGAGCATAGGCAAAAGCATGTTGAAGGTGTTTTCTTAGATTTTCAACATACTCATGAGTTGTGGAGGTATTGATCAATGTCTGCTCTTGGGTTATGTAGAGCAGATTTTGGTTAAGCACCATCCTGCGTCCAGTCATCAGCTCAAACGGTGACATTTTAGTTGCAGATGAAGGGGTAGATCTGATGGCCATTAGGACAAGAGGTAATCGAATATCCCAACTTGGCCCAGAATCTGCCACAAACTTTTTTAATATGCTTCCAATTGTCTTGTTGTATCTCTCTACTGCACCACTAGAAGCTAGCCGGTAAGCAATGTGCAGCTTCCTTTTGACCCCAAGTATCTCCCACATCTTTGTCATTACTTTGCTAGTAAAGTGGCTACCTCGGTCTGACTCGATCCTTTGCGGTAGTCCACAACACAAGTAGATGTGGTAGATCATCAGGGGGGCTGCTGTTTCTGCCTTGCAATTTGGGGCCGGGAGAAATTCCACAAATTTAGTAAACAAGCATGTCACAGTCAACATGTACTTATTTCCCCTAGAGGAGTGAATCACGGGCCCGATAAAATTGACTTGCAAATCTGACCATGGCAGTGTCATCCCCCTCTTTTGGAGAGGCACACGGTGTGTGAGGATGTTGGCTGAAATTGTGCACACACAAGACACCCCTTCAAGTATTGGGCGAGGTCCTGCCCCATGTGTGGCCAGTATGCCACCTCTCTTAAGATTTCAAGCATTGTATCAAACCCCCTATGACCGGCTGTGGCCGCATCATGGGCGTGACTTAACATCAGGCTTCGGAATGAGGTAGGGACCACCCACTGGTCATGGCCAGCTAGGGATCTCCTTACCAACAAACCGTCTTGGATTCGGAACATTTTTGGACATTTCATCAACACTCTGAGGTCCTCTTTCCCTATGTAATCAGTATCCGTCAGGGGAAAGTACTCAGGGTCCTCAATATGTTGATAAAATTTACCAATTATTGGATCACCTGTGTTTAAGCCATAATCATATCAGCATCTGGGGTCTCCTTACTCCATTGTGCAGGTAAGAGTTCATTGTGAGCATTTGTACGGGACCTAGTGATAGCAGTGACCTGGATTTCCCCCAACAGGGAACCGATCTCTATTAGATCCCCTTGGACGGCTCTGGTTTTGGCCAACTGATCAGCTAAGTCATTTCCAGTTGTGTCTAGTCCCTCTACTTTGAAATGACCCTTGATCTTTTTCCAGTAGATGGTCATCCCATTCGAGGTGACCAGATCATCAATATTTTGAATTCATTTCCCATGTTTCAATGGTTTATTATTAGCACATAGCATGCCTCTGGTTTTCCAGTTAACCAGGTGCTCCACAAACCCGTTCCGTACATAATCCGAATCTGTGATTATGACCAGTTCGTGGAGTTGATATTGGACAGCAGTGAGGATGGCTTGATGCACAGCCATCAACTCTGCCACTTGACTACTTCGGGGACCAATCTTGTACCCAGCGGAGGGTTCTGGGATCTCATTCACCCATGCATTCCCTACGCCGGCACAAGTTCTTTTTCCCCGTTGTTGTCAACATGGTAAGAGCATCCATCCACATAGACAGTGGGCATTCACTCACACTTGTCTTCTTCAAAGACTTTGTGTGGAGAATTGAGGTATGCCTCCATGTTGTCCTTGATTTTAAGACTTTCGTCCTCGAGATAGTTTTCTCTGGCACAATCATGCAAGTCAGCCAGACCTTGCACGAGGGGACTCTTCTTGTTTTGGCCATATCTGACCTCCACAGGAAAGCCTTGCATTGACAGAATCCAGGAAGTAATTCAGGAATTACTTACATTTACGACCCTGATTCTGTCACTTTGGAGATATTGCAGAGGCTGGCGTGGAGTCTCCACTATGATGTGTTCCCCCTGGATGAACGGGCGGTAATTCTTCAATGCCCACACCGTTGCCAGGAGTGCCTTCTCACAATTGTTGAATTTTTCCTCCACAGAGGATAAAGTTTTACTCGCATAAGAGATTATTTATTGATCTTGTCATGCTTTTGGTATAATACTGCAGTCAAGCATGTATTAGAGAACCCTGTCTTCAAGAAGAACTCCTTGTTTTTGACAGGGTAAGCTAGGCAAGGCGCTTGAGAGAGGCTTCTTTTGAGTTGTCTTACTGCCTCGGCTTGTTCTGGACCCCACTCCCACTTGACCCCCCCCTTCAAAAGATGAATCAGGGATCTTTGTGATCTCTGCGTAGTCCTCAATGAACTTTCTGCTGTAGTTAGTCAGTCCAAGGAAGCTCCTTAGTTCCCGCAGAGTTGTGGGGTCTTTCAATTTCTAGAGTGCTTCCACTGTCTTTTCCTGGGGACAGAGACCCTGAGGAGTAATCTCATGCCCCAAGAAATTGACACGGGTTATACACCACTGTGCCTTTTGAAAGGAAAGTTTTGCTCCGGCGGCCCTCAACTGTGTCAGAAGATAACAGATCTCTGCTATGTGTCCCTCCACAGTCGAGCTTTTGATGAGAACATCATCTACATAGGCCAGGTTACCCCTTTCACCCAGGTCGGGCATGGCCTTATGTAGAAAAATGTTGAATTCATTGCCGGAGTTGATGTATCCGAAGGGAGTCAGGGTCCACGTGTACTGCTGCCCCCCAAAGGTGAAGGCCAGCTTGTATTGGTCCTCCCTACTAACAGGTACAGTCCAGTATCCATTGATCAGGTCTATTGCAGTGAATACCTGTGACCCCTGGATCTGGGCCAGCCCTTGGTCAATGTAGGGAAGAGGCCATCGGGAAGTATGGACCCGTTTGTTCAGCTCCCTAAGGTCGGCGCAGAGTCTCCACTGGCCGTTTGGCTTCAAAATCCCAGGCACCAGATGATTGAAGGTGCTCTGGACTGGACGGATTATCCCACGGGACTCAAGGCTCTTAATTATTTCAGTAAGGGACTCCATTGATGAGAGATGCGAGATGCAAGCGATATTGCTTCACAAACACTGGAGTCATGCCAGGGTCCGTGGGAATTGTTGTTGTGTGGATGTTGGTGCGACCACAGTCATATGAGTCCAATGCAAAGAGATCTTGAAAATCCAAGAAAACTTGTTTCAATTTTTGCTTCTGCTCCAGAGTCTCACAGGCATCAGCTAGGTTGACTCTCTCTTCAACCATCTGCCTGAAGCCTGGAAAGACTTCTAGTTTTGCTATCTCAGCGGCCTCCTCCAGCTGGGTGGAGAAGTCCCTGGTTAGAGTGATGATTTGGACTGGTGGCTTCAGATGGGGAAGGCAGTCCTTGCGGACTTGGAAAATCACCTCATCCCTCCTGAAGTCACATGTCACATCTTCCTTATCATAAGGGCAGGAAGTGTACACCAGGAAGTTCCCCCCATGCCGGGTAAAGATCCTATCTGGTGTTGTGTTGTCATCACTATCACTGTCAAAACAGTCCTTGGGGATTGGTCCTAACAGTTCATTGCCTAAATCTATGGAAAAATGTCGATCATGAACCGGAATTCCAATAATGGTGCCTGCGGCTAGAGTGATACTCTTTAAGTCACTGTTATCCACCTCTATTGGAAAGGTGTCATGTTCTATATTGACTAGTGGTGTTGGGTTTACCCCCAACCCTTGCTGTTGGAAATAAGCATTCAGATGAACATAGGCATCAGGGTTTTTCAATTTCTGTCCTCTTTTAACTTTCACTTCCAGGGAGAATTGCCGGGTTCTTTCTGGGATGGTGACTTCCTCTGCAATCTGAATTTCTTTTTTTTTTTTTTTTTTTTTTTATTTATTTGATTCAACTGTTCTCACAGTTTTAACAAAGTTTGTTGTTCAAAGAGTTTGTGATCCCAGAGGAATTCTGATCTGTTGCGCTTCTGTGTCTAGACAGGTGAAAATGTGCTTGTCAGATTGGATCTTCTTTCTTCAAGTTTATATTCTGGAAGAACTGGCCGACTGCGATTACTGATTTTACATTTCGACCTGACATCAGGATATTCCACCAATATTCCTCCTCCCCGCAACTGCTGTTTTTGGATAAGTGGCCCATATGTATCATTCTTTTGGCCGCTAGTCCCGGACATGAAAGCAGCAGATGCCTCAAGGTTTCTTTTGTTTCGGGTTTGTTGCAAAATCTGCAGAGGTTATTAGCCGCAGAGCCTCTGATGAATAGGATTTCTTTCGTGTGTAAAAGATTCAGCCTGGCCCTTAGAAAGGTGTTTCTAATTTGCTTACTTGGACCCTGTAGTAAATAGCTCATGGGTTCATTTTGTTTTTGGCAGTTGACTGGTAGGTCCGCGGCCAGTTTGTAATTGGCGGCCTCTTCCAGCGTTTTGATCCAGTCCATTTGTTTGAATTTTTTTACTGTTTTAGCGGGGTTGCTTTCTAATTCTTCCCATGAGCTTCCAATTTCCTCAAGGGTTTCTGTGTTTCTTTGCTCTCAGGAGGCCCAATCTGAATTTCAACTGCATAAGGCAGCAGATGAGCTGACCTAAAAACTTTCTCTGGGTCATCAAAGCCCCTGGGATTATCCGCTAATCGGGACCAAGCTTTGAAGTTTATTAGGTCCAAACTAATGGCAAAGCGATTTAGAATGTCACTGCCTAAGTAAAAGGTGGCAGTGACGTCTCGCACGACTCAACGATTATGGACTATGCTCTTGTTGCCTATGGAGATTTTGAGCATAAACCTGCTTGGCAGGAGATGTTTAGAATTGGGTGTTTCCAGATCCATTTCCCATTTGTCTATCAGTCTAAATGTGGGAATGGCTGGATCTTTTGGGAGTTTGCGGAACATGGCTTCGCTGATGAAGCTCTTACCGTTGTTCACACACACTCGGGCGAGAACAGAGTCCTTCCCTTCATTTAACTGAAAAGGGAGGAACAACTGTTCTCCAATTTGCTGAATATCAGCCAGGCTCTGAACTGATTTCTCATCTTTCTGGACTATAGGAGTGGGAATGTCTGATTGCGAATTTGTAAAGAATTTCAGAGTGTTTCCTTTCAGTGTGGAATGCCACCTTAAACTGGAAGGAAGGTTGATTTTCAGAAATAGAGAGGACCCCCCCCATCACCAGTTTGTTGTCCTACTGCTATGACTGTCACGTCTGGGATTTGGTTGTTCTGGAAGTGAAATTCTACTTGGTCAGATTTGTGTTCAACCATGTGGCAGGTGCCGTTTAAACTAACATGGTTGAAACTCCGTTTTAATTTTATTGGTTGGCTAGTCTGAGTCCAGAGGACCTTGTTTACACAATCTATTATGGGTGACAACCTTCACAGCAGGTCATTCCCTAGTAAACAAGAGGTGCCCTCTGAAGTTACAATTATGACCGAGTGCTTCACCTTGTGTCGCCCAATTTTAATGTCCAAATCCGCAGTCCCCTCGACGGGCATTTCCTTCCCGTCGAAGTTCTGAAGTTGTCCAGGAAGAGGGGTGAGAGGAATTTGGTATTTCTCCCCCCTTCCCGAATTCAGTTTATCAAAGGCCTTTTTGGACATAAGGTATAGCTTGGGATCCAGTGTCCACCAGTGCCAACATTGTACCCTGCCCCTGTATCTGGACCGGGACATACAATCTTCCCTCCTTCTCCTCAAGGGGGCACAGATAATGTACATTTTTGGATAACTGGTGGGTTAGTTTTCTAGTTTTGGACAGTGATAGAGAAGAGATTTGGGCAGAATTCTGTGGGGAGTCTAGGGAATCTGAAAAGAAAAGGTGACAGCTAGATATGGGAGAAGTTTTGGTTTCCCCTGGTTCCGGTTCTGGGCGGCCCCCCCTTTTTGGAGGCAGTCACCAGGATGGGTTTGAACCAGGGGATTTTCATGCTGTTGTTTCTGGGGTTGGATGATGGGCGGCGCTAGCTCAGTCCCCACATCTACCCAGTCTGGATTTGAATCCTATGGGACCCATTTCTCTTTGGGAGGAGTTCCCCCATCTCTGAAGGAGAAGATCCTTTTCCCAGCATCCTCTGAGGACCCCTCTCTGTCAAATTGGAAGATGTGTACCGCCTCCTCAAAATGGGTCTGCTTGGGTTCTTTGTTTCTCCTACCCCCCCCCTGCTCCTTGGGTGGCAGACTTTCAGGGGCAAGAGATTTTGGTTCCGGTTCCTGGGTTTCCAGGGGCTTTTTACTAGTGGGGAAGGAAGCTTCTTCCAAGGCTTTACATCCCCCTTCCCCTTGTGCCTCATCCCAGGGAACCGGTGGGTTGTCGGGGTTCTGCCCCCGTCATTGCTCTGGAGCACCAAGTACGGAGTTTGAGACATTCTGCACCAGCATGCTCATCTGAGGGTTCTGTTGAGCTCTCTGCATGCGACCCAGATCCTGTGCCATGTTTTGGACCTGGCGCTCTAGCTGTGACACACACTCAGGCTGATACAGGGTTCTGTTGTCTCCCTGGGCTGATCCCGGGAAGAGTAGCTATCCCTTCTCTGAAAATACCCCGGGTTTGGAAACCTTGGGTACCCCTCCACCCTTGGCCTACCCTCTCCCGGATTAGGTTGTCTGGGCTCAGGGAAGTGGGGAAAGAAGGATGGATTATTTTGGGGTTGAACGTTTTGCGGGTACCTTGGGAAGAAATTCTGTCCAGGATTTGGGGAATTTCTGCCCTCCTGGGGGAAGTGAGGAGGGAAGTTCCCTGGGTTAGCTGGTGCTTGGTTGGATCCCCCCCTTGGGCTGGATGAGTCCACACATAACCCCTGATGGGTCTGTACCCCTTGTAGCAGGGACTTATGTAGTCAGGGGAGTGAGGGATCCCATTTGTGAGACTACCTCCTTGGCTCCCTGTCTGTGACTGTCCCTAGGGCCTTCTGGGTTTGAGATTATTCTGATTTTGTGCAGGCAGGTCTTTAGGCCCCCCGTCTCCAGATCTAAAATGGGGGCAACTTTCACCTCTGCCACCTTAACAGCAGCAGGGGTGTTGGATTGGTTTGGGACTTTTAGGATTATTCTTGTTTTCTATAGGCTTTTGCGCCTTATAAATTCAGGTGGCCTGTTCAATGACCCAGTCTAGTGATCATTTCTCATGAAAATCTCTCACTAGCTGGGCCATGATGTACTTGGGGAGAGCGTGGAAAAAAGTATTCACAAATTCTTTGCTGTCCATATGCAAACATCTGGTGGTCTGCACAAAGGCATGCTTTAATTCCTACACAAATTCTTGTGGGGCCTGATCCTCCCTACATTGCAGGTTGTAGGCTACCTTGCGAGCCTCCTGAGTATTTCTATGCACAGAAACATGCTTCAAGATGGCCGCCCTATAGGTGGACCATCTAGAATGATTTTGGTCCTTCAGCCCCGCAAACAAGCTAGAGTATTCTGCTGAGAAAGTCCATTTCACATATTGAATACAGCTTTGGCTGTCCTTGAAATGGAAAGTTTCAATTATCTGCTCATAGAGCTCTTAATGCTCCCAAACAGAATATTTAGCATTCTTATGGTAGGGCGTGATGACGCTCCTTATTGCCTTGATTTGCTTTAAGGGGTCCTTAAGCAAGGCCCTTTTTTGCCTTATTGGCCTTTTTGGTTCGGGTAACCCTGGTCCACTCCTGCTCTGACTCAGAGGCACTGCTCCCAGAGGTGCCCGTCTGGTCTACTACGCTCTCCCGGATTCTGCGAGCCTGGGAATGGCTGGCAGAATGTGGAGACCTAGTCTCCTGTATCCTGGGGCGCTCAGAGGAGTCTTCTGATTCCTCCTTGCTCCCAGGATTTGATGGGTACCCCCTTCACCTAGCTGGGCAGATGTTTTCAGGATGCCCTTAATGGGCCTATTCTCATGGAGTTCCCCACTAAATTTCACAGTACTTGGGTACCCATACCCCAATGCCCGCCATCCATTCCTGGGAGGTGCTGGTCTATGAGCCCCATATTTCTGATTGGATTGAAATCTGCCATCCCTGTGGCCCTTGGCTCATGTGCGCTAGTGGGTATGGGGGTGGCAAAGTCCAGGGATTGGAAGAGGTGAAGGCCTCTGGTACTAGGGTTCCTGAGGTTATGCTCATTGCGAATCTCATCTCTGTCAGACCCTGCTCCCTGTTGCCATGCAAGAATCTGAGCTTTCTGTTCCTCAATCAAGGCCTTGCTGGCTTCTATCAATCACTCTTGTGTAGCTACCTGTCAGTGGAGCCTGTCATTGTTCTCACAGAGAGCCTCATTTTCTCTCTGTGCTTCTTGTGTTGTTTTAGAGTACTGGGCCAGTCTTTGCTGCAGGAGGGTTACCTCCTGAGTCCTGTCCATACTGGCCTGGTCCTTCCTTGCTAGAGCATCTTCCACCCTCCTGGTGTGCTCTAACAATTTTTTATGGTCTTTTTGGAGGTCACCCAGTCCCTGAAGGGTTAGATGATTTTCTTATATTTTCTTTTTTAAATGACAGACTTTCTGGCCTAAGGTGTCCCTTTCCTGAGCAAGAGCATGCCTCTGTGCAGCCAGGTCGTCCCTCTGTCTTTGAAGCGCACCAGCTTTCTTGCGCTCTTCATCAAATTCTGCCTGGATGTCCAGGTCTTTCAGTATTCATTTATTACTCTCTTCCTTCTCTCTGTCTAGGTGGCTTTGCAGGGTGACTATCTGCTCTGTGCATGCCCTGTTGAAATGTATTTGTTGTTCCAGCTTTTTCTGGCTCTGCAGTAGGGAGTCCAACCTTTCTTGGTACTCCTTCTGCAGGGCCAGCATTCAGGTATCCTGGTCTGCCTTTTCCTGCTGCAGGATACCCATGTCCTCTTTTATTTTGATTATGTACTGCCTACTTTCATTTTCTGACTCCTGGCCCTTGTGCAGCCTCTGCTCAGAAGAGTCCAGATCAGTTTGGGCCTTTTCTAATGCCTGCAGTTGCCTGTTTGCCAGATGTTGGCCCTCAGCATATTTATCCTGTATGGCTCCAATATATAGGTATAGATATGCCGCTATTTTGGCAATCTTGTTTTGCTCTTCCTTTGCCTTAGGGTTCATATATAGTTCACTCAGTGCCACATGTAATGGACCCTGGTCTTGCCATGTATCTAACCCTGTTGCAGTGATCTGTTCTGTGATTGCCTGCAACCACGCATTCTGATCCTGCTCTGTCCATTCACCTCTCACAAATAACTAATTCTATAGGTGTTCTCTAGCCATATTGATCTCTACCAATGTCGCCATTCTGGAAATATTAATTTCCTTCCTGATTTACAGAGGTTTTATTTTATTTTTACAAAACAGACCACTTCCTTAGAGTGTTCCTATTGAGGGGTGCTTTTCACAGTGTAACACAGCGTGGTAGCCCAGCAGGGATTATGTACCCCACTAGTTAGCACACTGTATTAGACTGTCACAAGTGGTATATCTAATTCAGAAATCTCAGACACGAGCCCCCAATCTTGTAAGTGATTTCAACCCAGCACTCCACGTAAGTCAATGCCTAGCGTGTGATGCCCGACTGGAACCCTTAATTATATATTTGTGTCAATAAGTTCTTTTATTTCTGGATGATGTACCCTTATATATCATGCCCCTCTCTTTGAATCCCCCCCCCTGGTCTCACTAAACCCAGAAGCAGGTTGTTTTGCAAAGTTAAAATATTTATTTTATGTATTTGAACAATATATATATCACACTATTAATATTTATACAATAATCAGCATTGGGTGATCTCACAACAATCTCTTTAATCAGTGGAGTATGGATGAGAATAATGTAGCATAGAATAAAACTTTGGGTGGGTTCAGTCAAATGCAATGATAGGAAATTAATGCAGCACAGAAATAATGCTTTTGTGTGTTCAATCAAATTCAATGTAATCAATCTTTCCCCCTGATACTACTCAATACCCCCTAATATGCCATATAGATGGAAGGAGTGAAAACAGGTTTCAGGAATATAGAATCTCAACCAATACAGTTTCAATCCCAGTCCCCACCAGCAAGCAGAGAGAAACAGGAATGATTTAAAAAGAGGTCAATTGCTTTTGAATGTGGTTTGTAATGAATGAAAACAATGCTGAAGATTGATTTAATTCTGTAAATAGGATTCAAAACTAGTGGGAGCTGCTTTGGATAGTTTCAGGTGAACACTAGCAATGATGATTGAACAACAAGCAGATTGAAAACGGAATTCTGAGGTCGGATGCAAAGAATAGCTATTTTAAACATGTTGAAATTGAGCCAAATGCAGATTCGTGGCAAACGTTTCAGCGCGTGAGAAACACGATTACAGAAAAACCACAAGGAGTTGGAATGCGGTTTTAGGTGTGTTCGAAAGCTGAGGATGTTAGCTTCAATTTGACACTTAAATTCATTTCTAGCATGTATGGTATGGAAGTTACATAGGTTTTAGTAGAGGTCGATTTTTCTCAGAAAGAGTCGAGATTTCCAAATGAAAGATGCGCTTTTGAATATTACCAACAATAATTTTCTGTACACGGGGGCACTGTTGAGCAGCTGACAAGATGGCCGCCTAGCTATGGAGCTCTGAGACCCACAGATCTCCATCGGCGAACAACAGCGGAATCCGCACATCTCTAGCCCTAATAACCACACCAGATAATTCCCCCAGCTGCGAGACACATATGGTGGAAAAACCGCTGCCTAAGACTCAGCTGCTGCCGAGATGCGACTGACTGTGCCGGCCAGCCCTGTGCGGCCGCTGGGCCCACCTCCTGGGACCTCGGAGAGCAGGGGTGCCTTGGCAGCCGGGGTGCACCGCCACCGTGCCAGAGGTTGTGATCTGTGGAGGGACCTCCTGACGTGCAGCCGCCGTGGGGCGGGGACCGCGCTGCCGCCTTGAGACATCAGCGGGAGCTCCATCTGTTCTGCTGCCGCGGGCCTGCCGACTGCGGGCGGTGAAGGTGAGTGCTCCGGGGGCAGATTGGCATGCCGCCGGCCCTCTGCTGCCTCGCTGGAGCTTCCGTGGGCCCAGCTTCATCTCTGAGACAGTTGCGGCTAGCTCCCATCTCCTCCCTCCACCTCGGCATTACCTGCTGCTTCCCATCTGGGTGCGCCGGCGGTCTGCGGCGTACCGCGCCTGATCCCCGGATCATCGGGGGGCTGGCCGCGACCTGCCCCTGCCTTGGCAGCGATCGCCATTCTTCGGGTCTGCTGGCCCGGGGGCGGTGGCTGCACCCCGATCCCGACGCCATTAGAGGCGGCGGGAACCGCTGTGGCATATAAGTCTCCCCACCCCTTCCTCACTCACTCACGGGCTGGGAGCACCATAAGAACAATCTAAAGGTGGTGCAGCTGACGCTCGCGGGCCGCTCCGCGCGGCTGCTCCTCACGCCGGGAGACTCCTTCACTCCACTTGCGGGAAACATGCAGTGGGGGAGCTGAAACAGCACTATAAGCCACGAAGGGGAACGGCAACCTGCTCTATCAGTGCCTGCAACTGGTAGCAAAAATGACTCTTCGCCCAGGTGGGCCCCACACGCACTCCATTCATTGAATTTACCCAAGTGAGCCTCAATACCACCAAATGCAATACTGGCTACTCTGGAGCCTATCGGACCTCCCCCCAGCTATCTCTGCCTACTGTGCCGCCGGCGGTCACGGTGCTCCGGCTGACCCCACTGTCATATAGCCCCCCCTGGCCAACTCTTCTCCACAGTGCGCACACTACTACTGGCCTCCTCCCTGCTGACTGTTGTCTATGGGTTGGGGCAATACCTGCAATACCAGGCACTGTCAATCTATATGCCAAAGCTACTGGCCAGCTGCTGCCCCCACTACTGCACTCCTGTACTGAGTTCACCACCAATCTGTCCACCTGAGATAGCAATGTCGAACAGAGCACGGGGAGCGAACAATGTAGGCGCCATGGATAAGTTCACCAAGGCGGCGCCCAGGTCAGACCAGGCGTCTTCCTCCATAGTACAAGAAGACGGAGATGCCCTGCCAGACCCACCTCAGCCTGATTTAACTGTAATGATGAAGTCTATGGCCAAAACCTTTGCAGCCTTCCACGAAAAACTGGATGATATAAACACTAATGTAGCCTCCCTAAGAGCCAAACTGGACCATCAGTCTAAATGTGGGAATGGCTGGATCTTTTGGGAGTTTGCGGAACATGGCTTCGCTGATGAAGCTCTTACCGTTGTTCACACACACTCGGGCGAGAACAGAGTCCTTCCCTTCATTTAACTGAAAAGGGATGAACAACTGTTCTCCAATTTGCTGAATATCAGCCAGGCTCTGAACTGATTTCTCATCTTTCTGGACTATAGGAGTGGGAATGTCT
Organism: Ambystoma mexicanum; assembly: GCF_040938575.1. Taxonomy (NCBI): domain Eukaryota; kingdom Metazoa; phylum Chordata; class Amphibia; order Caudata; family Ambystomatidae; genus Ambystoma; species Ambystoma mexicanum. The sequence goes on along the minus strand of NC_090937.1, from coordinate 360,861,542 downwards.
GATTGCGAATTTGTACAGAATTTCAGAGTGTTTCCTTTCAGTGTGGAATGCCACCTTAAACTGGAAGGAAGGTTGATTGTCAGAAATAGAGAGGACCCCCCATCACCAGTTTGTTGTCCTACTGCTATGACTGTCACGTCTTGGAATTTGGTTGCTCTGGAAGTGAAATTCTACTTGGTCAGATTTGTGTTCAACCATGTGGCAGGTGCCGTTTAAACTAACATGGTTGAAACTCTGTTTTAATTTTATTGGTTGGCTAGTCTGGGTCCAGAGGACCTTGTTTACACAATCTATTATGGGTGACAACCTTCACAGCAGGTCATTCCCTAGTAAACAAGAGGTGCCCTCTGAAGTTACAATTATGACCGAGTGCTTCACCTTGTGTCGCCCAATTTTAATGTCCAAATCCGCAGTCCCCTCGACGGGCATTTCCTTCCCGTCGAAGTTCTGAAGTTGTCCAGGAAGAGGGGTGAGAGGAATTTGGTATTTCTCCCCCCTACCCGAATTCAGTTTATCAAAGGCCTTTTTGGACATAAGGTATAGCTTGGGATCCAGTGTCCACCAGTGCCAACATTGTACCCTGCCCCTGTATCTGGACCGGGACATACAATCTTCCCTCCTTCTCCTCAAGGGGGCACAGATAATGTACATTTTTGGATAACTGGTGGGTTAGTTTTCTAGTTTTGGACAGTGATTGAGAAGAGATTTGGGCAGAATTCTGTGGGGAGTCTAGGGAATCTGAAAAGAAAAGGTGACAGCTAGATATGGGAGAAGTTTTGGTTTCCCCTGGTTCCGGTTCTGGGCGGCCCCCCCTTTTTGGAGGCAGTCACCAGGATGGGTTTGAACCAGGGGATTTTCATGCTGTTGTTTCTGGGGTTGGATGATGGGCGGCGCTAGCTCAGTCCCCACACCTACCCAGTCTGGATTTGAATCCTATGGGACCCATTTCTCTTTGGGAGGAGTTCCCCCATCTCTGAAGGAGAAGATCCTTTTCCCAGCATCCTCTGAGGACCCCTCTCTGTCAAATTGGAAGATGTGTACCGCCTCCTCAAAATGGGTCTGCTTGGGTTCTTTGTTTCTCCTACCCCCCCCCCCTGCTCCTTGGGTGGCAGACTTTCAGGGGCAGGAGATTTTGGTTCCGGTTCCTGGGTTTCCAGGGGCTTTTTACTAGTGGGGAAGGAAGCTTCCTCCAAGGCTTTACATCCCCCTTCCCCTTGTGCCTCATCCCAGGGAACCGGTGGGTTGTCGGGGTTCTGCCCCCGTCATTGCTCTGGGGCACCAAGTGCGGAGTTTGAGACATTCTGCACCAGCATGCTCATCTGAGGGTTCTGTTGAGCTCTCTGCATGCGACCCAGATCCTGTGCCATGTTTTGGACCTGGCGCTCTAGCTGTTACACACGCTCAGGCTGATACAGGGTTCTGTTGTCTCCCTGGGCTGATCCCGGGAAGAGTAGCTATCCCTTCTCTGAAAATACCCCGGGTTTGGAAACCTTGGGTACCCCTCCACCCTTGGCCTACCCTCTCCCGGATTAGGTTGTCTGGGCTCAGGGAAGTGGGGAAAGAAGGATGGATTATTTTGGGGTTGAACGTTTTGCGGGTACCTTGGGAAGAAATTCTGTCCAGGATTTGGGGAATTTCTGCCCTCCTGGGGGAAGTGAGGAGGGAAGTTCCCTGGGTTAGCTGGTGCTTGGTTGGATCCCCCCCTTGGGCTGGATGAGTCCACACATAACCCTTGATGGGTCTGTTCCCCTTGTAGCAGGGACTTATGTAGTCAGGGGAGTGAGGGATCCCATTTGTGAGACTACCTCCTTGGCTCCCTGTCTGTGACTGGCCCTAGGGCCTTCTGGGTTTGAGATTATTCTGATTTTGTGCAGGCAGGTCTTTAGGCCCCCCGTCTCCAGATCTAAAATGGGGGCAACTTTCACCTCTGCCACCTTAACAGCAGCAGGGGTGTTGGATTGGTTTGGGACTTTTAGGATTATTCTTGTTTTCTATAGGCTTTTGCACCTTATAAATTCAGGTGGCCTGTTCAATGACCCAGTCTAGTGATCATTTCTCATGAAAATCTCTCACTAGCTGGGCCATGATGTACTTGGGGAGAGCGTGGAAAAAAGTATTCACAAATTCTTTGCTGTCCGTACGCAAACATCTGGTGGTCTGCACAAAGGCATGCTTTAATTCCTACACAAATTCTTGTGGGGCCTGATCCTCCCTACATTGCAGGTTGTAGGCTACCTTGCGAGCCTCCTGAGTATTTCTATGCACAGAAACATGCTTCAAGATGGCCGCCCTTTAGGTGGACCATCTAGAATGATTTTGGTCCTTCAGCCCCGCAAACAAGCTGGAGTATTCTGCTGAGAAAGTCCATTTCACATATTGAATACAGCTTTGGCTGTCCTTGAAATGGAAAGTTTCCATTATCTGCTCATAGAGCTCTTAATGCTCCCAAACAGAATATTTAGCATTCTTATGGTAGGGCGTGATGACGCTCCTTATTGCCTTGATTTGCTTTAAGGGGTCCTTAAGCAAGGCCGTTTTTTGCCTTATTGGCCTTTTTGGTTCGGGTAACCCTGGTCCACTCCTGCTCTGACTCAGAGGCACTGCTCCCAGAGGTGCCCGTCTGGTCTTTTAGGCTCTCCCGGATTCTGCGAGCCTGGGAATGGCTGGCAGAATGTGGGGACCTAGTCTCCTGTATCCTGGGGTGCTCAGAGGAGTCTTCCGATTCCTCCTTGCTCCCAGGATTTGATGGGTACCCCCTTCACCTAGCTGGGCAGATGTTTTCAGGATGCCCTTAGTGGGCCTATTCTCATGGAGTTCCCCACTAAATTTCACAGTACTTGGGTACCCATACCCCAATGCCCGCCATCCATTCCTGGGAGGTGCTGGTCTATGAGCCCCATATTTCTGATTGGATTGAAATCTGCCATCCCCGTGGCCCTTGGCTCATGTGCGCTAGTGGGTATGGGGGTGGCAAAGTCCAGGGATTGGAAGAGGTGAAGGCCTCTGGTACTAGGGTTCCTGAGGTTATGCTCATTGCGAATCTCATCTCTGTCAGCCCCTGCTCCCTGATGCCATGCAAGAATCTGAGCTTTCTGTTCCTCAATCAAGGCCTTGCTGGCTTCTATCAATCACTCTTGCGTAGCTACCTGTCAGTGGAGCCTGTCATTGTTCTCACAGAGAGCCTCATTTTCTCTCTGTGCTTCTTGTGTTGTTTTAGAGTACTGGGCCAGTCTTTGCTGCAGGAGGGTTACCTCCTGAGTCCTGTCCATACTGGCCTGGTCCTTCCTTGCTAGAGCATCTTCCACCCTCCTGGTGTGCTCTAACAATTTTTTATGGTCTTTTTGGAGGTCACCCAGTCCCTGAAGGGTTAGATGATTTTCTTATATTTTCTTTTTTAAATGACAGACTTTCTGGCCTAAGGTGTCCCTTTCCTGAGCAAGAGCATGCCTCTGTGCAGCCAGGTCGTCCCTCTGTCTTTGAAGCGCACCAGCTTTCTTGCGCTCTTCATCAAATTCTGCCTGGATGTCCAGGTCTTTCAGTATTCATTTATTACTCTCTTCCTTCTCTCTGTCTAGGTGGCTTTGCAGGGTGACTATCTGCTCTGTGCATGCCCTGTTGAAATGTATTTGTTGGTCCAGCTTTTTCTGGCTCTGCAGTCGGGAGTCCAACCTTTCTTGGTACTCCTTCTGCAGGGCCAGCATTCAGGTATCCTGGTCTGCCTTTTCCTGCTGCAGGATACCCATGTCCTCTTTTATTTTGATTATGTACTGCCTACTTTCATTTTCTGACTCCTGGCCCCTGTGCAGCCTCTGCTCAGAAGAGTCCAGATCAGTTTGGGCCTTTTCTAATGCCTGCAGTTGCCTGTTTGCCAGATGTTGGCCCTCAGCATATTTATCCTGTATGGCTCAAATATATAGGTATAGATATGCCGCTATTTTGGCAATCTTGTTTTGCTCTTCCTTTGCCTTAGGGTTCATATATAGTTCACTCAGTGCCACATGTAATGGACCCTGGTCTTGCCATTTATCTAACCCTGTTGCAGTGATCTGTTCTGTGATTGCCTGCAACCACGCATTCTGATCCTGCTCTGTCCATTCACCTCTCACAAATAACTAATTCTATAGGTGTTCTCTAGCCATATTGATCTCTACCAATGTCGCCATTCTGGAAATATTAATTTCCTTCCTGATTTACAGAGGTTTTATTTTATTTTTACAAAACAGACCACTTCCTTAGAGTGTTCCTATTGAGGGGTGCTTTTCACAGTGTAACACAGCGTGGTAGCCCAGCAGGGATTATGTACCCCACTAGTTAGCACACTGTATTAGACTGTCACAAGTGGTATATCTAATTCAGAAATCTCAGACACGAGCCCCCAATCTTGTAAGTGATTTCAACCCAGCACTCCACCTAAGTCAATGCCTAGCATGAGATGCCCGACTGGAACCCTTAATTATATATTTGTGTCAATAAGTTCTTTTATTTCTGGATGATGTACCCTTATATATCACGCCCCTCTCTTTGAATCCCCTCCCCCCCCCGGTCTCACTAAACCCAGAAGCAGGTTGTTTTGCAAAGTTAAAATATTTATTTTATGTATTTGAACAATATATATATCACACTATTAATATTTATACAATAATCAGCATTGGGTGATCTCACAACAATCTCTTTAATCAGTGGAGTATGGATGAGAATAATGTAGCATAGAATAAAACTTTGTGTGGGTTCAGTAAAATGCAATGATAGGAAATTAATGCAGCACAGAAATAATGCTTTTGTGTGTTCAATCAAATGCAATGTAATCAATCTTTCCCCCTGATACTACTCTATCCCCCCTAATATGCCATATAGATGGAAGGAGTGAAAACAGGTTTCAGGAATATACAATCTCAACCAATACAGTTTCAATCCCAGTCCCCACCAGCAAGCAGAGAGAAACAGGAATGATTTAAAAAGAGGTCAATTGCTTTTGAATGTGGTTTGTAATGAATGAAAACAATGCTGAAGATTGATTTAATTCTGTAAATAGGATTCAAAACTAGTGGGAGCTGCTTTGGATAGTTTCAGGTGAACACTAGCAATGATGATTGAACAACAAGCAGATTGAAAACGGAATTCTGAGGTCGGATGCAAAGAATAGCTATTTTAAACATGTTGAAATTGAGCCAAATGCAGATTTGTGGCAAACGTTTCAGCGCGCGAGAAACACGATTACAGAAAAACCACAAGGAGTTGGAATGCGGTTTTAGGTGTGTTCGAAAGCTGAGGATGTTAGCTTCAATTTGACACTTAAATTCATTTCTAGCATGTATGGTATGGAAGTTACATAGGTTTTAGTAGAGGTCGATTTTTCTCAGAAAGAGTCGAGATTTCCAAATGAAAGATGCGCTTTTGAATATTACCAACAATAATTTTCTGTACACGGGGGCACTGTTGAGCAGCTGACAAGATGGCCGCCTAGCTATGGAGCTTTGAGACCCACAGATCTCCATCGGCGAACAACGGCGGAATCCGCACATCTCTAGCCCTAATAACCACACCAGATAATTCCCCCAGCTGCGAGACACATATGGTGGAAAAACCGCTGCCTAAGACTCAGCTGCTGCCGAGATACGACTGACTGTGCCGGCCAGCCCTGTGCGGCCGCTGGGCCCACCTCCTGGGACCTCGGAGAGCAGGGGTGCCTTGGCAGCCGGGGTGCACCGCCGCCGTGCCAGAGGTTGTGATCTGTGGAGGGACCTCCTGACGTGCAGCCGCCGTGGGGTGGGGACCGCGCTGTCGCCTTGAGACATCAGCGGGAGCTCCATCTGTTCTGCTGCCGCGGGCCAGCCGACTGCGGGCGGTGAAGGTGAGTGCTCCGGGGGCAGATTGGCATGCCGCCGGCCCTCTGCTGCCTCGCTGGAGCTTCCGTGGGCCCAGCTTCATCTCTGAGGCAGTTGCGGCTAGCTCCCACCTCCTCCCTCCACCTCGGCATTACCTGCTGCTTCCCATCTGGGCGCGCCGGCGGTCTGCGGCGTACCGCGCCTGATCCCCGGATCATCGGGCGGCTGGCCGCGACCTGCCCCTGCCTTGGCAGCGATCGCCATTCTTCGGGTCTGCTGGCCCGGGGGCGGTGGGTGCACCCCGATCCCGATGCCATTAGAGGCGGCGGGAACCGCTGTGGCATATAAGTCTCCCCACCCCTTCCTCACTCACTCACGGGCTAGGAGCACCATAAGAACAATCTAAAGGTGGTGCAGCTGACGCTCGCGGGCCGCTCCACGCGGCTGCTCCTCACGCCGGGAGACTCCTTCACTCCACTTGCGGGAAACATGCAGCGGGGGAGCTGAAACAGCACTATAAGCCACGAAGGGGAATGGCAACCTACTCTATCAGTGCCTGCAAGTTGTAGCAAAAATGACTCTTCGCCCAGGTGGGCCCCACACGCACTCCATTCATTGAATTTACCCAAGTGAGCCTCAATACCACCAAATGCAATACTGGCTACTCTGGAGCCTATCGGACCTCCCCCCAGCTATCTCTGCCTACTGTGCCTGCGGCGGTCACGGACTCCGGCTGACCCCACTGTCATATATCCCCCCCTGGCCAACTCTTCTCCACAGTGCACACACTACTACTGGCCTCCTCTCTGCTGACTGTTGTCTATGGGTTGGGGCAATACCTGCAATACCAGGCACTGTCAATCTATATGCCAAAGCTACTGGCCAGCTGCCGCCCCCACTACTGCACTCCTGTACTGAGTTCACCACCAATCTGTCCACCTGAGATAGCAATATCGAACAGAGCACGGGGAGCGAACAATGTAGGCGCCATGGATAAGTTCACCACGGCGGCGCCCAGGTCAGACCAGGCGTCTTCCTCCATAGTACAAGAAGACGGAGATGCCCTGCCAGACCCACCTCAGCCTGACTTAACTGTAATGATGAAGTCTATGGCCAAAACCTTTGCAGCCTTCCACGAAAAACTGGATGATATAAACACTAATGTAGCCTCCCTAAGAGCCAAACTGGACCAACATGGTGCAAAAATCACAGAGGCAGAGCAGAGAATAGGAGCCAATGAGGACAATGTTCACACCTTACAGGGCACATTCGCAGAGCTCATCCGCAACATGAAACAGGTCAAAACTAAGTGTGATGACCTCGAATCGAGGTCGCGAAGAAACAATATTCGCATAGTGGTGGTTCACGAATCTGCTCTAAAGGGTTGCATGGAACTAGCGGTTGAACAACTTCTTAAAGACCTACTTGGCAACCCAAAGCTATCACCATTCTTCATGGTAGAAAGAGCACATCGCTCGCTGGCACCTTGATCCAAACCTGGCGACGTTCCCAGACCAATAATTGCAAAACTGCTAAGCTACAAAGACAGAGACCAAATACTCCGCTTGGCCAGAGAGAAGGGGGAACTAAGGCTGGACTCACAAACAATTAGAATTTTCCCTGACTTTTCTGTGGGTGTGCAGATGGAACATCGTCAATTTGGAGGAGTCAAAAAGATGCTGAGAGAGAGGAAAATTGAGTATGCAATACTCTTCCCGGCTCACCTAAAATGTACCCACTGTAATAAAATATACTTCTTTACTGTTCCAGACGAGGCAGTTAAATTTATTGAGGCGCAAATCTCACTAGCAGATCATATGGAGGAACCAATGAATGATGACTGAAATCCAAGCTTGCAGGACCTTACTGTAGACATTATCAGCTATGCCTCTTCCAACGACTGCCCCCCCTCTGGGGCAAACTGGTCCCCCCTCCTCTGTACTACTCTGGGCCTAACCAGCCCCAATGGCTTCATCCAAGAACATGATATGTAGCGAGGGGTATATCCCTATGTTGTTTGACTATAATGGCACACACTGGTCCCGAACCTCGACACCTCAGCCTATTTGTTAGGCACCAGACCATGCCAACAATGGCTTAGTTCTCGTGATCTAAGTACATACTTGCCTTCCTTGTAACCCTAAGTTTCATCAGCCGTGCAAAATATTTATGATGAACCATCATTACACCGTACCATTAGAAAATGTGGGTCAGTCGGCAGCGGTAGCCCCCAATGCAGCTGCAATGCCTTCTAAGGCGAAGTGTTTATGTTTGAGCCCCTGTTGGGCTGTTAGTCCAGCGTTGCCAAATTGGGAATGGCACGTGGTTGGTTGTATCGGGTGGGGGTATTGTCACACTGCTAATTCTTTCCGGGCGGTGAGAATGGGGGGCGGGGAAGTTGGGGAAAGTTATAAGAAAATTGGCAAGAAAGTAACGACTGGGTTCGAAGTGAGGCGCAACAACGCCACAGTTGCACATCTCTTGGTAAACAGACACAGATGCACAAAGACACGGGATTAAGGTACTCCTGCTGCAGGAGACACATGCTCAGAAACTCCTATCATCCAATCTTGCACAGTCCTGGGGCCCCACCAGATTTTATACCCAATTCTCCACTCAATACAGAGGAGTCCTAACACTCATCCACAAATTGGTAAAATTCACACTCCACGCATCCCACATCGACACGAAGGGCATGTATGTGATCCTTCATTGCACCCTGGCTAACGAGGAATGCCTACTCGTGAATTCATATGGCCCTAACACCGACTCCCCCGAATTTATAGATGCTGTGACCGCCATCATCATGAGACATGAGGAAGTTCCCATTATATGGGGTGAGGATATGAATCTTATACTTGACAATGACATGGACAGGACAACCTCGACCCATAGGGTCATGTCCCGAGCCGCCTAACGGCTCCTTACACATTAGAACTCCCTGAACCTACACAATGTGTGGAGAACTCTTCATCCCCAAGACAGAGATTATACCTTCTATTCCACAGTGCACGATAGCTCTTCGCGAATAGACATGTTCTTACTGTCGGGGTGCAGGTGGGTAGGTTGTCAGATGTTAAGATACTCGCACGCACGCTCTCTGATCACTCCCCTGTGCTGCTGCAGATTCAACTGGTGACACTCTAGCCACCCGTCCTGCCTGGCGCTTTAAGTCGGAGGCCTTGTCTGACATCGTCTTCAAAGCCGAGATACTATCGGACATAAACACCTTCTTCGAAAACAACAACACACAAGAATACCCGAGGGGACCCGTTGGGAGGCATTTAAAGTTTACATCAGAGGGATGTGCATCTCGAGGGAGGCTGGGGTTCTTAAAGCCACAAGGCAGGCCCTTTCCCTGCTCCGAAACGAAGCTAGAACAACAACACGCTTCCACCCAACTCCGGCTACCCTAGCAAAAATCAGAGCAGAACTAGAAATGTTTGAATCCCACGCCCTGAGTGCGGTGTGCTATTTTGCTCGCCCCGTGGCCGCCCGACTGTATGTCGAAGGTGACAGACCCGGTAGAACCCTAGCCAAACTAGTACGTGTGGAGGGAGGCAGGTCCCGGATAGATAGTATTCTAGACGAACAAGGCCAACAACATTGGTCCGACCAGGCCATAATTGACATCTTTGCTGGCTTCTACGCCAGGCTCTATGGCCCCCAACCAGAACACAATGCTCACGATCTATTCGACATGCTAGAACGCATCCCTATGACCCTCATCTCCCAGAGTACCAAGGAACAACTTGACGTCCCGTTCACCCTGGAGGAGATAGTCCAGGTGATCTCTGACCTTCTGAAAAAGAAGGCTCCCGATCCCGATGGGCTCACATCTGAGTTCTACCATGAACACGTTGCCATCCTAGCTCCCATATTGCACGGGGTCTGGACCGAATCTCTTCGATTGGCCTCTCTCCCCCCTCCTTAAGGGAAGCCCTAATCACCGTTCTCCCCAAACCAGGGAAACCCCCAGATGAATGTGGTTCCTATAGGCCTCTATCACTTATCAACACGGACATGAACATTTTTGCCAAAATAATTGTGAATAGATTACTCCCATTTATGCCCCATCTGATCCACGCAGACCAAAGTGGATTTGTTCCAGGCCGCTCTACTGCTCTTAACATCCGCCGATTTTTCAATATAATGTCCATAATTGACCCAAAAGTGGACGCAGTGGCGGTCTCGCTAGATGCGCAGAAGGCATTTGACATGGTTTCCTGGAAATATCTATGGGCCGTGCTGGAAAAAATGGGGATAGGTCCGAACATGATTTCCCACATAAAATTGCTATACACTGATCCAAGGGCCAAGGTGCTTGCCAATTCCATCGTCTCCTTCCCCTTTGTGCTACACAGGGGCACCCATCAGGGATGTCCGTTCTCTCCCATCCTTTTTGCGCTCGCCATCAAACCCATGGCAGACCACGTTAGGGACAGATATACTGGCAAGGGTATTCGCCTACAGGGCACGCCGGAAATTATCTCACTGTATGCCGATGATGTGCTCCTATATGTGAGAGACCCCTCCACACACCTTGACCCGATCATCCGAGACATAACCAAAATAGGAACGTACTCTGGCTTTATCATCAACTATTCTAAATCTGAGATATTCCCCCTCACTGTGGCAACCCAGCAACCAACATGTGAATTTCCCCTACTTTGGTCCCCGGGAGGCATCAAGTTTCACTAACCAAAGCCTCCTTAATAGTGGATAATTACGAGACAACGGCTCAGCACATTGAATCCAGGATGCTCAAATGGCGCAACCTCCCTCTGTCTCTGGCAGGCAGACTGTCACTAGTTAAAATGATTGCGGTCCCTAAGCTCCTCTACATCTTTGCTAATGTTCCAGTTTGGCCCGGGAAGCAATATTTTAAGAGACTCCACGCGGTGTGTGCCCAATTCCTCTGGCATTCCGGGGCAGTCGCAAAAAGTGGCTACACATGACACCTCCCTACGAGAAAGGGGGTTTCTCAGCCCCAGACCTAACCCTTTACTGGATTGCAGCACAGGCCTAACACGCCACACACTGGTATGCACACCTGAACCCATCTCCACACATCAAATTAGAGAAACTGGCAGGGGACGGGACTAACATTATGACCCTGCTGTTACACCATACGTTCCAGACAGACGCCCCAGCAGACCCTGTGGCCGCCACGATCAGAGCATGGAATAGGATCTTGAACATGGCACAAGGGCATCGCCCATACTATAAATGGCTACCCATACGACAATTCCCAGGTCTCTCCCCCATGCACGATCATCATTTCATCCAACACTGGGAAGCCCTCGGATATCAAGCACTAGCAGACCTATACCCAGATGGTAAATTCATCACCCCCCAAACATGGCGGCCCGGGCACTCTAATTCAGCGCTTGAGCTACTACAATACTTTAGGCTAAGAGCGGCGGTCCGTGCAATGTGGCCGTCGTACCCAAACGGGCCCCCAGACTTGCCCGAACTCCAATACATAGCAAACTCTGCAGGTGGTAGGGGCATAGTGTCCTCCCTGTATAAAATGCAGCTAATAAAGTGAGAGAACACGTCCCTCAAACCACAGGAAGCTTGGGCCAGAGAGCTGGAAATAGTAATCACTGATGGTATGTGAAACAACATGTGTGCGCACACGCGCAAAGTCTCCCTAAGTGCTAGATTCCGCTGCATACAATATAAATTACTCAACAGACTTTATTATACACCGCACAGAGTAGCGAACTTCACGCGCTCCCCTACCCACAAGTGCCCAAAATGCAACTCTGGAGAGGCAGATCATATGCACATGTTTTGGTCCTGTACTGCACTGAGGGCGTTCTGGCTGGAAGTAACAAGAGCGCTCACAGAGATAATTGGGTCCCCAATAGACCTCGACCCGCTGGCCCTGTTGTTTGGAATATGGTCCACAGAAAATGCTAAAAAAAGTCCACATTTTTAAATGTATGTGCTATTGTCGCTAAAAGATGTATTTTGCAAGGATAATTACCCTTTGAGATGTGGTTGAAGGCCCTCACCTGGGTACAAACATGTGAGGAGGAGTATATCGGGTCCCTGCCCACGCCATCTCGTCCAAAGAATATGTGGACGGAATTCTGCACTTATCTGAACAATAAAGATGAGGTTGAGTGGAGCCCAGTCCCCCCGCCGGGTCCGCCCGACATATTGCCATAAATACTGAGCACCTTACCTCCTCGTTGAGTTGTCAATACCCCCCCATTCTTGATCCGTCTCAACATGCATGATGTAATGCCCAACTGTGCTATTGTGATTTCTGTGTATCTCTGTGCAAAATGTGCTATTCCTGTCTTAACTAAACAAAAGTTTAAAAAAAGAAATAATTTTCTGTACACTAGAGAGTCTATGAAGATGCAAGATACCCAAAGGGACAGCCACCAGATCAGGGCGCCTCTGTTCTGACTTTTTCCCGCCGAGACACTTGTCTTTCTGTAGCAAAAATATCAGCGCAAAGATTATATTATCACTACCATTAACAAAGGAGTATATGGATGAGGGAAAGATTCAGGAAAAACAAAAGGTTCTACCCTGCAGTTCTGGATATGATAGAATGGGTTGGATAGGATTACTTAAAGATAAGAGATTGGCTATGGACAATTCTATGCTAGATACTCAGAACTATGGTTTGGAATAGGCCCGTCAAAGATCTGGTCAAAGGTTTTCGACTGGAATTCTGCTAGCCCACCAGACAGGTTTCAGGCACCTAGTTCTGCACTCAGCATGGCACTCTGGTCTCTGCACGGCCTCTGAACTGGATCGGACGGGTTGGTTCTGGGTTACAGATACCAGGTTACAGCTCTGCTCTACTGGTATGGATCTCTGGGTTCTAGCAAGAGTTCTTGGCATCACAATTGCTACAAAATTATAATTTCGGTAGTCCTGTCTCTGAACATAGCACAGAGTTCGGAGTAGTTTCAAACTGTGAGCAGAATTTTCAGGTTAACAACCTATATTTTTACAAATTTTGCACAGTTCTCTGTGAGTCTTTTTCAAAAAGATATTTTCTTGTGGGTTAAGATACACAAATCTGTCTGGTCCCTTCCCCATAGTTTTTGCTGGGCCCAGAGCAATCCAGGCCTCTCTTCCTGCTGGCAGAGGCTTCTGTTGACACTTGTATTTGCATTCCCTTTCAGTCCAGGAAGCCTATTGTCTCTCCCTAGAGAAGCAGAGCAAAATCTTCTCCTCCTTTCATTATCATCTAACTGAGAGTTCCTGGGCAGAGAGCAAAAGGAAGGCACCTTTGTTTGGGGCAAACTGTGGAATGTGCTTTTGAAGTCCTCTGGCTGGTATCACTTTACTTTGAAACACTTTGTTTAAAATGGTCTTTGCTAAAATACTTTACATTTTCAACAAGTATACACAGAGATCACTAATTCCAGTCTTTTTAAAACATAGAGATTGAATAGTAGCAACCTATAGTGCTTTTGATGGCAAGTCACTTCTTTTCCACAATTTGATCTTAATGTACAAGTTTAAGCTAACAGTGTAAGTAAATGCCAGTTTTGAAACAGGCAGGCGGCGGTACTGCGCCCATATTCTGACAGATTTTTCCAGGCAAGCCTTTTTTTAATGTGGATATTCTTGTGATGAAATCTGCTTCTCCTGACATTGTGCTTAGGCGGATTCTTTAAATAAAGTGATGGTTAACACCCAACAAAAATGTTGGTTCTTTTATGATGTTTGGGAACCATTATTTTGCAATTTCAACAGCCAAGGAAATACGGATTTTAGAGCACTTCTGGGTTTTCCTGGCAATGAAGCACTGCCTTTTCAGGTAGTTCCATTTCACTCTGTGGGCAGCCCAATGACAGGTTTTGGCAGTTTGGTCTCCTGTTCTACCACTGACACAGGCAAAATAGATTGGCAGCCTATTTTTCCAGTTTCCCTGCACACTTCTCTGAGATTTTTAGCGCGCATAGGGCTTTTCTGCGGCCATTCTGTTGTTTTTGATGAAAGCAGCACACAATGGTGATGCAGGGCAGAGCCTAGTGGGTCAGAACATCCCACAGGCACACTCAATGATGTTTGGAATACCTTCTAAGTTCAACCTTAACACAGTGACGCTATTAGGCGTACTTTCTAGATTCAACTTTAGCACAGCGACGCTATTAGGCATACTTTCCAGATTCAACTTTAGCACATTGACGCTATTAGGGCACACTCAATGATGTTGGGAATACCTTTTAAGTTGAATTTTAACACTGTGACGCTGTTTGCACACACTTTCTAAGTTCAAACTTTAACACAGTGATGCTGTTAGGGCACACTCAATGATGTTGGGCACAGTTTCCAAGTTCAAACTTTAACACAGTGACGCTATTAGGCATACTTTCTAGATATGTATGAGATGATATCCAAGATACAATTTCATTTGCACTACTCGTATAAAGTTACTCATCTTGGATTTCATTAGCCCACTTCATGACTTCTTCAAGGTTTTTATCAGTCCATCCAGGCCTGTTACCATCAGCATTCACACCTACAGTACCGACTGTATCATAATAACCATATATTACAACGGGAAGTTGGTATCTCAATGTCAATATGGTATGGTCGGTAAAATGTACAAATATAGTTTGGAGGTCAATAAACAGCTGAAATAACCTTTCTACCACAATGTATTCCCGGGGTGTTGATGCGCTATGAATTGGGCTTAATCTCATTATCTGCCTTACATAATTGGCGCTTATGCGCCTTACTACCTAAATGCTTGCTTTCTACACAAGATACCTCTGGATTATCCTCTATTTCTAGTTATTTAGTTGAGTCATCAGAAGCATTTCCAAAACATTGGTCCACAAATGTTCTCTCCATTATGGTGAATGCTGATATATCGCTTGATCTTCTCACAGTTCATCCGGAGCGAGCAAAGAAGAAAGTATATATGATGGACTGGATTGATACTAGAGTAAAGTACTTAACTTATAAAGATTTTGACTCTGTAATATTTGGACCTAAACGCTATAGAGACACCGCTTCCTACTTGTGTTTGGCTCCTTCCGCTGCTATTAGATCAGACATCCTACAGTTGCGATTCAACATTTGGCCTACGCGGGAGGTTAAATCAAGAAGAAAGCAAATCTCTTCAGACCTCAATTGGTGTAGGTTTTGTCAAAATGCAGCTATTGTTGAAACTCTGCAACATTTATTACTGGACTGTCCGGCCCTTTCGAGTTTAAGAAGCACTCATTTTGTTAATCACTTTGCGTATTTTGCACAAATGGATCCTAGTAGTAGATGGGTCGCCCTAGCTGCAACTGAATGTATAAGCATAAGGATTGCTACCATTAACTTTTTAAAAGCCTTGAACATGGAATGAAAATGAATCGCATTGTTAATCTTCATAAATGTTAATTCGTCAATTCTTGTAAAAAACTTTTCTACTTGGAAGATGTTTATCTGTAAATGTATAATAATGTCTGTTTTATTGTTCATACTATTTGAAAATTTGAAATTTTATTACGTATAAATTGAAAAAGTTGTTGTAATTTCAACTATATTCAATAATAAATAAAAAAATAAAAATAAATAACCTTTCACACACATGCATAAAATCTATATTGCAAGTCTTATTATCACTGCGCCATGTTGAAGCAGAGGGAATATCCCCTTTCACAGAACCATTCAGCATCATCAAATCTAGATCTTCATAGAATTTGATCCACGTTATGGCTTTCTTTTTATCAACATATCTGCGATGAAAATCAATAGAATTCCTTGACATTGTACTTTTAGATTTTAATATGAGGGAATAGGCATTAAGAGCTCCACAGATGACAATATTCATATCCTGATTAGCCTGTAATTGTGGCGCTGTGTAAAACATCCCAAACAAATCTCTCCACTATGGACCATTATCATGTAAACATCTTTAATTTCCTACCATGGGACTGGCTGTTCGTAAGTGTTGCTAAAAATCTGAGTGATGGTCAAGCTCTGCATATATTCTTCAGTTATGAATGTAGTTTTTTCCCTGCATCTCCAAAATTATTTAGTTCAAAGGTCTGTTAGCTATATGGTTGGCAGCATTCATACATTTCTTTATCAGTGACTTATTTCATATTATGAACTGGTAGCCACCGTTTATTTCAACTGGCAATGATCTTCTTTCTAGAAACACTCCTCCAGCACAGCCCACTGGCCCTTCACTGTTCAATCCAGCGCTCAGGTATGAAGGCGCTTATCTACTTTTTGATTCTAATGTAGCAATATTTCACAAGTATGTTCCATGGTGGTGTCTGACGTTTTTGTGAGCCTTCACCTACCAGTCACCGTCTCAGATTCAACAAATAGAAAATTGACTGAATGATCTTCCAGTTATCATGTGCTTGTGATACTTGTACACAGCTGCTCCATTGTGCACTCTAGCTCTTTTTTGTAAATGACGGAAAGCGCCCACCTTTGCTTGCCAACAACCTCTCCACACTTATGCTCATATTAACAGATGACAGATTCTCAACCACTCACAGATTCTCAACCACCAATCACAAATGGCTACAGTGCCTTTGCATCCCATTTAATGTTCAATTTATGGTGGGTGCATAACTGCCTTCCAGCAGATCATCTCGTGATTTACACTGCTCAGTTACCCCACTGGCTGTCTATGCACAGCACACCTTCCTACTTCCAGACTGAGGCTGGGCTGTGCTCATTGCCAGTAAAGTAATATGAGTGCAGCTGTAGAGGCACTGATTGCCTACTAGTATCTTTACTAATGCAGGTCCTACCACCCCTTGACACATTACTTACTTCTGAGCTACCAACTGCTATGACAAGAACTTTTTTCATTTATTTAGGTCCTACCCTTTCCCTTTCGGAGGCACACTATGCCACTATTGGAACTCAGTTATAGCTGCAATCGCTCCATCCAATAAGGCAAGGCAGGTCTTAAAAACAGTGACAAGGAAGAATAGGACTAAGAGTAATGAAGATTGCTGTTAAATGTGTCTAGCATTACCCTGGCATGCCTCTTCCTCATCCCTGTACTTTTTGCAGCATACCGTAGCTATCAATGGCTGGGGCCTTAAATTCCAAACAAGTATACCATTGAGTATACTGCTGCATGCACCATTACTAACTTGATTGGCATCCTGAAAGATAGCAAGTCTACTTTCACCACAGTGTTACAGATTAAAGAACATCAGCATCTAAGGGGCTGAATGACTGTATGTCCACACTCAGTTGTTCGAGTCAGACCTAATTAATGCACTTTGGATTTCTTGAAAGAAAGACCCCTGCAGGGCTGTCACAAGGTGTGGTGAGGCCCAGGGCAAAACATTGGTTGAGGCCCCTTTTACAATTGTTTGCAATGGGCCAGCGGGGCAAACACTGCAAACAGGAAACACGAGAAATCTCCCCTTGAGTTGTGTGTAAACCAAATAGGGTTTATTATTACAACTGCAAATCAACTACAGCAAAGTTAGATTTCTCTGCTGAAGAAAGGTGTAGTCAGATTAACTTTTGTATCATATGCATAAATATACATAGGTTGGCATGACGTTGTGTGGTGCGTAACGCCAGCATTAAGGAGCGGCCTGCCTGTTTGTGCACACATTAAAACACACATCATAAACAGTGACAGAGTGATGATGTAAAGTGGAGGCTGGTGAATTTCTGAACTGAATAGGCTTAAATGTTTGTGCCAATTATGTGGGATCGACAGCGCAAAGTGAGGGAGCCCAAACCAAGCAAGTGGGGCTGGAGGGGGTTTCTCACTCCCAAGAAAATGTGTGAAACATTGGGTTAAAATGATGCATTTTACAGAAATGTCTTTGCAAAATTGGGTCGAAACCCATTCAGTTTGCAATTGGTTTTGTATGGAAGCACATGGAAAACCCCAATAGTTGCAAGTCACTAACCGTGCACAGGAACATTTTCCAATGCATTTCATGCCGCCTTTGCCCACCATATATGCTAATATAAAAATATATTCGTGCTGGTTGTTTCCATGTATGTCCATGCAGGCTGCACCTATAAATGCCATTATTACCATATAAAGACTCCCAGCCAGTAAAAATGCCATGCCACACAAAGTGTTTCCAGGCTGGATGTGCACCATAAATGTAATTAATGACTTGACTGGCCTATATTCAATGTGGTTCAGTTTAGCTAAGTAGTATGTTTGCTTTAGCTTTGATGCATGGCCCTGTAAATCAAGGGTAAAGCAAAACAAGCATTGGCAATGCTAACAGTTTGGGCTTTCGTGTAGGTATGGGAACTGGTGAATTGGTATTAACTGGCCGTTGACGGTAGGAGGTGCAAAATGGTTCGAGTACATGAGCATCTAATAGCAGTGCCTGGCAAATGCCTAATACTTATGCACAATCAAAGTTGTTGGCTTTGCCTATGCTTGATTTGAACAGGACTTCAGTGAAAGACACATGGTGCTTTCGAATCAAGGGGCTCAAGGAAGACCTGATCAAGACATGTTTATTACACCAGTAGCGTATTTACAACTCCAATTAAGTCATTAACTCTCAAAAAGTTTCAATGAGCAGGTGTTTTAGGTGGGGCAAGCGGGAACTGGGTGGGAATTGCTATAGGGATTAGCATGGCCATAGGTTTTCAGCACTGTGGAGCCCAGTGTGAGGGGAAGCGGTCTCCCTTGCCGCTTGAAAACATTAGGGCATTTCTCAAAGCGTCTGTGCCTCTGAGATTTCACCAGGGTTGTGCTAGACTCAGCCAGGCTCATATCAGGCTCAAATTACCCACTGACAGACTCTGCAACAGCCTTTAAGTCTTTCAGAGTTATTGGGCTGTCAATACATTTATTCTTAGGCCAGTCCATGTTTGATTGTTCTCAGAGTGGATCATAGGGTGAGATGTCTGGGAGGTTTGAAGCAAGCACCTTTCCCATTTTCAAATTTGCTGAAAAGGTGGAAGGCTATGGGCTAATTTCAGTATCAGTGTTCTTAATGCAATATGTGGACTCTTCCCTCTGTTTCAGTGAGCCAACCCTATTAGTTATGGCTATTAGGTGGTGCCTAAGCGCCACCTATGCACAAAACTATTACACTGGGTTACATATAGGTGAGTTATAGGATATAAGGAGAGGCAGACAGTTTGTGGGTGTTGATTGCTTATTTACCCACCCATTGACTGCACCAAGCCAATCTGCATCGCCATACCAATGCCATACCAACCCACTACCCGCATCTTCCCAACCAAAACATATCCCCATGAGAAATTTTTGAGCAATCTCTATCAAACAGTATCATCAAACTGTGTGTAGTAGAAGGCCTTACTTATAGTGTTATTTCTAAGCAGTCTTCTGAGAGTTAATGGCTCAACACCCCACCTATCCTGAGACTGGGCAATATGCGTCCTCCTGTTTCCTCCCCTGTTTGCTTGCATATCCCTTGCTCCCAAATTTTCTTCCCTTCTCCTCCCATTCTTCGCTCCACGCTACCTTGTATCTCTGCTTTCCTCACTGTGTACTTCCTCCTAAGACTTGTAAAGCACTCATGTGCTCAATAAATACCCACATAATAATAGAGATACAAATAATATTTGCAGCAGTAATTGTGCTACTGGTGTACTAGAACATGTCTTAACCAAGTGTGCCTTCAGCCACTTGATTTATAAGCAGTGTGGGTGTCCTTGCATCCCTTTCTTGCACTGAAGTCCTATGAAAAACAAGCAACAGTTAGCTTGTGTATAGGCATTAGATAGGCCTTTGCCAAGCACTGGTATCATATGCCCAGGTGATCACACCATTTTGCAGCCATTGTCATTTAAAGGCCAAGTATCACCATTCAGGCAGTTCATGCCAAATCTCTATCCCATGCTCCACAAAAGCCACATCTGTTGGCTTTATCAATGCTAATGTGTTATGGTGGTTTCATGTAGTACATATCACTCTTCTGTGTTATAGTGAATTCGAAGACCGAAAGTTTATATTTTACCCATTTCATGTGCTTTATAAGGGGAGAAATGATTCTCAAACCCTGACTGTGGTTTGGATGACTGGCAACACTCATTCTGAGCGTGGTGTGAGAGGCCAGCAGCAGGTATTTTTTTCTGGTTCTTTAGCTTAATAGGAGTCACTGCGTCTTCTGAAAATGATGTTCCATAATCGGTTTGTAAAATCTATGCCATCCTCCGGGTCCAACTCCTGCGGTGCGTGTGTGTGTGTGTTTGTGTGTGCTGCATGGCCCTACAATAGAAAAGCTCTCGGAGTCTGTGACTTGCTCCTGCCCTAGTTATCAGGAATCTAAAGCTGCCAAGCCAAAAGATGGGTCACTGTCCAATAGCTTCCATAAGCATCTAAGCTCGCTCAGCATTGCCAGCATTGCCAGAGCTCCATGAGACAGCGTTCCCTTGGCCTCCATAGGTGTGGCATGAAGGTCAGCCATGGGCGGTGCCTTGAGTCCCCTCCCAAGTGCGAGGGCCGGGCAGGCTGCCCCTCCTGCCCCCCCTCCTCGTGATGGCCCTGTACCCCTGGATCTATGCTCATAATGTTGCCATCTCTCTTGTTGAAGTTCTTGTTGAAGTTCCTGGAACCCTGTTGGGCATGGAAAGCTGCCTTGAACTGGTCTAAGCTTAGCCAAACGTGGATCTGATCCATCTGCTTCTAGACACCACCAATGCATCGCTACATTTTCTTGAGAAGCCAGACGTTGCAAGCAGGTTGCTCTCCAGGTTGCACCATCCCGCTTTTATTTTTACGGTCTGATTTGGGTAGTAAGTGGGTAATAAGATTATTGTAGTTAGAAATATGCAAATCACTTTCATGGTAAATGTCAAATCACTTTGAATGGCCAGGGGCACAGGTGGACCCCTATTTTACCTTGTCTGCAGTCCAACACTTAGGCCACTAGAAAAAAACATTTTCAGTTGTAGGAACTGTTTGGATTGCACTGTCATGAAAGAGTGTGCTTGTTGTGTTTTAAGTGTTCGGGGCAGGTACCCATGCGGTAACCGTTCATGAACAATGGGTCTTGTTAGACAAATCTTTTCAGCAGCCTGCACAGGTAAGTCTAAGGAAATCATATCTTACAAAACCAAAAGGACAGATGGCAACCCACACTGTGGACTCGTAAACGCATCAAATGCCAGTGCTGGTTGGAAACTTTAAATGTTGCCTGCCTCTTGAGTGAATAATGGAGAATCCAACAAGTCTAGTCAGGCCCCTGTTGTATAGGGCCTGCCTCTCAATTTCCAGACTGACCATTGTCAATGGTCCATTGCAGACCCTGGAGAGCACCCAGAGGGGAGGAAGTAAAGGTGGGTTTGCCACACTGGGGCTATGTAAAGTTCCATCAGTAGAGTGAAGCACAGTCTCCTTAGCCACAATGGTAACAAATTGCCATTTTCGGGACTATCCTTTCACAACCATGATCCTAGAGTCATTAACATGAAGTAGAACCTGGGGAGTATGGTATTCTCTGGGGAGGTTAACAAGTCCAGTAATTGTTAAGTGACCTTTCTTAGATCTCAGATACTCAGGGTGTAAAGCGATTTCTTGTGCTGAGGGGAATATCCGACTTGGACAATCTGTTCTTGTCGTGCCCACTCCTCTAAAGTGGGGAGCATTAGGGATAGCAGGTGTCTCTAACCAGCATGCCAGACGTTCCAGGCATCTGGCTTTGGGGCCTTCATGCTGGTTGCTGTATACATCTTCACTCTGTTGTTCATCCTGGTCAATTTGGTTTGTCCCTGATCCCTGTGTGAGAAGGGGCGTAAATCCCTGAAGACAGCTTCCAGTTGCCTCTATTGTGAGGACTGTCCCACTTCCATGAAGATATTTGTTATTTATTGGCATTTATAAAGCATTTTGCCAAATCTCTGAACAGGTAATTGAACAAATATTACAAAATGAATGCAAATTATGAATACACATAATATCAGAAGAAGGAATCATACAGTAAATCAATTGTTAGAAATAAACAAAAGTAGATGACATTTTATCCAGATGAGAAAGATATGATGGGAAGGAGAAGGATGAATTTGAATTGATAATGGGAGAGAGTTTCAGAGCTTGGGGGCGAAAAGAGAAAAGCATGAAAGTGAGATGGGGCATCATGGGGGACATAGGAGCAGATAAAATATGCAGAGATTGCAAGCAAAGTGAATGAGAGAGGAGGTATTAAATGAGTAGAGCCATGAATATATTACTATACAATACATGGAAAGTGAACGAGAAGACACAAGTCAAAAGGTAAGAGGGAGAGTGAACAGAAGAACACAAGGTCAATGAAAATATGGGACAAATAGCGAAGTTATAGACCAAACAAAAAGGGGTAAGATGTAAAGCTGAAAGACCAACCAGAAGAGCAGAGCAGTAGTCAAGATGAAGAAAGAGTATAGAGGAAAAGAGGAAATCAGTAGCTTAGTGGCATAAACAGAAAGATGGAAACACCAGATATAGATAGTGCTGGAGATGCAACTGGAGCGGGAAAGAGACAGATCAAAAGTAATGCTAAAATTGCAAGCATATTTAGGAAACGAAAGAAAAGAAGCAGGAACGGATAGGACAGGAGGTTGTATAGGTGGAGGAATAGAAGAGGCTAGAAAAAAGAGAACTTCAATTTTGGTGGGATTGAGATAGAGAACATGGGAATGCATCCATGCTTGCACAGCTAAACAACAGGTAGAAACAGTAGCATGAAATGTATCAGAGAATGAGGAAATATAGAAGAAAAAAACAGAGAATCATCCACATAGAAATTTGAAGAGCGAATGAAAGAGGACATGAGAGCAGAGAAAGGAAAAGTGTAGAGGGAGAAGAGAAGTAGTCCAAGAACAGAACCTTAGGGAACACCATATTTAAGGGGATGAGGAAAATAGATTTGACCGGCCCCCGAAACAGAATAGGTTTCATTAGAAACATTAGAAAGAAAACATAGGAGTACAGAGTCAGAGAGCCCAAAAGAAGAAAGATGAGTAGGGTGATCTATTGTGTGAAAATCTGAGAATACTTAAAGAAGCTTGAGACTAGAAGAGCCGAGAGTAAAGAGTTAGAGGCATGAAGAATAGATCTTTAAATGAAATTAGAAGGATGGAATCTAAACTACAAAGAAGGAAGTAAAGAATAATGATTTAAGTAGTCAGAGACTTGGGTTTGGACAAACCATTCAAGTATTTTAGAAATAAAGGGAAGAAGAGAAATTGGGCCAATGTTCTCAGGTAATGTAGGGTCCAAGAACTTTTTTTTTAGTACTGGAATACGTGGTCAATTTTGTCACTCATGTTGTTTAATATCTACATGGAACCACTGGGAGACCTGGACACAGAAATGGGTCTAAAGATACACCACTACACAAATGACACTCATCTATCATAGAGTTTGTCTCCAGCAAGGGACATCTGCTTTAGAGACTTTCTCTGTGCCATGGAGGGCTGAATGTCCCTGTCTTCTCTCGAACAACACTTCAAAAACCGAGTTTTCTTTGGTAATTTCTGTTGTTTCTTTTTCATCATCATTGACCTTTATTTGATATACATCATTAGGTAGACAGAACATAATACAAAACAGCAGCACACAGAAATACCTAAAAATTATTAATTAACAAATCACAACATATCCACATTTAAAAAAAACCTGTATAGAAAATAGTAAAGCATCCAATGACACGTTATTACAATTCATGTATACAAGGTAAACAATCAAATAGTTAATAATGTACTTTATGGGGACGTTAAAATCCTTTGATCAATTTGCTACGCTTCAACCATGCTCTGCGGATATATTTTGCCACCCAGTGCACCACATCTCAATTATCAGTGTAGTTGCAAAAATCCATGGCATCTGCAGTAGAACAAATGTTTCCAGCACGAAACAAGGGTTTTATATAAGCTCTTCTCAAAACTGTCAGTGCTTCACATAGCAGCAACAAATGAATCACAGATTCATCATGTCAGCCACATAGAGGGCAGGTACTGGTATTTATAGTGTCCCAAGTCTTCGAAAATGTGGTAACCCTAAGAGTTCCCAATCTAAATTCCAGGAACAAAGTGGGCATGCAGGGGTGATATCCCATCCAGTTGTCCCTCAAAGCCAAAATCGAGCTTGTGTTCCATATAACCTATACCTGAACCAGATAACCTATACCTGAACGTAGCCCGATGCAAGCCTCCACCATTCTTTTTCTAGTAGACTTTATGGCAGCACGTTTTGTCAGCATTGGAGTCGTTT
Source organism: Ambystoma mexicanum (assembly GCF_040938575.1). Lineage (NCBI taxonomy): Eukaryota > Metazoa > Chordata > Amphibia > Caudata > Ambystomatidae > Ambystoma > Ambystoma mexicanum. The sequence continues at coordinate 360,837,557 of NC_090937.1, read as the reverse complement.
TATTGTTGATAGATGGGCTAGACCAAAGATTGGGCAAATCTAGGTCTGCAAGAGAATTCTTAACATGTGACCAGCCATGGAAGACTTTTTTCGCCTTCTGATGGTGGAATGTGTTTCATTGCATCCCTATATTTCCCGAAGCCTGGAGTTTGGTCTCAAATTAATCTCAACTTCAATAGGTCACATACTGACCTCAAGCCTTAGCAGGGCATTGGGGTGGCTGTTGGTAGGGCAAGTAAACTCTTTAACTCTTACCAGTTTCAGTAAACCGTATGCCCAGATAATCATACATGTCAACCTGCTCCAACCTGGTATCGACTGCCCTGATATGTAACTTGTCTTTGTGTGCTCCGGGCGAAAGACCAATACCTTTGTTTTCCTAGCATTGAGGGAAAGTCCTAGCTCTTTGCACTTATTCAAGAAATGCCCTTGTGTATTACTTAAGTCCACTGGTGTGGTAGAAAGGATTACTGCATCATCTGCATAGAATAGAAAAGGAAAGATGTCTGCTCCCATCTTAGGTGGTTCGAACAATGTACCAGCAAGTCCTCTATCACCTTGTTAATATAAATACAAAACCAAAGCCGGGCGAGAATGCACCCCTGTCTGACACCACTATGAACCCCAAAAGGGAGTGTAACTTCCCCTGCCAGTCCAAATCGAACTATAGCCTGGTTTCTAAAATATAGAGACTGGACTACTGAGAGCAACTGTCTGGGAACATTCATATTTTCCAAGACCTTCCAAAGTGCTTCCTTCGGCATAGCATCGAACGTACTGCATAGAGTTTCACATTCTTGGGGGACAATATGTTTCTCTACCAAGAGGAATACCCGGAACCCCTGGTCCACGGTACTCTTCCCGGCCTGGAAACCAACCTGCAGGCTACCAATTATGTAATTATAATAAACCCATGTTTGGAGAGGTCCCAAGATAACCTTGGCAAAAATGTTGCCTGAGCTATCAAGGAGTGACATTGGCATGTAATTCCATGGGTTGTCTCATTCTCTCTCCCTTCTTTAAAATGGGGACAATCTCAGCATTTTGCCAGGATTCGGGAATCACATTCTCCTTGATGGCTGCATTAAATAGGTGAAGAAGCACTGCAGCCCAGACAGTCAATTCCTCCTTGAAAAGATTAATGGGGTTGCGGTCCGGGCCGCATCCGTCCTGCTCTTTTGTTATTTGATGGCCTGTGTACTTCAATTAGATTCACAGAGAAGTTAACTTCTCTTTCCAAATGTGGCCGAGGTCCACGTGAGCCAGCCTGAAGCAGGCTCAATGGTTGGTCAGGAAGGGAACCATACAGTGTTGAGAAGTGCTGGTAACAGTTGTCAGAATAAATACTACATTGCAGGATATTATCACCATTACACTCCTTTCCCATCACCAGCTTCCAGAACTTATCGGAATTGCCACCAACCGTTGCATCTTTTAGCTTGTTCCATTTGGATTTGTGAAAGGAGTCTTTTTTGTTTTATATTAGAATTGTATATCTTTTCATCTCAAATTGAAGTAGATCTCTGTCCACCATTGCATCAGCATGCAGGCAATACATTACCCTCAATTTAGCATCTCACAAGTCACTACCATACCAGTTTTCCCTGGCCACTGCTCTCCTTCTAGCCAACTTCATGGGAAAGTAACATATGGGTGAATTGATGCCAATAACGTGTTAAAATGAATCAGAACTGCAAGGTTTACACATTCTTGATTTAATATACTTTCAATATGGCCGTTCTTTATATCATGGCCATAGTTAGGGAGAATTCTCCAGAATGGCTAATTTCCTTTACCTACTGAGTCCCTCAGCAGCTTTGCTGGATTTCTAGGATTTATTTTTTTCATCTGGTAAGAGTGTGAACCTTTTTTCCTACTCTCACATGTGTTTTGCTGTGCGTGTTTAACATTATTTTGTGTTCATAGACTGTGGAGCCTCACCTACTCCACAGGCATCAACTTTTTACTGTGTGTTACACAGCCCCTTCAATTCAGTGACACAGGGTTGTCTTTAAGTCTTCCCAACTCAGACTCCATTTTCTGGGACTGACTACTATCTCCCAGAACATGTAAAGTTGCCATTGACTTTATTAGTCTCTTTAAATCCACAGACCCAGTACAAACTATCTTACAAAGAGTACTGGAAAGGGTTAATACTTATTCCTTTTTGTCTGTTTCTCTTGGAGCATTGTTTTGCTCCCTTTTCATTAAGACTTGGCTGGTGGCAGTGGTAACTACCTATTTTTCCTACCATGGTTATCTTAAATAACATTGGTATTGTTTTAGGCTATCTTGGTAGCCTCAAACTTAAATCCGCTGGACCATATTTGCTTTAATTTGGTTCCAGCTGGGTTTATTTGCCATTTCTTTTTGTAAAAGTCTTTCTCGTGTTTTTCTGTGCGCGCCAAACCAGGTTTGGTCCCTTTGTTTGCTGTCCTTTTGCGGGCATCTGCACAGAAGCCCTCCTTATGCGCCTCAAAGTCTGTGTAGGCAGGATGTCAGGGAGGGGTTTTAGGACCCCTGCCACGGGTTCCCTTGGTAACCCAAGTCACACTCCTGTTTGATTGGGTAGGTGACTGTGCCACCAGGTCAGACACCCTGCTGTGTGATTAACAGCCAGGCTGTGTGAATGGGGGAAACCTGCATAAAAATCAGGTCTCTTGGGCTGGAAAGGCAGAGTCACCACTGGAACGAGAGAACCTAAGAGGAGCTGACAGAAGAGGACCCCTACCATGACTGAACCGCCTGGTGAAACTCTGCTGCAGGTCTGAATCTTCAGACTCCAACGACAGAGGATATCTACCAGGAATCGTCTCCCCCTGAGCTGGTGGGACCAACCAGTTCACCCAAACTGCAAGCCTGGCCTCCCTCCTCTGGTCGAATTTGCTGTACAGAGCTACAGTGAACCGGATAGCCAGGAAGGTCGGACCCTGCTTGGGTTTAGAGGAGCGCACCTTTTATTTGTTGCACTGCTGCTGGTTTCTCTCCTGGGCAGTGCAGGACCCTCCAGTCTTCCTATTTCGTACCAGTCCGACAGTCGCTTCAGGAACCCTGAGCCTGCAAGACCTGCCAGGGACGTCCGCCTCAGCTACAGCTGGTTCTCGATTTTAAGGTACTGTTCACATCCGGTTGTTTGTTTCGTCCAGCCGCGGTGAAAGTGTGTGAAACCTTTCGCCAATCCCAGGGCTTGTCCTTCTCTATTCTTTAAACTAACGTTTCTGCTGACCAACTTCGTTCTGAACTCTTGGCAAAGACTTAACCGTGAACTACCCTGAACTGTGTGATCTTGAGCAAAAGACTTTTGTCCTATTGACTTTGGCACTAAGCCCTTTTGATTTGATTCCCTCACTGTAGTTCATTTTTCTAGATTGCCCAGCTTACTTACCTGTTGGTGCTGCTCAATTGTGGTCTAACTTTGTCTTCCCCTCCCTTTTAAATTATTGGAGTGCCATTTTGCTCACACTTCATATTGAGCTTAGCTTGTCCAGAATCTATTGGGGAGTGGTGTGGTGTATTAAGAGTGTGATTTTTAACTGCTTTACTTCAGTGACAGGTTTTACAACTGATGTGTAAATAAATGTATATTCTTTTACTCAGAAACCTTGAGTCAGTGTTTGTTTGAATCATAGTAATTGCTGTCCTTTTTGTAACTATTGATACTGCTCACTTGCTCTTAAGATAAGTCTGGCTGCTCAGCCATCGCTACCACTTTACTGTGTAGTACAGGCTTGTACCAAAGGTGAATTTGTACTGTCACTTGTAGTCTTAATTGTGTGTGGTGTTCCCAAAGAGTACTGCATATAATTCTGCCTAATAGCCATAGTGCTTAGATTCTGTATCTTTTCCCACTTGGTTTTTACGAGCATGCCCAACTTGAACTATGGGCATTAGAGAGCCTTTACACTGCGGACGGTTATGAGTGTTGGATTGGAGACTACGGGTACAACTCAGTGGTTTGTCCACAATTTAGTCCCAGTCTCTTTCCAGAATAAAGATGTAATCGATACAAGAGGCACAATTTAGACCACTAACGGTCACCCGGGAGCCTGCCATTGCAGGCACGTAAGTCAAGATAGTAAAGTAACTGGATGGACTCTAGGGGTTGTGGATGGGCTCTTTTAGGAGGGCCTGCAATGAGTGTAGGAATCTTCCAGGCTTCATCCTGGTCCTCCCATGTCATGTACCCTGTAGATCTCTGAGCAGCTCAATATGTAAGTGCAAATCCCCTCTAACCACAATGTGCACATTATCCTGAGCTTAACATTCTCTGTCCTTAATTAACTGATGGATTAACTCAATTAACGGGGGATAGGGACAATTATTCAGCCCATTATAGACGTTGAACAAGTAGTACATGTGTTCTCCGACATAAATTCACAGAAATTGCAGATCACTCAACCCTGCCTCATGTACAACAATGTTCTAGTTCAACAGCACATCTACCCACATGAGTAGACCACCAAATGGGCATCCCCCGCAGACCCATCCTCGCTGGGATGGTGAAGGACTCAAAACCTTGAAATTCAATCTTTTCCAGGGCCCAAGTTTCTTGGAAAAACAATATATTATATCCCTGAATAAAATGACACCAATTGGGATGAAACTTTCAGGCACATGGAAACTAATAGGTTGTGGCTATGGCTCTTCCAGAGCTTTATACACTTGAAGAGTCCTGCCCACTATTGGGGTTTTCCGGTTGGCTTGGGCCCCTCACTGAACTTTTATTACTTTTTTCCATATGGACTGCTGTGGAGTTAACCAGGTCAGGAGCCCTCTGCCCTGGGTCTTTGGGTTGTTAAGATAGTTTTGACATTAGATTCTCCGAAAATACTTTTTTTTCACTTTCTTGTGTGTATCGCTTATAGGACTCTATCCCTGGGCCTATTTGTCTTTATTTTACCCTTTGAATTGGATTCATTATCAGCAATGTAGGGCCTTTTGTTTAAGTTTGGTTTTATATTATTTCCTACGCACTACATGCATGGCGTCAGCATGCTACACACGGGTGACCATTTTGTGATTGCTATAGTCACCAGTTTATTAACATTTTTCTTTGCTTTACCTCTATGTCACAGCCAGTCGGCTCTCAGTTATCCATGGGGTTTTTTCACTGTTGGTGTATGCTCATGGAGTATGAACCTCCTGTGGAATAGCATTACAACTGTCACGGCCATGTGGCCTAACATGAATATATTTACTTGATCAATATTTGATAGACAAGAAATGATAAGGATGTTTATGTTGTTTTTTCCAGTCCGAATTGCTCTTGAAGAAAGGTTCTTCACCTCAAAACACGTCAGTTCCCCTCAGACTGTCCATTCTTTACAAGACATTTATGTTATTAAAGAACTATTATTTGTTATATTATTCGTTGTGTATCTATTGATGTTATCTCTCTTTACATCATTGAGAAATTTTACTTATAAGAATTGGCTGTATTTTCAGCATTGTAAAGTGTGTAGGGAATGGGAGGGCCCTACCTTTGGACCTCACTTGTTACCAACTGGGATCGACCATTTTCCAATCCCGGTGATTTTCCAAGAGAGTAATTTACATCTGGGGCTGTTCAGCAGGAATGGAATTTCACTGTTGGGAGCCAGTCAATCTACCCCCTCAAGACTACCGTCCTGGTTAGCTGCGATACTGGCCGATGGTCCCGTGGCTAAGGGAAGCAAGCCATTGGCATATGCGCCAGTGGCAGGTCTAGGAAACACAAGGTTTGATATTTGAAAGATACTTCGAGGTAGAGGAATTTTAACCTTTGTTGGAAGGGTGTAGTGAATAGTAATGTTTATGAGCGTGCCGTCACGCGAGCGTCTTCTCCTTTGTTATGATTCTAGGTTGGAAGGGGCTCGCGTGACGGAGTGGCGGTTGGGCGAAGTTGGCTGAGGGAGGTTGTTTCGGCGGGTTTGCCATAGTAAACTTCGATAATCTTCAAAACTTACCGCCTCATCAAGTCCTTAACATTTAAGGGCTCTAAGTGTGATCCTAGAACCCACTGGTGTATAGGTGCGATAATCATTCGCCAATAAACTCTCAGCCAAATGTTTATTCATAAAGTAGATTTTTGAATACCAGGCATTTCCCTTCTTATGCATTGCACTATATTTTCTCTAGTGAGTGACCCGCAACCTTTAACTGAGCATATCCAGTGCGTACATTTTTTCATTAAAGGGTCCTGAGATTCATATGCACTTCATAGTAACCTGGATATGTTATACATTATTACTGAGGCTTCATCCCTACAAACGTTACCTATTACAGTAGAGTGTGTAGAAAATGAGGTGATGTCGCTGCTGTGTCTACCTCTAGAGTAAGGGCAGGAAAGGGGAAGGGGATGGTGGTGATTCAGAGTGTGATCATTAATAGCGGTAACCAATGGTTTGATCCAGTCTGCCCTCTGCACACCTCCTTTATTGTAGGTTTGGTGAATACCTCCTTGAGATGCTTTGCCACTGGTTAATTTATTCAGCTTTGGGATCAGCAGATCAATAGTCTCAGGTGGAGTCAATCTGCGCCCATACGGTTTGTTTCCAACGATGGCCTTTGGGGGCGTTAGGGCATTCAAGCACATTTGATCCACCTAAGTAGCCAACTTCCACCTTAGCAGCCAATTTCAACAATTTTTCCAAGTGCTCTGATCTCAGCGCATGCACTCTGAAGCTATTTGTCATTTCGATTGCCATTGCCGTTGGGTGTAACTGCTTGGATTTGATTCCTCTTACCCCACAGGCACACCTTGTTGCACTTTTTGGTGGTACCAAGAAACTTGCCTGGTAGTCTAATAGCAGATGGCCCTTCCCTTTTTCCACTTTTTTCTTTTTTAATATTTGGGAATGACAATGCTCCCCCCCTGTCAGTGGCAGAAATAGAGGTACCCAAAAGCTCAGTCACAGATGGTTCACAAACATCATCCAGAAGAAAATAATTATTAGAGAGTGGAATGATAGCATCAATTACCACAGCTTTCCCCCTCTTCTCTTCATTAATCCTCCAAAGTTATCGGGTTAGGGGCATCGTCTGACTCTCCTCCCCGGTATGCCACCTGCACGGTCACCTGGGCACCTGTGAAGCATACAGATGTGTTGAGGTGGCTGCTACAAAACACCCACTCTTATACCCATAATGCCTTATGATATATTGGTGGATGACAATAGGTGGTTAACAGCGGAGTGGTAAGAGACAGCTACAGTCCTCCTCATCCTCACTAGAGCAACGTTTGTACGGCTGTAGGAAACCTGCAGTTATTTCAAAGCGATGCAAACCCCCTCCAGTGCCGATGAACACCAAAATTGTGTCCCAACAGATGCAACGCCCTTTTCTAACTAGGACGGACTAAAGCCAGAAGCCACCCGCTTGCTCTTCACTCAGTGGGCCTTATCTACCACTGGGCGAGGTCCTAAAACAGCAATCAGGTCGGCCTCACGCAAGCCCGTGCCCAACAGCAGCAAACAGCAGAGAGGCTTATCCTGCAGGACTTCGCTGCAGTGGCAACCAAGAGCACTTGTAACCCTCCTCTGCAGCGTCCTGCTTCCTCCATGGGGCGGGACGTCACCGTTAGAACAGCGCTCCAGTGCCAAACAGCAGACAGGCTTATCCTGCAGGACTTCGCTGCAGTGGCAACCAAGAGCACTTGTAACCCTCCTCTGCAGCGTCCTGCTTCCTCCATGGGGCGGGACGACACCTTTAGAACAGCGCTCCAGTGCCAAACAGCAGACAGGCTTATCCTTATTCTTTTTCACAAGTGTCTTGGTCTGCTTAGTGTTTTAGGTATCATCCCCGCTCTGGTGTCCTCAATGAAATATGTTCGTTTTATTCTTGATTATAATATGATAATTACTTCACATATTATGGCATAACCTTGCTTTTTTCAGCGGTCTCTTTTTTTGTAAGATTAAATCTGTTATTCCTCCCTCAGACTTCCGGACCCCTGTGTCTTCTTGCCTGCTCTTCTGTAATGCCATTCTTATGGGTTTCCATGCTACTTCTGTAAACCCTTTGAGAACTGTATGACATTCTGCAGCTCTGCTGATCTCCAGCACCTTAAAGTTCGAGCACATTACTCATAGTCCTATTTCTCTTCAAAGGTTACCTATTAATCTATGTGCACTTTTAAAGATCTGTCGCATTAGTTATAAGGCTCCCAGTTTTACGTGTTTGCAGCTTTTTACACATAATTCAGACAAAAATCAATCAGTTTTCTGTCTTCGTTTATTTATAAAAATGGAAACAATTAAAAAAGCAGATTTTTCTGCGTGGTTCCCTATGCGCCAATCATGCATTGTGTGCCAATCACAATGCAGTTGGGCATCAGAGAGAGTGTAAACGTTGAATGAAAAATAGTATTAAAGTTCTTCAAATTGCTGACAACATATATCTCAGCTCAACAGCAATCACAGGAGCAGCCATGTGTTGTCATGGTAAACATGGAGCTGACATTGAACTGGAATGAACCAGTTCTATTGGTGCCTTTCATGGTTGCATATTTCTTTTTAAAGATGTTTTTTTCATTTTAATAACATGACAAATCATAAATGTCGATAAATGCAGAAAAAATGCAAAAAAATAAATATTGATTCATTCTGACGGAAATGGCATAAACATGAATACAAAAAACCCTAAGCCTTAATTACTTGTAAGGCAGTGGTCTTTGGTCAACCTGCCTATTTGCCAAACAAGTTGGTCATCTCCCGAGGCTTCAGATATACTCGGAGGGGAGCGTTTTACATCGTTACCTTCCTCTATTTACACATTCTCGTTTTTATCGTCTAGCTTGTTTAGCTGCTAGACTGTGAGCGTGGAGTGCTCTTCCCACTCTTCAGGGATTTAGTAAGGCTTTGAAAAATCACTTACTTCACCTTGACTTGTCATCATTATCCGTCATTTTCTTTCTGTTTAATGATTTCATTACTTTCATTGTTCTATGTTGTTTTAATATTTTTGAATTCGTATTGTTTGCTTCTTAGATCAACCACTGCCTTCGGGCCAGGATGTATGCCCTTTAAAAATGTGAAAATAAACGAATACATTAAAACATGCTGTTAGTGTCAGGAGTAAGAAAGACTAGGATGGTATCATTCAATGGTAACCCTTTTTGTAGATTGTCCTTACTTAGCCTCCCACTTTAGGCCGCGTTTTAGGATTAGGTCTATATATACTAAGGCTTCATGGGTGTAACCTTACACATTCTGCTACAAAGATGCATGGCAGCATGTGACATTGGATCTATAGCATCAGTCTTACTTGTGTCACTTCCTTCAATACCAATTCTTCCAGAATGTTGCTTAGCCTCACCACTCTGTCCATTTAGAGAAATATCACTACCTGGTATGTGACAAAACCTGAATGTTAGGTCTTGTGATGGTTGCTGGAGTGGAGTGTCCCCAATTCAGAAGGCAAACCATGGATTGTAGCACAATCAAAGACTTTTAGAAATGATTCCTCAGTAGATCTCTCAGTATGGAAATACTTGGATCCCCTCTAGGTGTAATGACACTACCACGTGAGGTAGGGCCTTAAAACACTCTTGCCACTATTCATAGGCCTAATAATAGTGCTTTGAGTTAGTAGTGTTTATTTGCCACCATTCACTGAAGGAACCTGAACATCACCGTTACTTGATAGTCAGGATTTATACGATTTTAGTTGTTAAGGTAAATTGAACTTTCCTGGCATTCTGAAGAAATTTTTACTTGCCCTCCTGTTTTTATTCTCCTTTTGTTTTACAGCTCTTACTGGCCCCCACTGGGCTGATGCTGTATGCCAGATTCACCTTCATCCTGAGATGTTCGTAATATATATTTATTTATTTGTATTTGTATTTTTGTATTTATTTTAATTTTTATAGCACTTTAATCCAAAGTGCTTGATTTAAATACTAGAAAAGTGCCCAGGGCCTTTCAAGTCAACCTGGTGGATCACAAAGTGCTCTGTAACCACCTAGATTCAGCAGCGCATTTCTCCTGCCATGCTATAGCCTGGATTAAATCATTTTTAAGTGAAAGAACTATGAGGCTCTTCTCTACCTCTGCAGATGCAGACCCTGCTCCCAGGGATCATGTGTCTCCTCTACCATGTATAACATCTTTACTAAGCCCCTGTTTGACGATTTGGACCTTCTACACTAACTACGCAGATGACACCCAGTTTCTCATCCCACTTTCTGGGGAGTATAAACAGGATTTGGCCTTGGTGAATAGGATATACCTCATCATCCAGGCATGGATGGCACGTCGTGGTCTATGCCTGAATGATGACAAAACAGAGCTCGTCATACTGGGGACCGCACCTAACATTAAGAAACTTAGCCAAGACTACTCATCTTTTGTCATAGATGGCCATACAATCAAAGTGGCCAAGGAGGTAAAAACACTAGGCTTTTACCTCGACTCCAGCCTTACCCTGGCAAAGCAAGTGAATGCTATGGCATCTGCCACTTCCTACACTTGCAAGTTGATCAGATCAGCAAAACCATACCTCTCCACAACCAGCTGCACCAAACTGGCAAGAGCACTTGTGCTGTCCAAACTGGATTACTGCAACACTCTCTATTTGGGATCCAACAAATACATTACTCAGAAAATTCAAATATTGCAAAACAATGCCCTTAGAGCAGCCTTAGGAATCCACAAAAGAGAACATATATCAATGATTAGAAGACAATCCAACTGGCTCTCTACTGCTGACACAAAATTAAGCTTAAAACTGCTTCCCTAACATTCAAATGCCTCAATAACCTAGCACCGAGCTACCTGACAGAGAGGTTTAAAAGAAGAGTCACATCCAGACCCGCCAGAGAAGCGTACACAAATTGCCTATTAGTCACCCCATTTAAAATGACGACAATCGGAGGGAATAGTGCCCCTGTCAAAGCAACCCAATTGTGGAACTCCCTCCCGCCCACTCTAAGGACTGACCAATCTTACCCACACTTTAGATTAAACATTATCAAGTGGCTTAAAGAAAATGACCTATGAGCTCTAGCTATATCAGACATTTGATTTAGCAACCAAACTGGACCCTGCTCTTCTACTGTATATCCTTACTTGTAAATGTATATGTACTGCGTGCTGTATTCGTATTAACCTGTACCTATGTGACCATGTAACCCTGTAACTTGTAAGCTTAAAGTATTCTTGTTCTCGCGCCCTGATACCCTCGGGTCTGGTGCGTGTTACAAATGAATAAACAAACTAACAAATTAATGGAACCACATTACAGCAGAGAAGACTTCTTGTAACCAATGATGCTGAGAAGGAAAGTAATCCCCTGCCAGGCTGAGTCCTTGCAAAAGTCACAGATCTATCAGTAGAAAGAATCCACATGACTTCTGATCTGACAAAGGGACAACTGATGACGGGACTGACAGCACATGCTGGGACATTTTACAGGTTTTCTCTCACCGACTCCAGATCTGGCAAAGTGGTGTCCATGAGGAAGACAAAGCAAACAGTAAGCTGATTATCAGGAGTCACAGTATCTCAGAGAGAGTGAGGGAAAGGATCAAGGGTGAAGTTTCCAAGATGTTAGTCTTTTAGTGATTGACCATCCTGCAGTCCCAGGCAAGTACTAGGGTGCTGACTCCTAGGAAAGCAAGCCAGGCGAGAACTACCAAAGGTTGCTTCTGTGTAGATCACAGAGGGCTCAGTTCTGTTACTAAGACAGATACACATCCCTTGTCCAGAGACAACAAGTGCATTGACAAATATTATACTGATGGGCAAACTTGTACATAGGGCTTTTTTTCTGCTGCATCAGACACGACACCAACATACCTGCTCACAATGCTGAGTCTAATTCATCTCTAATACATGCCAGACACACCCTTCTGAGATGCAGTTTATCCTTTTCACAACTGGAAGCCTCTTTGCCATTCAATGGGTGAGGAGGCCCCTGGACCTTCCTGTCCTGGCCCTATGCATTGTGAGGAGGCGATGTGGGATGTGGTGCCCTTTCAAACACCTAGGCGCTGAGGCACTTCATGCCCTCTGTAATAGACGTGGATAAGAGGTTAAATGGCCAGACTGTGTTATTTATTTATTATTTTTTTATTGTTTTCAATTATTCCTTGATTTTACATGTTAAATTATTGCTTTTATTTACCTCTGTTCTTTTTTGTAATATTGTTCTTAGTTTATCTAATATTTCTTGTTTTTACTCAATTTCACAGATGCATATTACCATGAGGTCTACTTTTCTCAGAATGCACTGCGGTATCTTGGTATGTAAAGTATGTACTGCACACAACAAACATATCCTTAGCTAACTTGCTCCACTTCTCAATGAACCCACCCTCCACGAGCGCCAGATTGTTAAAAATCGTGGGTAGCTGAAGCCCTACGCTTGCTCACCTACCCCACACCCACTAGCACCTGCCTGACAGAGTGTTGCCTTTCAGACCACAAAGACACAAAATATAGGTTCTAGTTTATAAACACACATTATATAATTGATGGATAATGACTACTGTTAGCAATGTTAATTCTGCAATTGCCAATTGTACAATGTTCAAGCATTTCTGAGGTGAATGATTTTTAGTAAAAGCCAAAGAAAAGTTATGCTTGAACAAAAACCCTATTTTGGAATTGAATACACTAAACATATTATGGTACAAAAATGCACATATTTCCATTGAACTGAATACAAAATCCCTGGTTCACGTTTGAATTAGTCTTGACATAACATTATGCATTAGCAGCATTTGCCCCCAGCATTGCCAACCTTTCCATGGCAGCATTTGAAGAAAAATGTGTCTTCACACCACACAACTATAGCTCTAACATCCATTGTTGCCGTTGATTCATAGTCGATATTTTCCTAATATGGCATGGTAACAGTGATTCTTTACATGCTTTTGTCACCTGACTGTACAGTACCAATCCTAATTTACATTTCACCTCAAACTTGAACATAAACAAGATCCCTTTTTTGATCTCACTATTAGACATATCAACAACAAGCTACACACACGTTTGTATAATCCAACCCACTGGCTGCAACACCTTGCTGGATTATTCTAGCCAACATCCCAAGCACTTGAGAGTCTTCCTTATAGTCAATGTTTGCGATTGAGATGCAATTGCACTACTAAATCTGACTATAATATTCAGATTGACATTATGATCAACACATTTCTGGAAAGAGGATATCCTGTACGATTATTGAAGAGAACAGCAAAAAGGGTTTGGCACACCAACAGGGATACTCTTTTAAATTCTGAAAAAAGAACACTAACACATCCAGTTGTGCTTCGTGCTTCTGTGACCACTTTCTCCAGATTTCCCCACACCTCAAACAGTTAATCCGTAGATAATGGACATCACTAGACATCTCTAATTTTACTGACTCACAGGATACAATCTTTGAGACAAACTAGTGAGAGCAGCATATGAACTAGTCCACAGGCAGTCCAAAATCTCAAGAGCATTCGGCTATGCTACTACCGTACCTAAGGGTCATTTAGCCTGCGGCCATTGTGCTGCCGTTCCCTACACCAAGGAAATGACAGGGTTCACATAAAAAACCTCTCATGGTCATTTCAACAATACACCACATGCCAAATCAAAAATACAATATTCGTGATCATTTGTCCATGTGAACTATGGTACATAGGGATGACTAAGCACAACACTACCACCAGAATCAGTGAGCATCGTTCTAAGATCAGGAATGCACAAACACAAACACCTTGGGTCACACATTTTTGGAAAGGGCATTCACCACTATACTAATCATTTTTAAATTCCAAACTGACTATACAAATTGGATTATCATTGGATCCACAGGTTAGACACACATCTAACTAAATGAGACCTTAAATTGGTCAGTTCTTCTCTACAGATAATGTGGTCCCCAAATAATTGGATCTCTTAAAACCTTTGCGGCATCAACTATATTATTTTGTTAGATATTTCTGAGCTTTTTATGCACACATTTATGGGTTTCATCTAATCCCAGTTTAAATGCATAATTTTGTACAGTATATAATGGCTCGAGAATTATCTCACAAACGCTGCCTCAAAGGTATTTTCATAGTCTCTTGAGCGGCCACACTTGTCATCATTCCAACATTGACCAGTATGCTTCTCTATATAACTCCAACATGGCCACCACCAACATACCACTTTGCTTCACAAAGTAGAAGTCTAGTATACCTCAACTCACGTGTTCCAACCTATGAGGTGTTTTTACATTCCATACCGCGCTCAGCCACATCAGTCACCGGTTGAACTTGCTGCTGCAGAGAGGCCCGGCTTATGGTTCTCATTATTATGTTCCCTTACTGGGTAAGTACCCAAGCCTGGCTCATTTACTCTCACTGCTAGCTATGATTAAACACGAAGCTACATCTGTGTGCATTTAAGATCTGTTTTCGGGTTTGAGCTGACCTGTATTTCTTGTTGCATTTTCAGAGAGAATAGATATATTGTGTGCCAGAGGACACGTTTAATTAATTCGAGTTAGGGTGAGTCTCTCTACTCGTGATCTAATGAATCAGTGATTGTTTTTTTGTTACATTTCACGTTGTTTTATTGACAGGACTCCATTGTTTTGGTCTTATTCTTATGACTTCATGTATTATATTCCACAGATGACTGGTGAATTCGTTTTTTGTGCATCATCTCATTTGAAATAAAGATGTGAACCTGTATAAGGACACTCATTCACAAACAGAGACCAATAATAAGAGACCATTATCTCAGGTAACCTCTTCTATCGCTTACATTCAATGGCATGCACCGGTTCCTGAGTACTACGAACACGCCCAACAAAAAGAAACGTTTGTTTTTCAGTAGCAGTCAAAACTGAACATATTTATGTGCTGTCCATCAAATCACTTATTCCGTCCTGAGGAGGGGCTCGCCTTTTCCTGTCTTGGAAGTAGGACCCCCTAGCAACCTGAAACTCAAGACCCTTGAGTCGACATTTTACTATGTCATTTCACTCTTTGCTGTAACACCAGGAATGCAATAATCAACTTGTCAGTCCCACATACATACATGTTGATTGATGTATTTGTCTCTTTGCTGCATACTACACATTTAATTGTGCTTCTTATGTTTTAATGTCAAATTGATGTATATATGTTTGCCAACATTTTCTGTTTATGAAGAAATTCTTGTCTGTATTTTTGTATTCAAGTGTGTTTTTAGATTCATTTTTGTTCATGTTGAGGTAACGTGTTTGTACCAGCATCTGTTTATTTAGACTACATATTATGCAAATATTTGTTAATGAGTAAACATTTTCTTTACCTGGATTCAGCACCAGATGTCATGGTTCTCAACCAGTGCACAGTATACACTATTAAACACCTGTTGGGTCTTTGAACATTAGTTTAACTTGTCTTTACATAGCAAGGAGCTCTTCTCTTTTGCGTTTTGGCATAACATTAAGAAATATTTCATCAGGTTTCAACATCACCTTCAATGAAAATCATAAATTGAAAATACTGTCTTCTTCAGGATTACAATGACCATATAACATAAACGATAATATTTATCCAATCACTGGATATCACTTATGTAGAGAAAGAGAAAGAGAAAGAGCCAGAAGATGCAGAGCAAATGAGTGACCAAGATGAATGGTGACATCTTATATAGTCGAGCTGATGTACATAGAAGAGACAAGAGAATGCAGATATTCTATAAGACATCAAGAAAGTATCAAGGATAAGTGACATCTTGGGACCAAGGTGAAGAAGCTTATGCCACAGAAATTATGAAGATATCAAGCTGTTTTACATGTGTACAGATGCAGAGAAACACAAGCAGACAGAGTATTCTTGAGGTTAGCTTTATAGTGAATAGATTGCAGCATGCGCCAATATATACATGTATGCATATAGAGTAAAGGATGGATGTTTTCCACTGATAGGCATGATTTTATCCAGTACCCTTTGGGTGCACTACAACAACCCTAACCTCCTGGCAATAGGAACCCAACCTTTGGTATAAGTCTGTACTACACAGGTTGGTATTGTGTTGAGCAGCCAGGTTTATCTCAAGAGGGGTCAATGTGAGCTGTAAGGGAGTTACACAGAGATTCACAGTGACAAGTATTCAAATAAACACATACACACAAGGTTTCTTGAATAAACAATTAATTTATTTATCAGTTAGTTAGAATAAGCCTTCTTCAGAAGGGAGCAATATAAAAGCAATACACAAATACACTCCAAAATGACATACTCTTAGTTTCTAAAACAGTACCCTTTTGGGATGGCCCACAGTCACAACCTACACCCTCAGGGGACTTCAACAGATAGTGTTCTGGGGACATTAATATCTTACTGTAGCATTTAGAACATTTTTAGGAATTGGTCAAAGGAAAAGGTTATTAGAACAAACAAGGGATCACAAATATTTTTAAGCAGGCAAATTACTTTTGGATCCCCAAAGCAATTCAGTATAACAGGTTAAGCCAAAGTCAATGGGCAAAAGTCTATATGAGCTGAAGCACTTCTGGTAGGTAAGTAGAAAAGTCTTTGCACAATGTTTGAGAAGTCTTTGAAGAAAATGAGAAACGAAGAGTCAATGTAGGGCCACAAGCTATTTAGGTTTGTGAGTAGTAGAAGGTGCAAGCAACTCTATAAAAAGAAGTAAGTTCTCTCAGACTTTACAGTACCTTTGGTTTGAATAGAAAGTGCAGCAGATGACTCATGTTCACTGTCCCTGGGCCTCAGTCTTTGGGACAAGAAGGTGGACTTCTGGGGACTCCTGCACTGCAATGGGACAGTCACCGCTCGCAACTGGCAATCTTCAAACAAGTGGCACTTCAGTGTTTCAGCTCATCGCTACTACCGCAAATAGCAACACTGAGGTTCCTGGATGTCGAGACAGACTTTCCTTGCTTCTGTGGTCCCGCAATCTGTTGAGGGGGTTCAGGCTCGGTCAATCCTGCTTCCTGGGAGTCCAGAGGATCTTCCTGGAGCTCTGGGCCAACAATGCACACAATCTGGTGTTCCTCTCCCAGGCTATTCGGTTTCCAGCAGCAACTCTGTGGAAATTCAAGAAGCTCCGAGAAGATGTTGATACGAATTTGGAGTTTCAGCACAGCAGAAGGGCTTCACCGGGCAAACCCAGGGTCCAGGAGTTGCAGCAGGCATCCTCTTCAAGTTCTTCTTCGGTTCCTTCGTCCAGTGTCGTCTCTGCCTTCCAAGCCAAAAGCTTCACCTTTTATTCAGGTTTGTCCCATTCATTACAGCCTGGCTGTTAGTCACCCAGCAGGGTGGCTGACCTTGCCGGACAGTCAGCCGGCCAATCACCACAGAGTGCATTTGGGTCTCCTAGGAGACTAAACACAGGGAGTTTCGGGCAACCCCCTCCCTTCCTGCCCCCGCCAGACACCCTGGAGCCAGAGGCTCGTGAATCCCACCAAAGGCAAAGCGAACAAAGGGACCAAACCTTGTTTGGCACGCCGAGTAAATCTCAAGAAGGACCTTTCCACAAAGAAATGGGAAGAAAAGAAGACCGGGGCCATTTTGACAAAAAAGGCACCCTTGGGTGCTTTACTGCAGCTGCAAACACAGCCCGCAGTAAATGCACACCACGGTATTTAAAAGTAAACCACTGCCACCAGCCATTCAGTGAAGAAAAGGGTAACAAAAAATGTTACATGAGAAGCTAGACAAAGGGGATACTAAGTAACCCCTCCAGCACCCTATTGAAAGATAGTGTGCGCCGGTCTAGAAAGGTACAAATGTAAGTAAAGTCAATTTCACTTTACTGCTCTGGGAACAGTAGTTTATCCCAGAGAAGGTATTTAAACGTTGGTGAAATCTGGAAGACTTCCCTGTGCCACTGCACTGAAGGTGCTGTGTGACACAATTTAAAAGATGATGCCTATGGAGTTTGTCAGGCTCCATAACCAAAAGAAACACAAAGTTAAAAAATCACATAAAAATACATGAGAGAGTGGGAAAAAGGGACTCACTCTCTCCAGGTTAAAAAAATCAAGTCCTCAAAATCCAGCAAAGTTGCTGGGGATCTCTAAATTGGAGGGAATTAGCACATTTCTGAGAATTATCCCTAACATCCACTAACATCCACTACGTGTTATTGGAGAGCTGGACTAAAAAAGGAAGGCCTCATTTTCAGTGTGTCGCAGTAAGAAAACAAATTAATCAAAAGTGAATCTCAGAAAGGTGAGGTTGGATAAGCCATGAACGCAGGCCAGGAAGCCAAGTCTTATCAGGCTGGGGCGAGCTGACATTGATACAAAATTGTGTGAAAGAACAAGCTCCTATTCAGAAGGCATGAACAGAACAAGGAAGACGTCAAAGGTCTATTAGAAAATAGTATTTTAATACACTAAAGACTTGAAATCATTGTCTACAGTCACGTGGGATATATAGTGGGTATGTCCCAATTTTTAAGGGGGATTGAGCTGTAAAGGGACCAGGGATGCAGTACAACAGGAACAGCAGCTCAATTACCTCTTTCTCAGTCCACCTCGATAGCTGGGCAGGGGGATGTGAAGGTATGTTGACTATTTCATACACCCAAACTTATATATGCGAAAAAATTCCATATTGTTTACACATAGATAAAACAAAATGTATTCATAAAGTACTTGTAAAAGCATAGGTATTGGTTTCAAGTTCTTTCCACAAGGCACATCGTACACCAAAATTAATAATACAAGAAAGTCCAACTGCTCAAACCTCAATAAAGTCAGTGACTACCGTTAGTATGTGACATAAATTGGTTAATAACAAATATTCATTGCTTTTAGCGTTTTATAGCATTTCATTCTGGGGGAGAAGACTATAGATGAGAGAAAATTGTCATTGTCCGTATTCAGAAATTAGACCGTTTTTTGAGATGTCTAAAGGATGTCTACATATGTTTCGGCTAAGGTTCCGCATTCACACCATCCCTGGTGTTTTGCTCTTCGGGACGGTTAATTTCTTAACAGGATGACGTAATGTTCAATTTTTTCAATTGTTCAGAGTTTACAAGATGCTTGTCAGTATCTTGTGGTTGGACTGGAGCGTTGTTTTCTGTAAAAGGGGATTTCTTCCTTCCTATAAGGTTGCGTGAAGCAATTTCCTTTCTATTTCTGCCTTCCACTCTTAGGGAGTTTGTAAATTTGCAGGTAGGAGATGTCTTCCTTCGTTATGCAGTCTGATTGATGCCGCTGCTGTTGTGTGTATTTCTTTTTATCCGTGGATCCTGAATACTTGAGTATCCTTAGTGGTGCTATGACACTGTGTGTCAATTCATTGCAGGGATTGGATTCCGTCTGTTTTGAACGAGCGTTGCCGTTTTCTCAGGGTTTCTTGTTGCATGAAGGGAGCCACATGTTTGTGTTCTTTTCCACGATGTAGCTTCCGTGGATGGATGCTTCTGCTGTCTCACGTCTTGGTTCTCGGTGGTGCTGGATCCCTGAATCGTGTGTTTGTTATTCTTATTCGCTTCACAGTGCCGCTGGTGTGGGTAAATGTTTTCACTTTCTGAAATGTGCTTTTGGAAGACTTTTTTTAAAATTATTATTTTAATAAACAATATGGCAGTTTTTCTCATATATAAGTTTGGGTGTATGAAATAGGCAACATACCATAACATCCCCTGCCAGCTATCAAGGTGGACTGAGAAAGAGGTAATTGAGCAGCTGTTCTTGTTGTACTACAGTCACAAGGACAGATGAAGTTGGACAAACAGGACATCTCACACCTACGAATGAGGGCAGAGTGTGCCTTCACTCTCCTGAATTCTCCAGAGCTAAGAACACTCTCAAGGACAAGTTCAAAGTCTTAATTGCCAGCATACCACTGAGTTGATGATATATGGATATGCTGGATTGGTGGGAAGCTCTGTTCAAGACGAGCTCACCAGCACCTGGAGGTCCAATCTGCATGCTGCTAGACATAGGTGGAAAAGTACTGACAGATGTTACAGTGCCAACCAATTGTAGGGGACCACATAATTAAGGGTCCTATAGTTTGTGTAGCCAATGGGACGTCGTGTATTTAATGACGTTCATAGTGGCCATTTTAAAGAGAGGGCTTAGTTGCCCCACCTGATGTTAAGAAACCAATTACTTTCACTCACTGTCCCATACTAGTATAGAATGTAATACGTAGGTTAACATCATCAATGACGATTTATTGCTACATAACATTGCTTTTTTTGTAATGCATTGAGAGAATTTGCACTGAGACGTCCGTTGTACTCCCTGTTGGTATCAGGTAATAATATCCGCATATATATGGTCGCCGTAAATAATATCACTGAGAAAATGTCATGGCAATATTATTTGGGTGACCATATATATGGGGACAAGGGCAAAAAAAAAATATTCAAAAAAAAAGAAAAAGAAAAAAAAAGTTTGGGGGTTGCAGGGGTGTCCCCCGCATGTTCCATGCAATAATGTTGCCACAAAAAACGGGCATTTTTCGGCGATATTTTTGCATGGCGAGATTTTTGTGGTGACATTATTACATGGAACCTCCCTGTTTTAGATAATTGATTTTAAAACAGTTATCCTTTTTGCCAACTACCTGAGTTGTTTTGATTATTGATGTATGAGCAAGGTCTGCATCCCCATCCATCTCTGGGGTATTGCTACTCATCTTAAAGGGCTGGAGATCACCCTGTTCACTTATTTAATCATTGTTTTGTGAAAAACAATCAAAAATCATGTATGAAGAAAAAAGCAATATTATTTCTAATTGTTGTCATTTCATATGACAACACCAAACATATGATAATTACCAGAAACGGTTCTTACTGTAAAATCAACAATCAACCTTGAAAGCTACAGAGGTATGCAAATGGAAGAATATGATTTGTAACAAAATACAGGGGACCAGAGATAGATGGATCATGCAAAAATATGTTTTGACCACCTTTAGGACTGATACTCTAAGATTAGAACTTGGTAAACATTAAATATGATGATTCAAGCAGACAACATTCAAGAAGGTGGCGACTTTTTTCCAGTGCAGCCACTGGCATCTATATGGATCGACAAGTAGCCTGGAAAAACAATAATCCCATGTACCTGAAATCCCAGCCAGAACTAATCCACTCAAGGTCACATCACCCATGTGACTATCACACATTGTGGCTGTGGAGTTGGGATCATCAGGAGTTCATTTGATTTGAACTCATTGACCCACCAAAACTGCAATACCCTTTCCTAGCATTGTGAGGCCCAGGTGGCAACTTATTTTCCAGTCATAACACTGAAAGCAAGTCTTCCAGACCCCTGATTTCATCGGAGAGGTTCCTGAAATAGTAATAACTTACATCACTGTAGTCGCTTCCATGAACGTGATACCACAGAATGCCAAATCTTTGCTGACATTTTAATTTTCTCACCGATGGAAGATGACGAGCATCCTCACATTCTCCATGTGTTTACTGGATTTATCTAATAGATGAATAGCAGATTCTGACATGTTGAATTCACTCCATGTGTATGGGAGAAGAAGACACACTAAAGACTTGTATTGTTTTGTCCCTGCAGAAGAGTTTCATTTGCCCTTGCGCCTCACCCTCTGGGGCTTCGGTCGCTTTCATAAAGAGGAAAGATGGGGCACTCCAGCTCTGCATTGACTACAGGGTGAATCAAATCATGGTCAAGAACCACTATTTAATGCAGCTCATCCCTTACTTAATTTATCAAGTATGGGTGGCCTTGTGGTGTACTAAGGTGGACTTAAATGAGCTTATACTTTTGTACACATGTGGAAAGGAAATGGAAATTAGTGGAAGACTATGGCTACCTTTCAAACAAAGTATGGCCTCTCAGATTTGAGAGGCCCAGGTGGCAACTTATTTTCCAGTCATAACATTGTCAGAAAGTCTTCCAGATCCCTGAATCCACCAGGGAGGTTCCTGCAATAGTAACAGCTTGCACCACTGAAGTTGCTTCAATGAACAGGATAACACAGAATGCCAAGCCGTTGTTGACATACGTTTGTACACATGTCATTTATGATCAGGAACTCCTGGACATCAATGATTGGTTCACACAATGGAAATGTATCCCCTGGAGGTATTGACTGATCATAGGAAACTCATGTGCAGAAAAGACATCTGATGTTCTTTCAAACCAGGTTCAATTACACTTTGTACTGTCGTTCCAGCTCCACACAAATCAAAGCCAGTGCATTATTTCAAAGTGAGCCCATCTCCATAGCAGCAGTAGGACATCATCTCATTCTGCACCAGGTCCTGATGACTATTATTGTGGTCCTTCAGGAATTAGAAGAAGCCATCAAAGTTTATATTGAAGCAGCAGCATTAGTTAAGCTTATTTAACAATATTCATAATTGCAGCCAGCCACAGATGGAACATTGAATGTATGAATGTGATCAGTTATGTTCTGCTAGTCAAGAGCCTTCATGAATTACTCAAGTGGTGACATGACTCCAAACTAGTATTGCTTATTAATGTAGTGATATGTGTGAGCCCATCACAGCCAATTATAAAATAAATTACACAAATCAAAAAGAAAGTCATGAACTCCTGTCCACGCATTGATGTCTGTATTATTCTTATGGCATATTAGAAACATAAGTCAAGTTTCAATTAAACAAATTAGCTAAATTAGTTTCAAACACAAAACACTGTATCTTTTGTGGCTCTAAGGCAAAATGTGTCTGCTCCTTGTGAACTTCTTCAGAGTTAATGGGGCTTATCTAAACATGGCATAGTGTTGTTATTCATGAGATACACATGTATTGACATTAGTTTTAATTAATCATGCAGGTGGCCCAAAATTAAAATACCAGATCAAAAACAAACCCATTAAATTATAAATATATAAGAAAGGATGAAGTAACCATAAACAAAAGTATGTTTAAAACTTTTACTTTTTAGAAATAAATACATTTCACTATATACTGAGGAACACCAAAATTGATATGAATACTGAAGTTCAGACAACCCCTAATGATTTGATTACAAGTGAACATCCACTTAATTTATTGGCTTTAAAATTATAAAGAGAGTTAACTAGTGTGGGTCAATCAGTGCACTCCTGATCTGGTATGTGCTAGAAATACAACAATGGTTACAATCCATTAGTACCGCCTATCATTAAGATGGATCTGCGTTTATTTCATAATATAATCTTTGGAAATATAGTGGTTATGTTTTAGGCTGTGGTCTAGTGCTAGTACTTAATAGATTTTGCTATAAATGTTAGCTGCTGGCTTTCACAAAATCCCACCTATACCCTTAGTTTTGTATTGTAACAATTATAACATTCTTTAGTGAGGTACCCCACTTGACACTCAAATGTTGAAAAGTATTTCCTAGTAAAAGGAAAAGGTATTTGACATGTAATTTCTTATCTAAAACATACAAAAGACAATGATGTGAAGGCACAAAACAAAGGGTTGACTGTGAAAATAAGGTTCTCTGCAAGAATAGGCTCCTCCTGATAGTGATACGAAATCTAACTTAAAGTTCTCTGAGGGGAATAAACAGACTTTGGCCATAGTTATGTGCTAGCAATGATACAAACTCTGGCTTAAAGTTTTCGGAAGATATTAAACATGATCTGGTAATGATGCAAACTCTGTCCAACATGTGTTTCACTCAATTATAATCTTCCTCAGGGACTTAATAATTATATTCTGAGATGTCTGAAAGTAGATAATGCATCTTCATCATATGTTTGCGACCTGTTGTGTTTAAGTTTCCATTCTTCTGACTGTCCAGAAAATGTGATTACAATACACCCTTCTCAATGATATACTCAAGCTATAAAATTGATTGTTAATATGATGTGTCACAAAATCTTCTCAGTTGTTGCTTTAAATTGTGTCTTTCAAATGTTCACTTCAAATTTTTTCAACGGGTAGTTTCCTTTTTAATATACTTCTCTGGCAACTTAATACAAATAAAATCCTAATACAAGAATCATATGGACAACTATCTTTGTGTTGGCATTTGCATTATCGGCACTAATACTTTTTTACATGTGTTGGTTGTTCTACAGTTTGACCTAGCAGCGCAATTAACTAGTGGAACTAAAACCATTTTGTTTCCTTTTAATATACGTTTCATAATTTTTCCAACATGCTGGTATCCTAAAGTTACTTGTAAATTCCTAAAACAGTGCTCCAATCTTTACTGCCACATTTTTCTGCACAAACTATGTAGTTAAATTCTACCTAATTGCATTTAACGCATGCATAGGTGTGATATACCAATGATAATTGTTGATCAACTGTCTAAAAACATTACTAGTTTATTCATATTTTTGTAAAAGAAATTGAATTGCACACAATATGTAGGCACTTATGGTCACACTAGAAAATGTGCCACTTCTCCAGAATATTTGCTCCCCTCTCAGACAGTGTAGTTACAGAAGCACTTCACAAACTGAAATTGGCTTCTCCTATGGACCCGATTCTCTTGCATATCTTACAGGACGCAGCGCTGAAGATGATCCCCTCTATCACTGATGCACTTCAATTTTCATACAGTACTGGATTCATTGCCCCTTCTCTGAAGCACTCAGTGGTTTCCTCTTTACTCAAGAAGTCTCATTTGGGTCCCGAGTTACCAGAAAACTATCGCCCTATATCACTCTTCCCGCTATGTCCAAACTGTTGGAAACCATTGTTACCCCACGACTTTCCGCCTATCTTGAGGCTAATCACATTCTTCATCCCTTTCAGGTGGGCTTCAGTCCTGGGATGGGCACTGAGTCGGTGATGTTGGTATGATGACATTGCTCCATGATGACATTGCTCTCGCGTCAGACCGCGGATAGACGAGTGCTCTTATCTTACTCGATCTCTCTGCGGCCTTCGACACAGTCGACCTTGCATGCCTTTTGCGGTGTCTCACGGATGCTTGCTGGTGTCTCAGGAATGCCTCAGACATGTTTTTCTTCTTTTCTATCAGGGTGCACACAGGCTGTGTCTCTTCCCCCATTTACATCACACTGCATGGTGGTTGATTGTGTAGTCCCCCAGGGATCGTCACTCTCCCCCTTGCTTTTTAATCTATACATGGATGCCCTGGCTAGACTCATTACTAGCCTCGTTGTTCTTCTCTATAAGTATGCGGACGTTCAAATCTTCTTTCGTCTAAATGCACAGGTTGACAGTCCCCCAGCCCTTTTGAATGACTGTCTCTCTGCTGTGTGCCAGTGGATGTCTGATAACTGGTTAAAACTTAACAGTGGCAAATCAGAAATATTTGTCATTGGTAAGAAAACCATCGGCTGGACTCCTGACTACTGGCCTTCCTGCCTCGGGCCTTGCCCTCAACCGGCCATTGTATTAAAAAGTCTGGGCATTGAGATCATGTCATCTGGCTCTAGAGAGGCACAGATCTCTGCAGTATGCTGCAGTGGTTTTGCTGAACACAATATATTGAGGAAGGTGCTTCCATTTCTCACCAGTGATGCCAGGAGCAAAATTGTCACCGCCGCCATCATGGGTGCCATTGACTATTGCCATAGCATCTATCTGGGTCAACCGGCAGCACTATTGCACTGACTTCAAATTTTACAAATGCCCCTAGACATGCTCACTCGCGGAACCTTCTGCGGCGCCTCCACTGACTCCCGGTAAATCCGGGGTTGAGTTCAAGATCTTGTGTATTGCTCTTCTGGCTATTTATGGTACAGGGACCTTGTTTCTTCAGTCTAGGCTCTCCTTTTACCAACCTATGACAAACCTTCGCTCAGCCGATCAGTTCTTGCTGAATGTTCCCCGCTTTTGGCTTACCTAGAAGGGTGGCAGATCCTTTTCAGGTCTGGCACCTACATTATGGAATGCACTCCTGCTGCATATTAGGAGCACTCTGGCATTATTTGCCTTTCGGAGACATTTGAAAACTTGCCTGTTTTGAGTCTGCCTCCCGTGCCTCTCTCACTGGCATTTCTCTTTTCTGCTTCAGCACCTTGATGCCTTCGGGTCTTTGTTGCGCTCCATAAGTCAATATACAATACAATACAATGCAATGGCAATGCAGGACCTAATATTGTGAAAAATTGAAATCAGGCCTCACGCTGAAGACCTATCTAATGGCAGGATAGATATATAATTCAGATACCAACACAAACCCACCACAGACTCACAGTTACACAGATTGCAGTGCCCCCTGAGGGAACCACAATTTTTATCTTTGCTTAAGCTTTTTTCAATGTGTCAGGATTTTAGCTTAAAGCTTACCATCTGTGAAAAGAAATGTATACAAATGCCTGCTCTGCTTGCACCCTTTGTCTTGCAACATCTGCCATTATCGGTTCTATAGCCTGTCCAGATCCTTCAAAAGATCCTGCTTCCTCACCTGCCAGAGCTTCACCTTTTGGGACTAATTCCTATGACTTCCAGCCAACCGTCAATTTCGTTGCCCTGGAGCATCACTGAGCAGGCTCACCCTTCATGGTCTGCCTCCAGCTCTTCCCTCTTCCAGTTGTTTGCTTGACTGTCCAACTCTACAAGCCTGAGTCTGTGTAAGGGTCTGAGCTCAGACAGGAGGGAGGGCTTTGGGAAATCTATGTTGCTGATTACATCTTGTTTCTATTTCCAGCCACATTGGCTCCCTGCCACACCCTGCCTGTCCAACATGCCAGAAGCACTCTCGAGATATGGTGTTGTTCATGGGCTGCACTGATTTTCCCTGCCCACTTACCTTTCAGATGCACCAGTTTATCCCTGTGCAGTATTTGAAAGGTGAGGGAGAAAGGGCCAGTCGCAAATCAGTTCCTGTGCACTTCTTTGCACTTTAAGATGAGCCGAAATGTGCATTTAGTCCCAAGTTCCCATTTACTTTTTCAGGAATTCCTAGTCCAACATTGTAACTGATTTACCAATTTATAATGTGTGCACTCAGAAGACCAGAGGTGTGGGAAGGAATCTGGGGAGAAAAGATACTGATCTAGGTCGTTTAGTATGAAAGATTACTTTTGGGCTTCAGAGGTCTTCTTGGAGAGACTTTCCTTCATAGAATGGTCATAGGTGCCAAATAAAACAGGTAGAAAATGTCCCCTGATGTTCAGATGGAGAACCTTTAGGTTTCTTTGTATATTCTGTGGGGCGCTTGTTAGCGCAATTCCTTGTTATGCTTAGGTAAAGCATTAAGGTCATGGAAGAGGTAAGGAGGGCCATGAGATGATGAGGCGTTTACTCTTACAGGAGCATTTTGTAGCATTAATGAGCCGAGGGGCAGAGTCCTAGGCTGAATAAAAGGGTTCCTATCTCCTACCACCCACAACTTCTGATATTGATATTGATATTTTATTTCTATCGCGCTCATACACAAGTGTTTCAGAGCGCGACAAGGCAAGGGAAGGGGAACAGGGGAGAACAAAAACAACAATCTTACTAGGCCCAGTGACATTGAGAACGCGCAAGTGCAGGGTAGAGGGGGAAGGGGCAGAAGTGCATGGAAGGGGGAACAAAAGGAGAGTGCGAAGCGAGAAGGAAAAAATAATAATAAAATAATAAATAAAAAGGCAACAAACAATGGGAGTGCAGTCAGCAAGTGGCAAGTGCTGGGTTTATGGCAGCAGGCCGGGTAGGTCTGAAAGTGCAGGAAGAAAATGGGGAGGGCTGTATGGGTACAGATACAGACGCCAGTGCAAGGGGTGGCCCGGAGGCAGTGCGTGAGGGTGGCAAGATGAGCAGGTACCTGGGCCCAGAGGACAGAGGGTGGCCAGGTGCATGGTGCCAAGGGAGAGTAGATTCAACAGGGGAGAGGAGAGGAGAAGGAAGAAGCAAAGAGGAAGGTTTTGATGTGCTTTCGGAACCCGAGATGGTTCTCCTCAAGTTTTAGAGTTGCAGGGAGGCTGTTCCAGAGGGAGGCCCCAGCCGAAGACAGAGATCTACCCCCAGCTCGTTTCTTTGAGAAACGACTGACCCTGAGGGAGTTAGAGGTATAGGAGCCGAGTGCTCGAGATGGGAGGTATTTGCAGAGGGATAGCTGAAGGTATGTTGGACCCAGGCATCAGAAAGCCTTGTGGACAATGCAGAGGGTTTTGAATGTAATCCTTACATCCACTGGAAGCCAATGGAGAGATTTCAATGAGGGAATTGGGAAGGGAATTGTTTTCATTAATGTATTGAAAACGTATGACAGCGTATGTAATGGACAGCATGAACTGTCATAAAATACCCTCTCCATTGAAGCTGACTTTACTGATATAGAGACATCTCCCCCTTCCTCACTACCAGAGTAAGGGGAGGGGGTGATAATGTGAATCATTAGGAGATTTTTATTTGTTAGAAGGCTGGGCAGAACATTTCATTTCTGTTTTACGATTGGTGCAGGGGACTTGAAACAGGCAGCATTGAGGAACAGCTTCCTAGGAAGCTGGCAAGCAGCCTGCAGACAGCAAGAAGCTGCAGTGAGGCAGGCAGCACTGTAGAGAGAAAACAGTTTGTGGGAGGTGAGCAGCCTGTTAACCCGAGCAGCTTGAATATGTGGGGAGCAGTAAAGAAGTCTGTGTTAGGAGAGTAGAATAACATGCTATGAAAGTGAGCTGCATGAAGCCCAAGCACTCTGTGATGAAATGACATCTGCACTGCAGATGTTAAAGGGTGAGTAGCGACTAAAGGGCCTACTTTGCTCACAAACTGCTACAAACCAAGAGTGATCCCAATCATAAAGGTAAAACAAGCACAGTGAAGAGGTACACCTCCTTTGCCTTTTGTGGTAACATGGGTGTAGGGAAGGCTATACTCTCAAGGGGGTATGAAATCGCGCCTAGAAACACTTGTGTACAGGCGTGTTATAAATGCCACATCATATTATATCAATGTGATTCAGTAGCAACCCAATAGTTCCACAGTCCAAAATAAAGGGAATGTCCAATCAAGGTTCTATTACACAGCCAGGGTAGTGACTGTGTAGATATGGTTAAGTTGATGTTTCCATAGGAAGAGCACTTTTTGGTTGGCTTACAACTTCGCTCTCGGTGTACGAATCCTCACCAAACTTTGCAAAAGAAGTAGATGGCCCACTCTGAATGTATTTGCAAAGTTTGGTGAGGTTTGGTCCAGGGGGGGAAAAGTTATAGGGGGGGTCCCAAAACGTCTTTTTTTCCCATAGACTGAATGGGGGAAAAACTTTGCGCATGCCTCAACCCAAACCGCTAGACGGATTTTCACCAAATTTGCGGCAGGAGCTTGGTCCCAAAAGCGTGCTTTTGTAAATTTGGTGCCAATCTGTCCAGTAGTTTTCTTTAAAACGACCAAAAAGTATGTCTCAATAAATTAGTGATATCTATGTTCGCTCTGCGGTCACACTTCCCTGTTCGCTCCGCGGACAAGATAACGATTGGCTAATGGGCTCGCGTCATGACCGCGGACACGCAATGTGTCCGCCGATTGGCTGGAGGGAGGCGTGATCTGCGCCAGATTGTTCGGATGTGCCCGACATCTTGGATCCGCCAACAGCGCAGCGGCGAACAGAGGTGAAATGCAGTTTTGGAGAGTGTTTTGGTGTGTCAGAGTGCTTGGGGAGGTTTAGAGAGTAAGAGATAGGTGAAATACTGTATTTGTTTAGGCGGCAGGTGCTAATGATGTATTCGCCATGGCCGCACTGTCCGGGATCTTTGTAATTACTAAAAATGAGGGGTCTCATAAGGATAGTATTTACGTCCGTGCTATGCGCAGGCAAGTTGAAACTGTTCTAAGGACACGCGTGGTGTCAGCGGTCATTAAAATTGAGTACATGCCGCAGTTACAATTTTTGATTCTATGGGTGTGGTACTGAGTTATAAGCCATAGGCCATACACCCAAGACTCTAGGCCCTGGCCACAACCACTGCAGCTTATCACACCCATATATCACATCCATAGATTCAAATATCTACAGCCATACACCCAAGACTGTAGGCCCTGGCCACAACCACTGCAACATATCACAGAAATAGATACATTCATAGTATGGAATATCTATTAGGTGGTTGTGGGGAGTGCCTAGAGTCTTGGGTGCATGGCCGAAGGACATGCACCCAAGAACAAAGTTATAAGCACTGAAGTTATAAGCCACCATGGGTTTCATATACTGTGGTGGTTGTGTTCAGGACCTAGAGTCTTGGATATATGGCCGAAGGCCATTCACACAAAAGGAAAGTTATAAGCAGTGCAGTTATAAGCAGTGAAGTTGGGTGCATGGCCAAAGGCCATTCACCCAAGACCAAAGTTATAAGCCCTGAAGTTATAAGCTACCTCTTGGATCCGCCGACAGCGCAGTGGCGAACAGAGGCAAAATGCAGTTTTGGGGAATGTTTTGGTGTGTCAGAGTGCTTGGGGAGGTTTAGAGAGTAAGAGATGGTTGAAATACTGTATTTGTTTAGGCAACAGGTGCTAATGATGTATTCGCCATGGCTGCGCTGTACGGGATGTTTGTCATTACTGAAAATGAGGGGTCTCATAAGGATAGTATTTCCGTCCGTGCTATGCGCAGGCAAGTTAAAACTGTTCTAAGGACACGCGTGGTGTCAGCAGTCATTAAAATTTAGTACATGGCGCAGTTAAAATTTTTGATTCTATGGGTGTGTTACTGAGTTATAAGCTGCCATGGGTGTGATATGCTGCGGTGGTTGTGGCCAGGACCTACAGTCTTGAATGCATGGCCGAAAGCCATGTACACAAGATCAAAATTATAAGCAGTGCAGTTATAAGCCACCATGGTTTTATATACTGTGGTGGTTGTGGGCAGGATGTAGAGTCTTGGGTGCATGGCCAAAGGCCATGCACCCTAGACCAAAGCTGTAAGTACTGAAGTTATAAGCCACAATGGGTGTGATATGCTGCAGTGGTTGTGGCTAGGACCTAGAGTCTTGGGTGCATGGCTGAAGGCCGTAGGCCGTAGGCTATACACCCAAGACTCTAGGCCCTGGCCACAACCACCGCACCATATCACAGCCATAGATCACACGTATAGATTTGAATATGTATGAAATGTTTGAAAATATACTTGCTGTTTCATTTGTTGAGATTCCATTTTTTTACATGACTTTAGTACTTGGAGGAAATATTCTTTTTCAATTTCATGTTAGTGTATGTATTTTATAAAGACTTATTACATTGCATAATAGACATTTTAGCTTTTTTCGACCCTCGTATTTAGTTTACAAACCAGTGTACTGTGCATTTTGCTCAGTTTCTGTGTTTGTTTTTCAAATCATTGGGTCTGGGGGAAAAAATGCTTGTCGGATTAAAAAAAAACTTTTTTTGTTATGCTACACATACTTTGTTTGTTTCCTTTCAGTGTTCACTTGTTGTTTCTGGTTAATGTTCTATCTGTTGGCTTGTTGCACATTTTTGAAGCAGTTGGATACCTGTTGGCGTATTCTAACTGTCTATTTTTTGTTACACTTCAGTGCCATTCATTTATCTGTGTGGTTGTTATACAATCTTGGGCCAGTTAGATACCTGTTGGCGTATTCTAACTGTTTATAGTCTTTTAATTGCATTTTTGTTAATGTTGAAGTGCAGCTTAGTTATTACATTTTGGCTTTAAGAAGATTAAATAAGTGTTTGTAAGATTTGCTGGTAATCTCTGCTTTGGAGTAATGCTACTATCATTACATTCGAACCATCCACATTTATTTTTAATATATGCAGTGTAGTGACCTGCATTGGTTGTGGCTCCTGCGTGGTAGATTACACCTATTGTTGTGAAGGTTTTCCTACCAAGTGACACTTGGCCGTGTGTGTATCCAGCCAGCTTGCAGTTGTTTTTGGTTCCATCTGCATTGTAATGTAGAAGCATTAGTATTATGTAGTTACTATGTGTTTGTATCAGTAAGGTGGAATTAATTGCAGATAGTACATAATCTGCCGTGGTTTGCCTTTTGTACAAGTTGCTGAAATGGAATATATTCACAATTAGGTATGGATACATACACAAATCGCTCATTAGGGATTTGTTCCTGTGTCACATTGTTGCAGAGAGTGCATGTATGTTTCCACACGTATGAAATCTGGAAGATTTCATTTATAGGTATGTTTTTGTTTTCCAGTACTTGTAGTAAGTACATTAGAAATTTGTGTGGATCTTCTTGTGAGATTATAGTGAACCTCACCATTCCAGCACAGTAGTCCAGTTCGTGTCTTATTCCGTGAACACTATACGTGTTGTCAGGATTGTTTGTTGCGTTTCTATGAAGGACTAACATTTGCAAACACAAATGGTCTGTACTGTGTAAGTAAATGTTGTTAACAATTGGTGGCAATTGAAATAGATATTCACTGCTACATTTGCATAGCAACTTACACCAGTTACATTTGAAAATTTGAATGGACCAGATAGTTCTGTGTCCCAGTGATTCTTTCGGAGTTTGTGTTCCTTCTTTGAAGAAGTACCTGATTTACTTTCACTAATAGGCTCTTCTTTGGTTGTGGTAACTGATTAAGTATTAGCTTCTTTTACTCTCTTTGAAGGATTTGCAGTCAGATCCTGTTGCATTTCTGTTTGAATTTGTTTTCTTTTACAACGTTTTCGTTTTTGTAGAACAGGATATGATTTCAGGTGGGGGGTGTACAGTGAACGTAGTCTATTTTATTCTAAAATGCAGGGAATATCAGCGTTCACTTTACTTGCAACAAAGTTGATTAGAAATAGACCGTCAAGTGTACGTAAGCTTGATAGTGCTACGTAGCTCATGCCTTCTTTAAAGACTGTGTTTCCAATATCTATCAATGATTTGTCTAGGTAAGACCGTGGGATTTATGAATGGTGACTGCATATGCAAGAGTTAGAGAAAGATGTCAGGCTGGAGGCAGGCCACGATCACCTACAAGTCCCTCAAGGGCCTCTCCATCCCTCCAAAGACCCACTTGGAGTCAGACTTGGTGCTTGTGGCACCAGACTCACTCACTCCCATAGGATAACACTGGGGATTGGACTTGTAGTGCATTGATGGGGACAAGATGGATGCCCCCACATATTTCGGTTCCCAGAACTGCATGTGCGGTCTAGTCTTTTGGGTGTGGTTCAACCCAGAGGCACCTGGGATACCCAGAGACTATTTAAGCCACACCCAGGCTGCGAAACATGCTTTGCGTTTTCTGCACCTACAGCGTGACACTCACTGTGTTCGGATCGGTCTCCTGTAGGCCTGCATCTTTCTTCTGCTCTCAGCTCCTGCAAGAACAAGAACACCGTTAGGAACAGCCTTAGCTTGCGGCGCTTCTGCCCATCATTCATGGCTCCTTCTGTTCTGCGGGCATCTTCGGCGGTGTCATTCCCATCCCGGCACGCCGCTTCCTAAGGAAAAGGGAAAAGAACAGAAAAAAGGCATTAGTAAGCATTCTGCAAATCTTTGCTTATTTTTAAATACTGTATGAGCTTCAAACGCTTACCTGAATCCCAGCTGCTCTGGGGGAACTCTGTCTCCGGAACTTCTCATCCATCTGCAAGAGGGAAAAGACACTCCAGGTTAGCGTGGAAACCTCTAGAGGAGCCGCATACCGCGCTTACCCACCGCATTTGTTCTTCATAACCGGCATCCACGCTAAAAACGTTGCGACACCTAAAAGACACAGAAAAATAACTCAGTTCAATGCAAATACGAAAGGGGTGCATCGTGCATTGCGCTCTCACTCACCTTCAGCACTGCTCATTTCAGCAGCATGCCGCCATCCCCAGACGCTGGACATCATCTAAGGAAGGAAAGGAACTAAGTTAGAGAACTGTTCAAAAGACTCATTATACTTACCTGACGGACTCTTGCTAGTGAAGTAACTAGGCAGCAACGAGCCCGCATCAATCAACGCGCCCCTGCACTGAAAGCAGGACGGAGAGCACACTATCCAAGAAAACAAGGTGAGCTGTGGATCAAAGGGAAGGGTTGGACCCCGGGGAAGAAGGGGTTCAAGCAAACAGAGACAACAGGGAGTTAATCTCTACCAATCCTGTGTTTCAGGCCCAATCTCCAGTTGAATAGCCTCCATGGAAGGGTTCGAGGTCGTAAGAGGTCAGAACAGGCTGAGTGACGTCCCCGTGGATACCAGGTGAGCGTTACAGAACGCAAAGCCTCACATCAAAATCCACCTGGGCATCATGGAAACGTCAGAAACCGACCAGTTAGCCCGCATGTTGGGGCAGCTACGTTCCGAAGTACATGCAGCCTGGCAAGAGACCAACACCCTGAGAAGAGAGCTGATAGTAGCCAAAGAACGCACGGATGATTTAAGCCGGCAACTTCTCCAGTCACAAGCAGGGCATGCACCATTGCCGGGAAGCGTGCCCTTGGTGCCAGTGCCATCAGCGAATCCCGTTCAGATAACCCTTCCTGGGGCAGTTCCCTTGGCCTCGCCCGAATGATTTACAGGGGATCCCAAGAGGTTTGCAACGTTCATGAACCAGTGCCGCCTGCACTTCCTTTGTAGGCCAGAGGCCTTTCCGAATGATCAATCACGGGTCGCTTTTGTGCTATCCTACCTGAGTGGTAGCACCGCGGACTGGTCTGTACCCTTTGTGGCAAAAGACAATCCTTTGCTGCATAACTTCAGGGGCTTTCAGCAGGAGATGGAAAAGCTGTTCGCCCGTCGTACTCATGGGCAGGCATTAGACAACAAACTTCTGTCCCTACGCCAAGGGAATCAAGACCTATTAAAATACATAGCCACGTTCAATAGACTCGTAGTTGAAGCAGAATGGCAAGTGGAGAAGAGAACCACGTTATTTCATCAGGGGTTGCGGGGGGAGCTCAAGGATGTTCTTTCACAAGTAGTGAACCCCCCGAAAGACTGCTCAGAATTCATTGAACTTGTTGTTCAACTGGATCATAGGTTGAGGGACCGAAGAGCAGATCGAACTAGACCGGAACCTCGCCCTATGTATGTGCGTTGAAATGACAATACTGCCCGAACAACGGAAGGTTCAGGAGAACCAATGCAAATCGGAGGGGTCAGATCCCCCTTGACTAAAGCGGAAAGGGATAAAAGGAGACAGCAGCAGTTATGTCTGTACTGTGGAAGGTCAGGTCATTTCCTTAAAGAGTGCCCTGTGAAGCCACAGAGGAGGACGGTAGGGGCCACGGACAAGGAAGATACCAACAAGGAATCGGAAAACTCCCCAGCCTGGCAAGTGTAGGGATCCACTTGTCGAGCAAAGAAAGTGAACTACAGACCTCCCATTTTGCACTATCTGTGGTCTTGATCAATCGCCAACAACCATCTCGAATGCACGCAGTAAGAGCGTACATAGACAGTGGAGCCATTTGGAATTACATCGACCAGGATCTTGCGGCAAAGATGGGGCTTCCGTTACGCCCTAAATCAACCACCGACACTGTTACCACTGTCGACGGCACGGAAATAGCTTCTGGTCCAGTATCCCAATGCACTGCAGCTTTAACCCTTCTGTGCCAGGGTGGGAACCAAGAATCTATCGTTTTCAACCTCATTAAGGCACCACAGTTCCGGTTGATTTTGGGAATGCCGTGGTTGGTAGCTCACAATCCTCTAATCGATTGGCGAGCAAAAGAATTGGCCTTTCCCGAGACTTGCGCCCACACATGTTATCGCCAAGAGAAACAACCAATAGATACCAGAACCTCCACGCTTCCGACTGTGGCAATCGGCACCCTACCAAGTGAATACCAGGACTTTCAAGATGTCTTTCAGAAAGAACAGGCTAATACCCTACCACCGTATAGACCATACGATTGCCAAATCAACCTGATACCCGGCGCACAAATCCCTTGTGGGCGAATTTACGCACTCACGGAACCAGAAAACCAGCACCTGAAGGCCTATCTTGACCAATACCTGGCCAACGGGTTCATCCGTCCCTCGAAGTCTCTAGCAGCCAGTCCTCTATACTTCGTACCAAAAAAGGAGGGGGACTTGAGAACGTGCATCGACTATGTTGCACTGAACGAGATTACCGTAAAAAATCGCTACCCCCTGCCACTGATCCCTGAATTGCTTGATCAAGTCAAAGATGCCCAAATCAACACAAAACTAGACCTGAGGGGGCCATATCACCTTGTTTGCGTAAAACAGGGGGACGAATGGAAAACCGCTTTTCGCACCGAAATACGGCTGGTGTAATTGATCTCTGTGTTGCCAGCTGTTGCTATCATATGTTCAAAATCCCACTTCAGACGATATATAGTGAGATCCTTGTTCTCACATCGTATGTATTATCATTAAATTCCCAGGTACTCAAATCATGTAACTTCTCCTGTAACATGTTAGTACTTTTATCTTCGATTCAGTGAAAAAAATGTGATCAGATGTTCAGCAACAAACCTCTTGAAATTCA
The DNA here is from genome assembly GCF_040938575.1 of Ambystoma mexicanum. Taxonomy (NCBI): domain Eukaryota; kingdom Metazoa; phylum Chordata; class Amphibia; order Caudata; family Ambystomatidae; genus Ambystoma; species Ambystoma mexicanum. The sequence continues at coordinate 360,801,350 of NC_090937.1, read as the reverse complement.
GCAGATGTGGGAAGTGAACACCATCTTAACTCGGCATCCCCATCCATGTCCCCCATAATGCCATTTTATATCTTATTGTGACTCCCTTCTGTTATTATATGTTTGTGCTCAAAGGCTTTTCAGTGGGGGAGATCAGTCATCACTTAACGCATCTGCTGAATTTCAAAGGTTTTGTCCTTAACTCTCTCTTAACTAACGTTTTCTTCACCAAATTTCAAAGCATTTATTATACTAAAGGTTACTTAGGGCCCACTTGCCATGGCTTTCGCCTGTGGCCACTGTATATGTTGCACCAATATGTTTCTTTGGGGCCCACTAACCAATGCCTTCGGCCATGGCTCCTGCATATGTTGCCCCAATGGTTTTCTTTCAGGCTGACTAGCCATGGCCTTTGACCGTTGTCTCTGCGCATGTTGCAGTTTTTTGAGGTCTCACTAGCCATGGCCTTTGTCCATGGCCACTGTACATCTTGCACCAACAGTTTTCTTTTGTGCCCACTAGCCATGGTTTTTGGGCATGTTGCATAGTTTCTAAAGGTCTCACAAGCCATGGCTTCTATACATGTTGCACCAATAGCTTTCTTTTGGCCAACTAGCCATGGCCACTGGCCATGTCACACCATTATGTTGTTACCAAACACCCATTCAAACACTGCATCTGCAGTGCCTACTTCTACATAGTAGAAGTAGGCACTGCAGATGTTAAACCTTTTTTTTTCTAACTCCTTATTCCCACTACAATTTCACAGTATTAATTTCCGATAACAGAAATTCCAGCTGTAGCGTTGCGGTTTGCCAATTCCTGCGATAACGACAAAAAATGGTCAAAATTAAAAAGTCTTCCCCATCCTCACAGGCACTCAGCATGTGTCCCCCTTCTTTTTACCGGGTCCCCCCGCTTCCATTAATTGCTTTTTCCCCGCTCTACCCCTCTCCCATTACCCCTATCACTGATCACTTTGTGTGACGCACATTTATTTCTGAGCACATCTTGAGGCATTGCCACGGTCATCTTGCAAGACACCTGTGGTCTTCTCCAGATAAACCAAACATTTTCTACCTGTAACTGGCTGCCCAACCCAACCCCAAATCCCTACCTTCGCATGGTGTCTTCTTTGCCACTCCCGACCTCTAGTCTGATGTGATTGCATCCTTTTCATCCTCCAGGTTTTGGAACTCTTTACAGAACAAGCTTGAAATCATTGGGTAATTCAAACAGTAAGAATTTAAACACAGTGTATAATAATATGGTGTAGTGGTGGGTGAGGTGAAGGATCCTGGCTGCGAGGTCAATTACCTCTAGGATTACAGATCTCCTACCTTGGCTTGTTAAATTGATCTTTGTACATCTGTGTTTTTCCTGTTTGTCCCTATCCTGCTGTGAGATGGTTGCCTATAAGCGCACAACATCTTCAAGTTCTCTGGGCTTGTTGATTTAATGTAGGAGTACCTTTGGGATATTTGGGATTGTTCTTTGGTGCTGTATCTCAAGGGTAGTGATCAGCTACCACATTTTCTATTAGTAGGTATATTATGGTTTAGTGCTCTCTGTTGTATGGTTGTGTTGTGGAAACGTGGTTTAGTGAGTTTAGCAGTCATAGTACGGGTACCGGTTGCTTGTAGGCCCTACCAATCTCTGTCCTATTTGGGTATATTGAGATGATTTGTATCTCTGTGATTCCTGCATTGTGCTCTGAATCAGGGATCAGGTACCAACAGCCCCAGCCCCAACTGCTACTTGTGAAATCCCATGGTTTGAATCTTTGTGCCAAAGTGGTGGGTGTTCTGTTTGATGGCTCGGATGCACATACCCATCTCAACCTTGTAGGAATGTCATGGTGTAGGTCTGATGGGCATTAGCACCTTTAAGAGACATGTGCAGTGCCACTTCTGAGCACAGTGAGCAGGGAGTCCACGACTGGGTTCCCCCAGGTAACTCAGTGTGACCAACCCCAATAATTTTCAAAACAGGTAGCAGGCGCCCCTCTCCAGCAAGATGACATGATAACCGGTTCTGTGTTTTTTTCCCACTTTGAGAGTTTGCAGCCATCACTTTTTCTTTTTGCTTTTTGCTCAGGGGTTGGTCACCCTGAGTTACCTGGGGGAACCCAGACGTGGACTCCCTACTCTCTGTGCTCAGAGAGGCACAGCTCCACCTCACTGATGATGCCCAACAAGGCTGAAACACGTGTATGGAGTTGCTGTTGGTACTCTTGTTCAGAAGGGGATTGTCATAGCATATTGGTACTGGACTGCCCATGTGGGCGGGACAAAGACTGATATGCAAATGGTATTGCCCATCTGTGAAAGGTACACTGAGCAAAAAGCGATGGCTGCAAACTCTCAAAGTGGGAAAAAAAACACAGAACAGGTTATCATACCATGTTCTTTCTGGAGAGGGGCACCTGATACCTTTTTTGAAAAATAATTGAATGTGGGACGTATGAGAGAGGTCCCAGAGAAACCTGAAGGCTTTCGAAGTAGGCTGAGGTCCTGGAATGGGGAAGGAACGTTGGATGAGGACTCAACAAAAGTACAATTTAGTAATAGGCTGTTCCTGATGTAGTCAGACTGTATGGCCCATTCAGATGACACTACAGGTGGCAATGGAGATTTGTGAGCTTGTTTGCCAGGTCTTTGGGGGCCATTTGTGCATCTCTATGAACTATCTAAATTTGAAACCCTGTTTGATAAGTGTATAAGGACCATTTAAGCTTTGATTTATAGACTTTAAGATATGAAAGAGAAGGACGTAAAAGAAAGGGCCATGCTGTCACTGGGAAGGATTGAAATGGATGGGCCATAAAATAGCAGAGGGTTAGTGGGCTGGACGATTATATTACCACTAGGTAGTTTTATCTGTGTGGTGGTCCCAGGCGGGAATTGACGAAGACCTACGGGTATGTGGGGTGTGAGGCAGGGAGCAGCTTAATGGGATATTTTGACAGGTATATGCTGGGAAAGGAAAGGGATGAGATGGGTATGATGGGTGTCTTATTACTAAAACCCAAGCCGAGTGCAAAAAGAAACTCAACAAGCAGGCCGAGAAGTAGGAGTAAACCCATTCTAAATAGTGTATATATCTTCATTGGCACATTTCCAGTAGCACTGTTGATTCATAATACCCCATTGAAAAAGGCCAGTGCCTCACAGTCTGACTATGCAGATCAGCATGGTTATTAAAAGATTGTATATCTAGCGAGGGTTCTATGTGGTTTAAATGAAGTAAATTACTCTGTGGTAATTTACTTCCCCAGAATTACTTCAATGTATTTCTCTTTGTTTCTATTAATGGGAGAACCCATATCCCCTCTCACTTTCACCCCTACAATCCACCCATTAAGCCCCCCATACTCCCTAACCCTTAAAAACGTATATACATATACTTCCCCGCGAAGAGATTCTGGCAAAGCAAGTTGCCACCAAGTAATTTACTTTTTTGAAAGCACAGTATTCGGGAGTGATTTGATAGTTGAGTAGAATTTTTGACAGTGCAAACAAATGCCACCAACTAGAAATAGAACCATCATAAATGCGTGTATGTGTAACTTGCATACAATGCCATCCTATAAGCATTACAGGAACATGTTATAGACATGGCAGCATGAGGTGCATGATCATACTGCATGTAAATTGATTTGGCATTGCAAAAAGCATTTAGCAACTTCACAAACAATGTCACATTCATTTCAAAGCAGTGGACAACTAGATCTTGGGATACGTAAATGTACATTGTGTAACATATTACAGCATGGATGCATTTAGACAACTATACAAACAATATGGGAATGGTACTGTCAAATCTTTGACACACTACAATCCGAATAATAAAATACATAACTAATGCAGTTGAGTAAACGGACAAAAGAGGGAAAGGAAAAGGAAATTGCAGAAAGGGTAGGAGACGCACCATGTTCTTCTTGTGGTTCCCATTAGCCTTTGCCAGGGGTGCCAATGCCATTTTGAAGGAGATAGATCCCTAAGAGGAGTATGACATGCCTCAGACCCATGCCTCATCCTTTAAGCCCTAAAGCCCCTGAAAAGCATGCAAGTGGATAGTAAGAGACATGGGGCAGTTAAGGGTCCTCAACTAGGAGGGATTGTCTGAATCAGTCTGCCTCCATAACCCTGATAAACCAGGGTAGGAATCTTTGCAACACAGGAGCCTGCAAACAGAGTAGAACTCACCCCATGGCAGCACGCAACCCCTTCAACAGCATAACCCCAATGGCATAGACCATGAGCCAGGTTGCCCAAGTGACCTCCATGGTCATGGCCAGTGGCCTCAAGGAGTTAGCCACTGGGGCATCTGGAAGGTACAAAGCATGGCTCCCTGACACTCATGTCCAGCTATGCAGGCAAGGGTGAGGAGCGCAAAAGGACCTAAATGCAGAAGAAGGAGCATAGCCTGGAAGAAAGAGCAGTGCTGGAGGAATGAGCAGGGATTTGGCATTGGCAGCCATGGAAGTGGCCATCAGCCGCTTTTTGTAACACACTGAACAGCTAATATGCTGGGACATTTCTGCAAGGCAAAACCACAAGGCTGAGAGATGTGAATAGGCAGAGGCCATTAGGATGCTGGAGAGTGGACACAGGGATAGCACATAGACATGTGGTGAGGATGCAGACTGAGGCTGGGTAGGGCTGATCAAGAAGGCCATTGATGAAGTAGGACCGTTGGGATTCAGCAGTGTAGCTAAGCAGGGAGCAGAACACGACTGTTGAACTGGGGAAACAAGGACCAGTACTGTCAAAGGACCCACTCACACATCCACTCACACACTCACAGACTGGTGTCATGCTCCCCTCTCTTCATCCTAGCAACATGACCATACCCACCTCTTATAGTCTCCTTGGTGCATTGCAGCTTGCACTCACCAGGGTAAACACAGCAGAACGTACCAGAAGTCACAGGTATCAATAGACTGTGCCACCATCTTGAATCATGTATGCAGACATTGAGAACCACTCTCCATGCTTTGCATATACAAACTACAAGAGTCCCCACCTTCCCATGGAGATTCCAAGGCAGTAGCACAGTCCAATTTCCACCAAACTTAGTAAAGGAGCCAATTATCCGGAACCAAAGAAACAGATCTGTGGAACCACTGGTGACCCGCTGGAAGGTTTGGCACCCTGACCCAGCTGTTGTCCCTTCGGAGCCCCTGTTTCTCATTGATCACAGAAGGCCAGCAAGGGCGCTTCGACCCATTGGAGTAGTGGGACTAACTACTCTCGCCACCTTCTGCTTAACCTGCAAACGAGCCCCTTCGAAAATGTACCTGGACTGCACAGTGAACTGACCAGCTTGTACGGTACCTTTGATCTGGAACCGCCACTGTCTCGAGTTTGGAGTTCGGACTTTGGGAACCGTAAGCTCTTGGTAGAAGGCACTCTCTCACTGAGTTTCGTACACCTAGCTTTCCTAGGTCTGGAATTAGGAGAGACCACCTGAAGCCGAGCCGCTGCGGTGCCCGTGTCGCCCCACTGTGGTGATGAGCTTCATGGGTGCCTCCTGTGCCCTAAGACGACGTGCAGTGGAAGTGACCTGATCCCCTCCCCAGAAGTGGAGAAAAGGCCATTATCCAACCACGGACTGAGGTGCCGGAACGCAGCACTTGATAGCCAGATAGACGTACAACTGCTGGACTCGCACCTGCAAGCAAACTGGACTTGACTGGTGAAGTTTGGGCCAGACTGCGTTGAGGGTCGGTGATTACTTGCAACACTTACTGGTGGCCCCTGGTGCATCCATAAACTTTTATGCATGATTGTCCCCCAAGGGCCACTCACCTTTGTAAGGATAGCCTGAACTACCATCCTATTCCTGATTCCTAGAAATAGCTCTCGGCCCTTGTGGAAACCATCCTCAAATAGTGAAACTCTTTTCTTCATCGCCTTAGCCCCTTCCCAAGACACTACAGCCCCTTCAAGAGACACGTTTTTGTACTTTAACAAACGATAGAGCGCTGCCACGCTAAACTTACTTCTGAGCACAAGGCTCCATACATCGTAGGGATTGGGCTGCCTATTAGTTAGGGTTTGGGTTGCTGAAGAATTGCCTAAAGTATATTTACACTGTCTGACCCTCTTCTGTTACAGGTTGTGGATCCATGCTTGTTTAATATTACTTTAGGCCAATAGTTAATGTATATATATTCCCAAGTATTAGGTTGTGTAAGTATTGTTAATATTGCTGTGGTTTCATCTTGTGTTTGATTTAAAAGGCCTTTAATAAATGTATATGTATTTTTGATATACACCTGACTGAGAGTAATTTGTGGTGTTGTTTACTGTGTGTGCTCTTTGTGGACTTTCGATCACTCTCACCCCCTGAGACCTAGTCTTTACTGCCGCAAATGCTACCTTAATTGTTCTGGCTTGTCCAGAAGGTTTCCCTGTTCCAAGAAACTAGGCTGGCCTTCTGAACCACTACCCTCCAGGTGAGAGTTCAGAAATCCATTTTAACAGAGGATTGGCGGATCTCTGATTCTTTCAAGATTGGTTTCAGGTACATTTTCATCATGTGGGTAGTCCTGCCACAGAACAGCAAAAAATGCATGATAGTCTCACTACCCACTTTACAAAGCAGACACAAACTTGAGTTGGTGATACGCCAATTACAGGTAAAGGAGGCCACTGGAAGAATGTCCCTTCTAAAGCCCAAATACAGAGCCTTTTCCTATGCCGGGGTGATCTCATCCAAATATAATTTACAGTTAGGGTGAATCCTCGATTCAAGATAGTCCAGGCCTAGTTTCAGAGGAGACATCAACCCTAAGGGATTAATTACTTCTTAATGTTACCATTCTTAAGATTCTTTATCAAGGTATGGTTCATATCATTGGGATTTATCCACCAATTGGACATATCCAAATCTTGGAGAGAGGATTTAATGTGTACTGCCATTCCATGTTTCTGCCACCCAGCGTTGCTAAAGGGTGCATTGCTATGTCCCGATACCTATCGAGGGTGCATTATTTCCATAGTCTGGTCCAAAAGAAAAATCGGTCTAGCACGGGTCTGGGCAGCAACCGGGGTGCAGCCCAGCTCTAAGAGGACCAGGGCAGTCGGAGCACTGAAAGGGAGAATCAATAATATTTTTTTAAATGTATGCTCACATGAACTAAGTTTAGAAATGTTAGCGTAGCCCCATAATTCAGAGCCATACAGATCGGCAGGCAATGCTTGTTTTTGAAATAGGCCCAAAGCTGGAGAAACTGCATCTCTACCATGTTTCACATAAAATGACCAAATTGCTCCACTAACTTTCTCCAAGATGGTTGTGGACTTAAGAATCTGGGCTTGTGAAAATATACTTAGTTCAGTGTCCTATAGAGTATGCATATTGGCCTAAGCACATTTGCATCACACTACAAATCTATTGCTGCAATAATGAAGGTCACATTGCCATTTTGTATTATTCACCATCTTGGATGCAATGTTCTTTTCCATGCTCATTCTGCGTTTTTCGCTCTGAACGCGGTAGAAGAACGCGGCATGAACTTTCTGTTACTTACGAGACAGGAATGAACATTTTACTGAGCGTGTTGTTTGTCTTACACTGTAGAACCTTGAAGTATTTGCAGAAGCCTAACTAATCTACAAGTTAAATGCCCCCCTGTCTCGACCATGTTTTCTCCACTGAGTAAGAATGTAAGAATGTACATCTTCAACGTGCTCCTTCAGAAGAACTCTATTCCAAAGCTGTAGAGCAGACTGACCTTAGGCTTTAGGAGCAACATAGATAAGCTATGTGTAGAATGTTATCTTGTACCATAGAACACAATATGCCCCCACGCACTGCTTTGCCCTGCTCCCAGACAGTAAATTGTCTGTAGGAAGACGGGGGAAAATGCAAGCATAGTGTCTTGGTAATACCATCTACATGGAAAGGTCATGAACCCTATGGTCCTTATCACATGAGGGGGCTGGACAAGTGTATTGTATGTGATTCCGAATTGTATATATGTACCTGTCTCTGGTGGCTCGGGGCTCTCTCTCCAGCCACAGTGTTTGTACGCATCCATTGTGGGGTGCTGAGACCCAGTCATGACTGTAATAAACCTTGTTTTTTGATCTTGCGACTGGCTATTTCCATTTCTTTGTAGTAATCATTTTTTGGTCTTTCAGATGGCACCCACACAGGGACCCTCCCGCTGATGTTCCATTCGTTGCTGGACGAAGACAAGGCTGTCGGATCGAGATCAGTGTGTTAAAGGAGCCCCTGCACAAGAGACCTGTTTCCTCGCAGACTGCTACACCTGATCAATGGCAGATTGCTGCGTCTAGAGGCCGTCACGGCGAGGGTCCAAGAATCGAGGCTTGTTTTGCCTGTTTGGAGAAATTGCCAGCCACGATGATTGTCCGCTGGACTTGATTGGAAATCAGGTGAGTTTGTTTCCAACAGGAAACACTCTGATTATTTGATCGGTAGTAGTATTTACGAGTAAACATTTTGGTCAGGTAAGACTGTGATTTTAGTATGCCTGGTAAATTGTTATCCTGTTTTGCAATGTTTTGTTGCACAGGAAGACAATCTAGTATTTTGAAACATAGTCAACCTGCACCAACCGAGGGGTCGACGGCGTATGATATGAACGAGTCATATGGCCTAGGCACTAGTACATTCAATGATATTTGGCATTGACAAAGCAGACATGCTCTAGACCTTCAGTGGCCAGTGCTGGGTAGTTTTGAGGTGGCTAGAATAGAATATTTGGAATCTGTATTATTGCGTAAGAAAGCGAGGCCAGCTGCATTTGACGCCATTAGAGATTGGAAGAAGGAAGCAAATAAGCGACTTAAAAGTAGAGAGAAGCATGCACATAGACATATGATAAATGGCGAGAAGGCCTTAGTAAATGACCAGCAGAAACAAGGAGAGGCCATTAGGAGTATGGATAGGGCCTTTCAATTAGAAAATATACCCGTCACAAGATTTGCATGTGTCAGATGAATTGTTGCATAAGTTGCTGAATGAGCGGAGGTCTCATTCAGGAACCGATTCATCTGCACCACTTCCTTATGTATCTCTCCCTGCATCTGCACCCAGTCCAATTGTAGCTGCTGCTGCTATACCCATTGCACCATCTGCACCAATAGCCGTATTTCCTCCACCGCCTAGCGCGCATGATTTGTTTTTGCTTTCATTGCCGGCTGCTTCCACTTCTACTCCATCCCCAGTTCATGATGTATTTCACACTGATTCGAGAATAGTAACACGCAGTATGATATCTGCAGAGAGAAAAAGGGAACTGCGTGAATGGGCTGAGACATACATGGGTGGGGGTGATGAAATGGCTGCTGTAAATGCAATGTCAGACCATGGGGGCATTCCTGAACAGAAAGTATTGATAGAACAAATGGGAGTATATCTTGCTGAAGTATGGAGTGATTTCACTGGTTCAGCTATTTGAATTACAGGATTTGAATTTTGTGTCTTGTTCAAGAGATACTGCGACAAAAATACGTGAACATGTCGCGAAATTGTTTGTATATAAGAGGGAACTTGATCGTTTACATTGGGATGAATTGGACAAGGATAAGCAAGACACATTGTACGTGCAGACATTATTTTTGCCTCCATTGAAACCCATTAGTGAAAAAATTAGCATTTTCACGAGAGACACTCTTAGATGTATTTCAGATGTCTCTATTTCTCCAATTGAAGTGCATGATACATTTAGTCAGTCAGCGGAAGGTGTTACAAGTGATGTTTGAGTATTTACAAGATTAATTCATGAAGAGAAATTTGTGTTGTCCTGCGGATATGACGGTGATTTATAAGAGGGCATTTTCCCTCGACACTGCGTTAACTTCATTGTCACTCGATTTGGCACTATTACTTAATAAACGTTCAGAACTCCCTACTATCCAATTGCCTATGAGAGCAGTTCCTCCGACATTAGTCCAAAGGTAGCGATTCGAACTGCAGGACAGATACCTTGCTTCCACTATTCCAGCGCACTACATCTCACAGTTTGTTCAAGTTCCATTTTCAAGACAGGAAGTGAATACTACTAAGAAGTCTATTCCAGACATTAGGAAGAATCCTACGGGTTTCTGCAAAGAGATATAATCAGTTTTGAATTTGTCAGTTTCACACATTAGGGGATATTGACCTATTGTTTCCTGTGATCCTACCTGAGGATTTATGGAAGCAGATTAGGCATGTAGATGATCAAGCAGGTATGGGTGATACTTGGGATGCCTTAGCACAAGCTGATGGGGCTAGTAAAGCAGGCGAGAAACCACCTCAAGCTATATTGATGTTGCCAAATAATATAGTGACCAAACTAAAGATGTTGGTCCTCGAGAAGAGGATTATATGGGACAAATTGACAGCATGCATGCAAGGCAAAAGCGAGGGTGCAATTGAGTTTTTCAACAGGTTTGAACAAGTATTTTTGGATTTTAGTGGCCTGTCATTCAAACTCAGATCATGACATCTGAAATTGCATGGCAAGCAAAATCGCAATCCGAAGTGCTACATATGGCCCGGTATTATGAGAACAGGGTGAATACAGCGAAGGAGAAGGTGGAAAAGAAAAAGGGTCCTTTTGCAGCAAATAGCACGAGGATCGAGGGGCGGGAACACGCAACCGAGAGGTCAGTTTGCGCCACAAATGGGAGCAAAAATGGGTCCTGTACACATGAACCAGTGTGCTTATTGTAAACAGGAAGGTCATTGGAGAGCCCAATGTCCATCTCTCCAACAATTAACGAATAATATGTTTGGTACGATAGGCGATCGAGGGGTCTCCTCCGCATTGCAGGTCCTCGTAGATACCAATTTGCGCAAAATCAGCATAGTCAACCACATGATGCGAATGTGGGTGGCCAGGGAGGAGGACAGCAACAGAATGCGAGTAGTGGGAACGTCTTTGACAATCCTACTCATGCCTATTTCACTGAAGATTTTACATCTGAGGATGTATTATCGCTAGAACAGCCTGAAGCAGGTTCTAGAACCGATACCTATTTCCGTAGATCAAAAGGGGCCCTACGTTGAAATGAAGGTGGCGAATAAGGAGTATATCTTTCTAGTAGATACTGGAGCAGAGAAATGTTCCATTGACCATATGCGGGTTCCAGACATTCCACTGTCAGGGCAGAGTAATGTTTCTGTAGGGTTCTCCGGTACGCCAGTAGTCAGTCCCGTCTCCCGGCCGGTACCGATTGCATTAGGGCTGTTTACAAATTCATGTCCATTTCTGTTGACAACGAATTGTGTCGAGAATTTGTAGGGTTTAAATTTGTTGAAGAAACAGAATGCTGTGATTTATTGTTCTCCGGATGGAGTTTATTTGACGTTCTTTCCCCAACAAAATTCTGTTTCACAATTCTTGTCTATGCCTTTGCCGAGTGAGTTGAGTACTGTCATGATACCTGCCCCCGGAGCACCAGGACCGGCCCAGCACCCCCGGAAGCAGGCATCATGCCCTCGGGAGGAGTCTCAGCAGCCCCAAGTAGGGGCCCTGTGGACTCAGTCCTGGCGCCTTTGGCGCCAGGCTCATATTGGACAACAGTCCTGGCGCCGAAGGCGCCAGGCTCATAAAAGATGACTTTGTGTTTAAAGGTGCTTGGTGTAAACTTACCTGATGCAGACCATGCTGCAACAGCCGGGCCATCTTGAGGCCAGAACTACTTTTCCTGTGGGACTCTTTTACCACCGGGTGTGGTTGGGGAAGGATACATACCTGATTGGAGGAAGGACACATTCCAGGAACTTCTTCCAAGGCTATTTAAACCACACCCGATCAGCCACACGTGCTTCGCGTTGTTCTGCATCTAGCAGCTGGACGCTCACCGTGTCTGCTCCTGCATCTTGACTTCTTCCACGCCTGCCAGCATCCTGATCACCTGCAGAGGAATAGAACAAGAGAACAGAAGAAGGAAAAGACCTTACCTGTTAAATCTGCAACCTGGAGACATTTCGCCAACGATCCTGAAAAGGAAGACATTTATTTTAAAAACTCATCGCATTGACTGCTGCAGCGCTGCATTTACTCACCTTAAAGGGCGCCTCCATCAGCAGCGACCATCCGGATCCACAGTCGCTCCCCAGCACCTAGGGAGAAAAAGACAAGAACAAAGGTGAGAGAAAGAAGGGAGAAGGGAAGCTAAGACTCCATGTTAAGACTTACCTGTTGGGTCATTCCCTTTTCATTTCGGGTCCGCGCCGCATCCAGGCAGTTCCAGACCCCGGCCCCTAAGGGGAAAAAGACATCAGCGTTAATGGGCAAATGAAAAGACATTATCAAAACGCTCATTAAAGACTTACCTGATTTCCACAAGGATTTCACCTTTCATCTCGGGTCGGTGCCTGTTCCCCGGCATTCCGTACCCCGGCCCCTATGGGGAAAAAGACATTAGCGTTAGAACATTAACACATGGACACAAGGGGAACCATTAATCAAAAAACTTACCTGGAAGCCAAGCAAGTTTGCTTCTCACCAATCCGAAAATCCAGTGAAGCAACTGGATATCTACGCGCCCCTGCATCAGAGGCAGGATGGAGAGCTCGCCCTTCCAGACCCTAAGGTGAGCTGTTGCGCTGAATCACAGAGGGGTGTCAAGGAGAGTGAGAGGGGAAAGAGGGAGACCGATTACTTACCCCGCACACCCTTAATCCCCTATTTTCGCCTACAGAAGGGTACTTCAGCGAGCCAGGCAAGCAAGAATTGGGGGGCCTGGTCCAGTCCATCTTCCGAGTCCTGCGCACCACCCTGGAAGAGGCCACCGCAGCGCAAACCAGGCCGGCGCCTCCGTGGGAGTCAGGTGAGCGTTACAAGTACAGTACCCACACATTTATGACGGGTGAATGATAATGATGTTGGGATCCTTAACACTGAACCAGTGTGGATCATTTTGAAGTCAGGTATTAATTACACTGCCACGTATTCCACAGTACAAAATATCAGTAGAAGGTGAGTGTGCATTGAAGAGTATTGTTTCAGACTTTATACACAAGGTGTGATTGAAGAGATAATTGAGAGTGTGTGTAATAGCCCAATTTTACCCGTATGTAAGAAAGGAGATAACGCCTTACCCTACCGTTTCATAATTGATTTGCTCGCGATTAACAAGATTGTCGTGCCACAGTTTCCTATTGTGCCTGATGTTATGACCATTTTGACCATGATTCCGGCTACACCCACACATTTTAGTGTGAGTGATTTGAAAAATGCTTTCTGTAGCATTCCTGTAAACGCTGATGGTAGATATTTGTTTGCGTTTACCTTGGGTGGCCGCTCTTTCACATTTACACGTGTTCCTCAGGGTTACACCGAGAGTCTGAGCATATATAGTAGGCAGTGCCTTAAGTGGCACTACAAATCGAGCCGGGGCTCATCGAGGGGGCGTGGCCTAACAGCGGGGGCCTTGATGGCCCGTTAGGCCACGCCCCCTTGACGAGCCCCGGCTCAATGGGCTACTGGCACCCCTGCCAGGCAGCCTTTTGTAGAGATTAGCACCCTCTCCCCTATGGGGAAGAGGGTGCTGATCTCTTGCATTTCTATTCTATAGGCTTGCCTGGCAGGGGACAGCGCCTCTCCTATTCAGCCTTAATGGTGGTGCTGCCCCTCGCCAGCTGGGGAGGGGCAGCATCACCATCAAGGCTGAAAGGGTGAGGCCACTGGAAGCAGAGGCCTTTTTCCTAAAGACTGAAACTCCCGCGAATCCGCGGGAGCTTCAGTATTTAGAAAGCAAGGCCTCTGCTTTCAGCGGCCTCACGTTTTCTCCATAATGGTGGCGCCGGCCCACGTGCATCACCTGATTAAAGGGATGCCTCGTAGGTGCGGCGCCACCATTATGGCTGAAAGGCATTTTTTTCTGAAGCCTGAAGCTCTCGCACATGTGCGAGAGCTTCAGGCTGTAGAAAAAAATGCCTTTTCGTGTAGTGGCCGGGGCTGCCAGGGGAGATTAGTGGGCCCCGGCAGGGCTCCGCCTCGAAACGAAATTTCGGAGCCTGCGGGGCTCAGCCCCGGCAGGCCCCGGCCCACTTAAAGCCCTGATAGTAGGGCATTGAAAGAAAAGCTTTAAACACTTAAATTACAGTCAATGTGCACGTTACCACTGTATATTGACAATCTGCTTATTGCCGCGGACTCTGAGGACACTTGCAAGGAGGGCACTGTACTGCTGTTTATTCATTTGGTTACAAATAACATCCACTGAAATATTCTGCAAGGAAGAAAGTTAAGTTATGTTATGTTATTCTGCTCTTATGAAGCGCTTCGGTCGCCCAGAGGTATCATGTTGCTGAAGAAGGAAAAAAAAACACAGAACAGCTAGAAAGAATCATACAGGATGTTTAGAACAGAAATGTTGTGACTTGGTGACAAAATGCAAGATGATCTTCGGTAGTGCGAATAGACTGTGGCAGGGTGTTCCAGAGAATTAATGGAGCAACTGAAAAAGTGTGGCCACCAAGTCTGGTGCGATGAAACCAGGGCACCGGGTTGGGAGGGCATCAGCAGAGCAGAGAGACCTGGTAGGTACATACAGGCGGAAAATATCCTGAAGAAATTCCACACCTTGACCAAAGAAGGCATGTTGGACAATGGAAAGGGTCCTGAATTTAATTTGCCAAGCTACAGGGAGCCAGTGAGTCTGCGAAAGATTGGAGAAATATGTGCCCTACAAGAAGAGCCAGAGGCCACTCTAGCTGCAGAGTTCTGAAGAACTTGAAGCCAGTAGAGCAGGTACGCTGCTGTGCGAGATAGAGGGAATTACAATGGTCAACATGACCAAAAACTGCAGAGGCAACGATGAGCACGGAGGTGGGAGGGTAAAAAAGGAAGGACCTTACGTAGGACCTTAAGTTTAAAGTGTCCAATCCTGCAGATTGAGTTGATTTGCACCTCCATTGACAAGGAGGCCTCGATCTTGATGCCCAATTCTTTCACAGTGGTCACAGGGGAGGGGAGAGGTCCAAGTAAAGGGGGCCAAAAATCTGTCCTCCAAAGAAAAGAAGCGGTTGAGCACCCAACAACCAGTACTTTGGTTTTATTACCATTGTGCTTGAGCCAGTTAAGGCGCATCCAACTGCCCACAGACTCAAGACATGAACGGAATCTGGCGTCAGTTTCGGATTGTTCAAGATCCAGACGGACAGCAAATTGTGGGTCGTCGGCATATGTGTAACACCGAAAAACATGGAAGTCAATCAATTGAGCGAGAGGCTAAACATAAACATTACATTGAATAGGGGAAAGAGCAGAACCTTGAGGAACACCGCAAGTGACTTGGCCAGGGGCTGACTGCAAAGGAGGAAAAGAGAGTGACTGAGAGCGATCCCTGAGAAACGAGTGAAACCAAGACAGGACCTGTCCAGAGATGCCAGCCCCAGCCAAACGAGTAAGCAGGATGGTGTGGACTTCGCCATTGAAGTGCTAAGGGTGATTAAATTCATTCATTTTCCACAGGAATATATTACAGATTAGCATTGGTGGGTTAATTGCAGCTGCTTGCCTTGATATGTAAAGTTTCATTCAGTACCTGAGTCAGGCTGTCTGCTAAACTGCTGACCTTGCTGCAAATGGCTGTTTCTTGTGGGAGGCTTAAGGATACTGTCAATACAGCTCTGACTCTGTACTTCTTCCTTCCCAGTTCAATAAATGTAATACCATTTACTTGGGCAATAATAAACACCTACTTTTTTATAGCACTTAGATGTGGGAGGAATATTGAATGAAGTGCAATTCGACTGTCTATCAGGCCTAGACACTTAGCTGCTCCAACATACCGGCACCTCTGTGACTGAATGCCATCTACATGGCTAAGCAATCCCAAGATTTTTCTGTTTGCAAATGTGAAATGATGCTGGGAACTCAGTCTCTGAAAGTGTGCTCTGTTAATCAGACTTCACCTTCTAAATGCTTCCTGCTGAAAAGTGTACTGCCAACATTTAACTTGCTGGAACTGTCTACTGAGACCACACAAGCTGGTATTTAGTTTAGCCACATTTCAGCAATAGAGTAACATGCCTTTTCCTGACAAACAGACTGCTCGGATCCAAATTATTCCCAGCAGCCATGGGCTGCCTTTAACAGTGGGCATCCGTGACCTAAATGAAATATATTTGTGTATCCTGTAGACAATGTGTCCGTTTTTATTAAAGATAAAGCTATATCTGCTTTTAAATAGTGTTCTATGGAGAGATGCAGTTATAAATTGCCACAATCCATTTGATGTCATTGTATTGTCAAATGGCTTCTAGTGGCTCATTCAACTTAGGCTTGTGTGCCACTAACTGAGGCTGCTTTTTACCTACAGCAAACTGTTGGGTTCAGCCCTGGAAGCCAAGTGCTCTGCTGTGAACGCTTGACACCTTCCCAGGAGGACAGGATTTGCACCCAGGTGGCAAGGGGGGTGGGGGGCGGTTTAATGTTTAGAAAACGAAATGCTGCCAGTAGACTGGGAAAGTCATATCAGGTCGGTAATTACTGTAGTCCCTCAGTTTAAAGCAGAGCAGGGAGAGGAACGTTCAGAGTAGCCCAGGAGAGAAGTTACAACGAAGAGAGGGGTTATACCATCTTGGATTTTCGCGGGTCACACACACACACGCATGCACGCACGCAAACACACACACACACACACACACACACACACACACACACACACACTTCCCGTGCTCTCCCTCCCCACTGCCTGCAGTCAAGGCAATCAGGCATCTGACATCAGGGTGGAAAAACCCTTGTTAAAGTAGTGTGGATTAGCCTACTGATAGTGGCTGCCCTAAAAATGCTCTTGGGCAACCTTGCAGGCTGGAAAAAGTAGAAGAAGCACACACCTTATTCTCTGAGACCCTGGACAAGGTCCTACAGCAACCAAGGAGCATTATGAAGTTCCAAATTCGACCACCTCTATGCTGACTTAACCAATTGAGATGCACCCGACTATTCCATCTCGATGTTGACTCTATCTGCTAGAAAACACCAAGAATACTGGCTCAACACTGTCAAGCCCCAAGAACAAGACTGAAAGGTACTTCTAGTGGTTTTGTTCCCCTGGCTTGGTTTTAATGGCCATGTTCACATTTAAGACCCCACTCTCTACCTTTTAAAGTCCTAACCTTTGAACTTGAACTTGGCTACAAAGACAATTACCTACATAGCCCCATTGGTGGCTTTTGAATTTTTGAACTGGAGGAGTGCAAATATTTTTGTCTAATATGCGGGATGGACCGAGAGCAGCGAGGGAACCCACACCAATAATGGTGGGTTCGGGGGGGTTCTCCCCCTTTGACATTTAAAAAAAAATGTATTAAAATGGTACATTTTCCTGCACTTTCTGTGAAAAGGTGGGTTAAAAGCCACACAGTTTGCAATCAATGTTGTATGGTAGAACATGGAAAACACCAATAAGGACATGTTAACAACAGTGCACATGACCATTTTCCAACACATTTTCATTATGCCTTTGCCGAAAACATATTCCAGTGTACAAACATTTTCCTGCTGGCAGTGCCGATAATTGTCCTTGATTACTGCACCATTATATGTCATTATTACCATTGAAGGACTCCCGGGCTGTAAAAAATGCCATGCTACAGAAAGAAAGTATATCCAGATTGGTTATACCAAGACCGGCCAGTGTACGAAGTAATGCCATTTATGTTTGCTTTTACCCTTGATGCAAAGTGCAAATATTAATTGACACACAAATAATATATGACTAGACTGGAGACACCGATGTAAGCCAAGATAGCCTCGTAATAACACTCATCATGTTTCCTTTACCCTTAATGCCAGGTAAAAAGTCACAAATGTCATGCCACAGTAAGAACGTTAATGCACACTGACACCAAATGTTAAGCTAGCCACGTAATAACACTTACCATATTTGTTTTTCCCTTGCTTCCAAGTAAAAAATGCCATGCCACATCAAAAAAGATATGCAGACTGACGCTAGCAGTGCCAGTGTGCACATATTTTCTTAATGTGGCATAGCATTTTTTACTTAGCATCAAGGGTAAGGCAAACATGATAAGTGTTATTACCTGGCTAGACTGACCTACATTGTACATTGTACAATGAAAGCTTATGGGGAGGGATTAGTTAAGCGAAAAAATAATTATAGGAATTGGCTTCGTGCCCATAAGCATTTGGTAGTTCAACAGGATGCTGAGAGAATGCTCTGTGCCCTATCTCTTAGGAATTCTCTGAATTTTTGGTCAATGGTGGGTTTGAATGAGGTAACTCACCACCAGAAACAGGATTCTGTTATTCAAGAGGGGGAGTGGCTTGACCATTTTGCCAAGGTTTATGACTCTGAGGCTTTCATGTGTTTGGTTGTGGATATAATGTCCAATTGGTGTTTTGAATTTAACGTTCCGGACCTTGAATTGCTAATCAAGAAATCTTCGTCCTCAAGAGCGCCCGGTCCGAATGGTTTAAGTAACTCGATTTTGAAATTGGATCCAGTTACCTGGGCTAACGTCCTTAAGGCTCTTTTTGATAAAATCATTATCCAGAAGAGAATTCTAGATTCCTGGAAACAATCTATAGTTATACTTATCTATAAGAAGGGTGATAGGTTACTGGCCTCTAACTATCACCCCAGTTCTCTCCTAGATGCCGATAGTAAAATCTTTTCAGGCATCATTTTAGGGGAATTGGAAACCTGGGCTAAAACAAAGGGAATTATCCCTAAGCAGCAATCTGGTTTTAGAAAGGGTTTATCTACTTCATTGAATGGGCTTGTCTTGAGTTGCCTTGCTGTTAAGTCATTTATCAGGGGTGGCCCTGCCCTTTTTGGAGCCTGGATTCACCTATCCCAGGCATTCGATATGGTTGATAGGAACTTATTGTGGGGAAAACTGGATGCCTGGGGAATTCCTCCTGGTTTACTTTCTATTCTAAGAGAGCTGCACTCCAACAATTATATGCAGGTTAGACTTGGTAGATCGGGTTTGCTTTCTGATCCAATTAGGATTACTAGAGGGGTACGACAAGGTTGTTTATTAGCTCCCCTGCTTTTCATCCTCTTTATGGCGAATCTATCTGATTGGTTGAAGGATATTGGTTTAAAATATCCTTCCATTGGTAATGTAAAAATTAATTGGCTACCATATGCGGATGAGGTAGTAGTCCTGGATTATTCACAAGTGGGGCTGCAACGTTTGTTTTCCGCTTTAGAATCTTAGGCTAGGAGCAATAAATTAAGTATAAACCCCTTAAAATCCAAGATTCTCCTATTTAAGAGACCAAATAAAATAGTGAAGAATTTTGTGTGGAAGTTGGATCACTCCCCGATAGAGGTTGTCTCTGAATTAACCAATTTGGGAGCTGAATTGAGATCCTTTCCATCAAAGAATAGTCTGCTGTCATATATTGATCTAAAATTGGTAGAATTAGGTGCTCAGATGAAAATAATGAACTCCAAGTTTAGCAAATTTTCTATCCTTCCCCTTATAAGATTCTATATTGGGAAGGTAGTTCCCATAATTGTATATGGATTGGATTATAATGCTGTAGCTTTGGAGATAGAATGGGATGTAATAGAATCTAGGATTTGGAAACGTACGTTGGATCTGCCAGACTGTGTTCCCATTGTTAGCTTGCGCTATGAACTTGGTCTCTCGTCACTAAGATCGTGGCTAGACTGGAAGTGGTTGACTCTCTACAGATTAATTCTAGATCCCCCAAGAACTCCCTCTTTGAGGAAGCAGCTATAGAGCTGAAACTAGGGACCAATGTTTTTCTGCACAGATTAAGACAAAAATGTTTGGAGCTATTGTCTGGTTGTGAATGCGATGTTGTGTTGCTTCTGCAGAACCCCTTAAAAGTGAAAGAAAAAATTAAATTGACTGATTGGATTCACACGATTGATGGTATGCAAAGAATCAAAAGATCAGCCTCTTTGACACTGTTGGATAATCGGTTATCATTCGTGCCTGCTTATTTAAAGAAGTCCCCTAACCCTTGGTTTAGATCTACTTTTCTGAGATTCCGTTTAAATGTACTCCCTACTCTAGAATTATTAGCTATCAGAGATAAAGAAGGGGGGACTTTATCAATTGACTTTATCAATTTGTGGCAGGTGTCCAAGTAATGAAGTCCAAACTATTAAGCAATTATCTTCTAATTGTCTTGGGACTTGTAGTATCAGGGCCAGGCTTTTGGTAGATTTGTCTATGATGAGTCTCATCTTAATACCGATGGTTTTTGGGCAAGATTATCTTCTGGTAATGAGGCGGCTTTATCTATTGAGGTGGGAAGATGTTTAAGGGAATTGAAGAACAGATTGAATTATTTGTGTTGATTTGAAAGAAAATTCTCGCCTTTTGCTCTTCTTTTATGACGTGTGTTTTTATTTAAAATTTGTAAACTGATGGATGATATTATCTTTTGTTTTAACTGTTTTATTTTGTATACTGTATGTTGAAATGTGTTAAAAGTCAAATTTTGGCTATTGCACTATAAATAAATAAATAGAAATAGGTAATAACACTTATGTTTGGTTTACGTTTGATGCGCATTTATCCTGTGGTCCAAACTGGGCCTTGCAAGAAGGGGCTACATGGTTGTCCCCTAAGGGAAAGCCTAGAAATAAAGACACAAACAACAATGGTCAACAACACAAATTATTAAATGTTCTGTGTGTGTGTGTGTTTATGTATGTGCATGTGTGGACTAATCCATCCCGCCCACCATGGGGCTGGATGGAATGTTGAAACAAGAGAAGTAAAGAGAACAAAGGGACAGAAATACCCTGCCCATGAAGGGTCTGGGCAGGGGAGAAAAGAATCTAAAGAAGATTTGAACAGAAAGGACAGTTAGAATCAGTAGAAGGGAAGTAAGGTGATGAAAAGGAAGAAAAGTAGAAGTAATATAAGACGGAGAGAAGGAAAAAGAGAAAACACAGCATAGAAGAAAATCTACAATAAATCCCTAGGGGATTGGGGCATGCATAGCCTGGTGCCCCCCTCTCCAGGGCCCACAGACATCGTGCCACTGGCCCAAATGTGGGAGCGACTCAGCAGTTGATTCATGGGGCTGGGCTGTGTTCCAGAAGCAGTCTAGAAAACCCATGGACCTGTGGTGGGTGGTGTCCTGCCCAGGGCCAGACCGGATGGGTCCAGTGATGGTAAAAGTCCCTGCCAGTGTCAGCGGGGCTGCCTGGGACGAAAATAGAAGAGCTGCCCTGTCCAGGCCACATGAGGGAGTCAACTAGAACCAGGGAGCATGGCCATTTTGCCAAGTCAGTATGGTTGTAGAGCTGCGTAGGCTGTGCCACCAGAGCTTTAATTTAATTTGTGAGGGTCTTTTGCCTTTTTGACAATTTAGCGAGCTACCCACTCGGGGAGAAGGTCTACAACGTAGGCCTTAGAATATAGCTTAGTAGCTGGTATCCTCATTTTAAGCACTTCTGACTGATTATACTCTATAAAACACGAGGAATAGATGCTTGATACATGAGTTATATTAAAATAAATTGTATTTTTATAAGTTGTTCTCATACGAACATTGAGTCATCTGTGTTCTTGTGACTTGCGAATTTCAGGTGGGTTAGTAAATTAGTGACTTTACTGTTTGGGCAATTCAGCTTGCTGTGCCAGTAAATTAGTGACTTTACTGTTTAAGTATGTCAACTCAATGGCCTGAACTTTCGCCCTTTAGGCTTTTTCAAGGCTATACAATAGATACAGCCCTAGTATATGACTCAAAGCGGGTCCTCAGTTGCTCGTATTCTCTTATGTAATTGTAATGGATAACAGTTATATGAGTAACAGGGAAGGAGAGGTCAAATAGCAAGTAGTGTCAATACAATTTATATTCCAATTAATACGTTGGATATTAGAGCACACAATATAGTGAAAAGAAAAAAGCAAGCAGTTGGTTATACAAGGGACATAAAAATGAAAACAAAAAGGAGAAAAGAAAATGATACGTACATTGTTAGCTGAGAGTACTCTGTAATTTGTAAGTCATGCATTCATATAATTTGTGGTCATAGTGGATAGGGGGTTACGTGAATGGGTTGCAGCACAAAGTATCCGCATGCACGTTCCTATTTTGTTATTGTTTATATTAATTCTGGTCTTGAATAGTCAGAAAGAAATATGTTGACAATCTAACATTGTGTCATTCGCTGGTAAATAGAATGTGTCTTAATTTTCAAGGGGGATACATTATATTCAGTATCGTTTGGGGCCCTGTGTAGTAGCAGATCTATGCAAATCAAGGAGGACACATGAGTGATGGATCAGCTTAGGTGCTAATTGGCAATGTGGCTTGTGCCCAAGTGTGGTCAGTATATCGAGTAGTACCTTGTTCAAGTTACTGATGCACATAGGATGTGCAGTGTTTCTAGTAGTCCATAGGTACCCAGTTTTCGAAATCAAAAAGCTTCAGATTGTGCTGTTCAAGAAAGTAAAAAGTAAATTCCTGTAAAGCTAATTGCCCAATTGAGCCTAATCATGTGCCGTGTGGCTGAGAGTTGAGTTGGTAGGAAGAATATCATTTACGCTACAACTGACTGCACGTATCGTGATTCTATCCCTAAAAACACGTGATTTCAAAAGTGTCAATACCTTGTGGTAGCATAAATCACTGAGCATCAGATTGGTGCTGGTGCTCAGGTATGATTGCATTTCTGCACAAGGGGTTTCATGTCCCGCAAGTTTCGGTGTGGGCTCTGCAGTGTATAGATATACAAACATAGGAGCTTATGTAACATGGCTTGATATTCAGGAAGTCCATTCATGAAAGGTTTACAGACTGCTAGGGCTGGACGTTAATGCTATAAGTAATTTACTATTGGCAATTGTGGGATTGGTTTAGTATTCAAAAATCATACTGGCATATTCAAATATAGGGTCGCCGGTGCCTCACGGTTGCACTAAAACCCATCAAATGGGACGCTATGTCAGCTTTATAGCAGTAGTTAGTACCCAAACTTTACTGGAGCATTACTAGCTTTCACATAATCCATAGTGTTTTCTTTGTATCTGAGGAGACATACCTTAATATACGGGTTTGTGATCCCCTCTCATCGTGTCCTTCCAAAGTTGGTTCCTTTTGCGATATAGTTTATATATGTAAGCACAGTAGTTAGGGAGAATTCTCAAAACTGTGCTGATTCCCTTCTACCTTAGAGACTCCCTCCCTTTTTGCTGGACCTGAGGACTTTTAATTTCTAACCTGGAGAGAGTGAGCCCTTTTTCTCACTCTGTCATGTTTTTTTTATTGTGATTTTGACCCTGTGTTTCTTTTTAACTTTGGAGTCTGACAAACTCCATAGGCATCATCTTCTACATTGTGACACCCAGCGCCTTCAGTGCAGTGGCACAGGGAAGTCTTAGATTTCCCCAAGGTTTAAATACCTTCTCTTGGTGAAACTACTGTTTCCAAGAGCAGTGAAGTGAAATTGACTTTACTTACAACTGTAACTTTCTAGAACCAGCACACACTATCTTATCATAGGGTGCTAGAGTGGTTATCCCCTTTGTCTAGTTTCTCATGTATCATTTTTATGTTACCCTTTCTACAATGAACGGCTGATGGCAGTGGTTTACTTTTTACTACCATTGTGTGTTTTTACTGTGAGATGCGTTTGCAGCTGCAGCAAAGCACCCATGGGTGCCCATTTTGTCAAAATGGCCCCAGTCTTCTTTTTTCACCATTTCTTGTTGGAAAGGTCCTTCTTGAGATTGACTCTGCGCGCGAAACCAGGTTTGGTGACTTTGTTCATTTTGTCTTTGGCGGAATCATGAGTGAAGTCTGCCTCTGGCTCCAGAATGTCTGGCAGGGGCAGGAAGTGAGGGAGGTGCCCAAAACTCCCTGTGCTTAATCCCCTTGGTTACAGGAATACACCCAAAAGTGATTGGCCAGCTGGCTGTCCGGTAAGGGCAGCCACCCTGCTGTGTGATTGACAGTAAGGCTGGAATGAATGGGAGAAACCTGCATAAAAGGTGAGGCTTTTTTGGCTTGGAAGGCAGAGTCGACCGCTGGACGAAGGAACCCAGAGAAGAACTTGAAAGAGACGTCTGCTACAACTCCTGGAACATTGGTTTGCCAGGTGAAGCCCTGCTGCTGTGCTGAAGCTCCAAATTCGCCTCGACTAGAGAAGCCCTGCAAGGACGACTTCTCCTCATAAATTGGTGGGACCAATGAACTCCAAATTTCACCCGTCTGGACATTCTCTCAGAGATGTCTGTACTTCCACTGCTGCTGGAACCAAAGTGCCAGGGAGAGGAAAACCAGATTGTTTGCATTGCTTTTAAGTCGCACCAGAGTGCCAGGAAGATCCTCTGGACTTTCCTGAAGCAGGACTGACCAAGCCTCAGCCTCCTCAACAGAGTGCTGGAGCCCAGATGTGAGGAAAGTCCAGAGTGATATCCGAGAACCGCAGTGATGCTATTTCATGTCAGACATGAGGAGCTGAAACACTGAAGAACCGCTGAATCGAAATTTGCCCATTGCTGCCGCTGACCTTCCCATTGCAGAGCTGGAGTCCCCAGACGTCCTCCCTCTTGTCCCCATGACTGAGGCTCAGGAACAACAGGATCTGCAGAGCTGTACAGGAACAGAAGCCAGCTGGAACCATTTCTTCAAACCATAGGTACTGTAAAGTCTAAGAGAACTTACCTCTTGTTGTGTAGCTTTGCAGTTGAGACCTGTCTTGACTACCTTGCAGAGTTGCTAAAGCTTTGCCCCTCACAAGCCTCCCAGCTTGTGGCCATTCAAGTGTTCTATTTTCAATAAACATTTCTAGAAACATTGTGCAAGACTTTTTACCTACCTGCAAAGAAGATCTTGAGCTCCCCTAGACACTGTGCAATTAACATTGGCTGTCCTGGCTCCCTGAGTGAATCCTCTTTATCTCTGACTTGTGCGTTGGCCTTTCCCCCAGGAAAGGGTTAATTTGACTGTGCATTGGAAGGTTTTAAAAGTACTTACCTGTTTGTGAGTTATTTGTTAACCTTTGTTTTATTCCTCTCTTCTATCTTTTACAGCTCAGTATTGCTCTAAATGTGCCAGTGATAAATCAATGTCCACAGTGCCCTAGCTATTTAAGTCACCTGAGGGTGTAGGAATTGTCTGTGTGCCATCCCCAATGGGTATCATTTGATTTAGAGAAACTATGAGTGTGTTTTGAAGTGTATTATAAGTGTTACATATATTGCTCCCTTCTGAAGAAGGCGTATACAAATGACTGTGAAATAAATTAATAATAGCTTTATCAAGAAACCCTGAGTGTAAGTGTTTATTTGAATAACTGCTACTGTGAAACTTTGTGTCACAATATTACTGTTCACATTGACTTCTCTTGAAATAAGCCTGGCTGCTCAGCCACACTACCAACATGTGTAGTTCAGACTTATACCAAAGGTTAGGTCCCTATTGGCAGGAGGTCAAGGTTATTGTAGTGCAGCCAAAGGGTACTTATATATGATATGATATGATTGTTTATTTATATAGCGCCTATACACAAAGTGTTTCAAGGCGCTTCAAGGCAAGGGAGGGAACAAGGGAAAATACAATGACATTCTTACAGGCCATGAACAGTAAAGATGTGAAATTAACTATCGTACTCGGCCTGGCGATATTTCAGATAGTGCAAGAGCTAAGACATAGATAAGGAAGAGAGGGGGAGAGTGGGAAGGAAATGGAAACAGACAGGTGACTACCGTACTAAGCCTGGCGACATTTCTAGTAGAGGCGGAGAAAAACAAAAGGTGAGGGAGAGGGGTGCAGAAAGGGAGGGGAGGAACAAAACAAGCGACTATCGTACTAGGCCTGACAATGTTTCAGATAGTGCTGGAGGGAGGGGGGAAAAGTAAGGGGATGGGGGAGAGACAGACAAGATTGCTATCATACTTGGTCCAGGGACAATTCTGAAAGAGTAAGTGCAGAGAAGAATGTAAGGGGAGGAGGGGAAGAGATAGGAAAAGGGAGAAAGGAAGAGGAGGAGAGAACAGAGAGTAAGCTGTCAAAAATAGTGGAGAAGCAAGAGGGGAGAGCAAATACAACTGCAGATGTCAGTAGTAACACATAATGTTGCAAACCTGGGTACAAGATGAAGATGGGAACAGCATGATTCAGGGCCACCATGAGTACAAGATGCAAAGGAAGTCCAGCATGAGAGTTGAGAAAGGGTGACACACCATGAATCAATGACGTCCATAAAAGTAAAATCCAGCATTGGCCACAAGACGGTGATGGTGAAACCAGAATGTAGCAGGACAGACTCCTATGTGTGGGAAGTGGGGGGGCACAAGGGAACAACACGGGGGACCAGATAGGGTGGGGATGACCTGCACTGCATACAATCTTGCCTAACAACAGTCATCTGTACGTCCCAGCTAGCAATGGTGTTGCGTGACGGGTGGTGTGACCTAAGTTCTGAGCATACTGCCCTGTCAACCTAATCTGTATGTAACTTCCTCCATATTGGAAGGTGTTAAATTGCAGTATTCTTAATTGAATTTGAGTTTTGCCGATAAAAGACACACTCCTTAAGAGTATCATTACATGTTTATTATTTATAACGGATTGCCGTTTATATTATCATTAATCCAGTGATCAGATCATATTTTGCTTGTCAAGTCCATATTATGCAGTGATAGTAGATATCATTGGTGTATTTGTGGAAACAAATGAATGGTCAATTAAACTACGGTCCGCCTGGTATGCTGAAATCTGGGTTTCCAATACCATAGCCCCATGTTGCTCAATGCCAGTGGATGCGTTATTTTTAACAATGCCAATCATTATAGAACGAAAAATAGAGATTAAGATATGTTTGTTCAATATACTTTGAAAATTGCAAAAAAGTGCTTTTGAGATCTGGAAACAGATCTTTGAATAAAGGTATAATAGACTAAATATTATTCAAATAGCCAATGGAATTAGAAGTGGTCATGTGAAATGAGGGTCATTAAAAAAGAATGAATAACCTGATGGTGTCAACGAATGGTCATGTGGAATAATGGTCATAAGAAAAGAAACAGTAGCTCCTATACAGATTACAGAAGGTCATCAATAGACCCAGTGGAAAGTAATCATCCTTTCTTGTGGAAAACAATAGAAAGATCAACCTAGTGAAGCACTACTTGTGATGTCATCTGAATATAAAGGTCGAGAATTAACATATGTTTAGCTGACATGTCTGTGTGGTAACAGTGTATAAGCTTAGTTGATAGACAAAGGCAATGCCTGTGTTATTATTGATCTTTGCGCTGGTGACTAGCGTGCTGTGCGACCGGCAAACATTTCTCTAACGGTAAGTGCTAGAGCGGGAACATGTTATGGGAAAATTGCATTTCTGAGTCTGTATTAAGACGATGTGTGGTTGTTCTGTATTTACATATGTACTTGGCTTCCATTTTTTCTTAGTTTGAGTTCTCTGTTTTGCGATCCCCTCTCTGCATGTCCTTAAGAAGTTGGCCCCTCTTGCAATATAGTTTATATACGTGAGCACAGTTCTCTCTTCCCAAGTCAGCCCATCTCGTGGCCAGCGAGGTGGGCCCTGCTAAGAAGTCCTCCCGGGCCGTGTCTGCCAGGAGGTGAAAATGGGGGAAGTCTGCATCACCTTTGGTTGGCGGGGCAGGAAAGGAAGCCCTGGGTCACCAGAGTGGCCCGGGTGAAGCAGAATGCAAAAACCGGCTAGGTCCTGCACTTCTCTGTTGAACAGCCTGTGTGAAGAAAAGTCCCGGCTGCCACAGCGGAACAGCCCGGGTGAAGCAGGGAACCCTGGCACACCTGCCAGAGCCCCAGGTGAACCGCTGCCCACCCCTGCATCTCTGCGATACAATGCAGAGGGGCTGAGGCAGCAGGTCTGCAGTTTGTGCCACAGGTGCAGCCGTGAATGAAGATTGAAGGCAGGGTGTGGTGGCAATGTGGGTAAATTCCCAATCAGACAGGGTGTCTAAGAACTCTAAAGGAGCCTCAGCCGTGCAGTGAGTATGGTGGCCCCACGTGGTGGACTCTGCCACCCTCAAGAAAGCAGAAGTGGGCCAGGCCCATGAAAAATCCACGACAAACCCCACCCATCAGGAGGAAGAAGTAACCATAAGAAACAGCCCTATAAGATACTGTGAAAGGGCTGGTTGACTATATTTAGATCATATAAGGGAATAGGGGGAACGATTTTAGAGCAGTTAAGAACTCTGGCATGTGATAGTGGAAGGAAGTGGTCATCTGCCTGAGGCCTCCAAGGCAGATGGGACCAGCCATGGAGGCCATCATTTGGCCTCACACTTCAATGGGTTGTACCAGGAATTAGGTAGGGGCTCTGTTTCATCATTCTCACCCTACGGGTCTCCCTGTGACCCCTGCCAGGAAGAGTGGGCTGATGGAGCAGATCCCTAATTAGAGGAAGCTTGTGCCAGGGGTAGGTTTAAGGAACTATGAGTGTAAATGTTTAATTAGGGATTGTCTTTTAAATAAAGAGGGATCCCTATAAAATTGGTCTTTGTGTCTGACTAATAAGGTAAGAACTCAGGTGTAGTCCATCTCCTGTTATCAGCAATTTTATTTTACAGGTGCAGCACCCTTCCCTATCCAGCAGGCCTGGGATGAGTCCAGGGGGTGGGGGGTGTTCCCATGGGTACTGCCCCTGGTCTATGCAAGTGAAGTGTGCACCCCTTGTCTGGACCAGGGACGCAAATCAGGGGCTACACACACTACCTCTGCATCAAGGGTAAAGCAAACATAAGTGTTATTACCTGGCTAGACTGGCCTTCGTTCAGTATAGGACAGTCTAGCCAGGTAATAATTGTTATGTAAGGGTGTAGCCTTCATCTTCCCTGAGTGGATTCCTGCCTCTATCCTTCCTACGTAGGCCTACTCCTCCTTTGAATGCCTGGTCTGTAGGCTGTCTCTCTCTCCTGGCCACGCTCTCACAGTGGCTACTATCTACCAGCCAGGTCAGCTCACCGCCTTACTCTCTGAGTGGGCGGACCTCTCCTCCTCCCTCCTTGCCTCGACCACGTAACTCCTCCTCCTTGGTGACTTCAACATCCACCTGGATGCTTCCTGTCCCGTCACTGGACTCTTTCGCAACCTTTGCGACTCTCTCTCGCTCTATTCTTGCCTCTGGCCCAACTCTGCAGGGCACACTCTTGGTGTTCTGATCTCCTCAGACCTCCCCCTCTCTATCCCTCCCACCACTCCTCTCTTCTGTAGTGACCACTTCCTCCTTTCCTCTCATTTCTCTCCTCATGTCAGGCCAAGTTTACCCCCACAGTGCCACCCACCTTCTCAGTCATTCGACCCATGAGGCATGTGTCAGTTGAGGCTTTCACTGCATCTTTCTCTACCCCTCCTGCACCTCAGGCTGACTCACACCCTGACAGAGCCCTTTCCATGCTCCACTCTGCTGTCTCTGATACTCTCAATGTACTTGACCCTGTCATGGGGATCCGCATGAAGCCTAAAATCAAGTGCAACTCCTGGTACGACTCATCACCCTTAAACACAAGTGCAGGGTGGCTGAGAGGAAATGGTTGGCATCTTGTAGATCCTCTGACAAACTGGCCTGCCACCTGCTCCAAAGGCAATATTGACTCTCTGTCCTCACTAAGAAGAAAGCTCACATCCAAGCCCACGTTTCCGCAGAATCTAACAACTCGGCCAAACTCTTTAAAATCTGCAACGAGCTGGCCAATCCTGCTGCAGTCTCTACATCTCCTGTCCCTTCCAAGGCCCTCTGTATGGCCCTTGCCTCTCACTTCATCTCTAAAACCCAGGACATCCTGTCCTCCCTCTCAGCTTCTCCGGCCTCCCCCCTAATCTCCCCTCTTCCTCCGTACCCCCAGCAGCCACCCTTGCGTTGTCTGCCTTTCCTCTCTTCTCCCGTGATGAGGTTTCAAGACAAGTCAGATCTATGAAAGTCTCTTCTAAACAGGTTCTTCCCTGTTCTTCCAGAACCATCAAGGAGCACATTGACACCCTTGCCCCAGACCTGGCGGATTTCTGCAACCACTATCTTGCCTCTGAGACCTTCCCCTCCCCCCTGAATCACTCTCTTGTGCACCCCCCTTTGAAGAAACCCTCTGCTGACCCCTCCCTTCTGGATAACTATCGCCCAATCTCTATCACTCTTTTCCTAGGCAAACTCCTGGAAAAGCTGGCCATCTCCCAGCTTAATCTTCACACTGAATCTGTTGGCTGTCTCCATGACCATCAGTCTGGCTTCAGAGCAGCCAGAAGCACGGAAACTGCTCTCCTGAAAATCCGTGAAGACCTGCTCTCTTAACTTGATTTTAATCTCCCCTTTGTCCTCATCCTACTTGATCTCTCCTCTGCCTTTGATACGGTCAACTATGCTATCGTCTTACCTGGCTCTGTGATAACCTTGGTATCACTGATCAGGCTCTGGCCTGGCTGACTTCTTTCCTCTCCGACAGACCCTCCAAGGTCCAACTTGGGTCCTTCCTTTCCTCTATTTCACTCTCCACCTGCGGTGTTCCCCAGGGGTTTTAGCTCTCTACCTGGCTTTTCAACCATACCTGTCACCTCTCGCCCACAGCATTGCTGCTCTCTGTTCCAACTTTCAGTGCCATGTGGATGACACTCAGATCGTTTTCAGGCTGCCCTCTGCCACCTCCTCTCCCTCTCTCATCTCTGACTGCAATCCAGGAGTGGTGTGCCTCCAACGACCTCTGCCTTAATGCCAGTAAGACAGAGATCCTCCTCATCGGCACTTCTAAACCCTCCTTTCCTGTCATCCTCTGGCCGGCCTCCCGTAGCCCTCTCGTTGCTCCCACCTGTGAGGCTAAGAACCTCGGGGTCATCTTCAATTCCACGCATTCCTTTTCTCCACACATCTCTGACGTCTCCAAGAAGTCCAACTACCAATTGCACTCCTCAGAGGTATTCTTCCTCTCCTATACTTCCCCCAGAAGCTCACTTTCTCCAGAACTCTGGTTCTCTCTAGGATGGATTACTGCAACAGCCTCTTTCTAA
The DNA here is from genome assembly GCF_040938575.1 of Ambystoma mexicanum. Lineage (NCBI taxonomy): Eukaryota > Metazoa > Chordata > Amphibia > Caudata > Ambystomatidae > Ambystoma > Ambystoma mexicanum. The sequence goes on along the minus strand of NC_090937.1, from coordinate 360,770,428 downwards.
ATCTGCCTGCTACTACTCTCTGTCCTCTGCAAGTCATCCAGAACAGGACTGCGAGACTTGTCCTTAGCCTCAAGCCCAGGAATCGTATCTCTCCAGCCATGAAATCTTTTCATTGGCTCCCAGTGGCTGCAATGATTAAGTTCAAGACCCTTTGCATTGTCCACAAGGCCTTCTGGCACCTGGGTCTGCAATACCTTCAACTCTCCCTTCGGAAATACCTTCCTACTCTAGCTCTTCCCACCTCTGCCTCCAACTCCCTCATGGTCAATTGCTTTTCCAAGCAATGAGTTGGTGGTAGATCTCTATTATTCGGCTGAGGCCTCTCTCTGGAACAGCCTCCCTGCCTCTCTGAAACTTGAGGAGAACCATCTTTGGCTCCGGAAGCCCCCCAAGACCTTCCTCTTTGCTTCTGCCTTCTATCTTTCTCTCCCCTGCTGATCTCTCCCTTTTTCTGAACTGGGTATCTGGCCACCCTCTGATTTCAGGCACAAATACCTGCACACCCAGCTGCATACCTGCACTGCCTCCTGGCAACCCTTGCACTTGGGTCTGTATCTGCAACCCTACAGTCCCCTTACCTGCACTTATGGACACCCGTTGTTTGCACTAAATTCTTGCACTACTACCTGTTTTTGTTTTGATCATGTATTCAGCACTTTCCATTCCTCTCCTACCCCCTGCCCTTTCCCTCCCTGTTCCCTCTCCCCTGCACTTGGGCATTCTCAGTGTGACTGGCCTAGTAAGAGCATTGTTTTGTCCTCCCTTGTACCCCTCCTTTGCCTTGTCGCACCTTGAAACATTTGGGTATGGGTGCAATATAAATAAAATATATCATATCATATCTTGTTTGCTTTATCCTTGATTCACAGCATCACACAACAGACCACATTTGCCCCTAATGACCAACCCTCTGTAATTCTCATAGCCTACCAGCAATTAAACACCACTAAACGGACCTCTGAACAATTAGTAGAAGGGCCCAGTTTTTAGTTTCTGTCAGAGATGTAGGTAAAGTTACAATCTCTGGTGGGTGGGCCTGGGCAGGACACTACTATCTGCTCAGTCCAAATTCCATTTGCCTGCAATGTGGTTTTTAGGCCCAAGCACAGGTACCATACTGAAACAGTGCATATTCCCACACTACCCGACGTACTTCCCACAGGCCCAACACTGACACCCATGGATGCTAGTATCTGCGAGCTCGTAATGCCCAGTTATAATTCCTAATGCATTTTTCTGCCTATTAATACTTTTAAAAGTGCTTCTATGCCCTCCATTTCTTGTGAACTATTCTGATACCTTCCTTGCCTCCCATGGCTTTAGTGCCTTCTGTTACTTTCATGTTATGTTAATTCCCTCCATGCATTTTAGGACCTTGCAAGTGCTTTATTCCTGTGATGCCTTTTCTTTTATGACTCTTCTGCTTTCTGACTTTTGTCAATCCATGCATTTCTTGTCTGCAGGCCTTTTTTTGCCTCTATGCCTTTGTGTGCCTCTGTGCTTTTTTGAGCCTTTTATACCTTTTGAATCGCTTATGCTGCTTTGTGTCTCTTACGCCTTTTGTCCCTGGCTTGCCATGTGTGACTTGTATGCCTTTTGTGAACATGTATTCCTATTCCGCCTTTCCTGATTCCTGAAAAACTGAAACTATTTCACTTATTTAATAGCACTCACCCAGTCACATAATAAAACCTGTCCATCCATCCAGGCATACACCCACATACACCCACCCATCGATCCATCCATCCATCTATCCATAAATGCACCCATCCACCCATCCACCCATCCATCCATCCAGTCACCTCAATGCAATACCCCTCATCTATCTAGACTTTCATGCTAATGGCTTCACAAAATGGTGCCCATTTCTCATTCCACGCAATCACAAGCCTTTTTGACAATCCACACGTCCACCGAATAACAACCACACGAGATACATCACATGTTCACAGTCACAGTCATCAGCCCACCCATTCTCCATCCAGCCAAACATAAGGAAAAACCAAGGCCTATTATTGAAAATAAAAAGATAGCCATCTTGGCTTTGCAAATGGGTGTTCCATTTGTGACTCTTATGTTTTCAGATCAAACATCAACAATTACTTCTGTGAATACTGTCATGTTGATGTCGCCTTGGGAACGGGGGTGGGAGTCAGAGGGGAACTGACGTGGGGAAGGGAAGTGATGCGGGAGGGGGCGGGGGAAAGGGGAGTTGCTGTAAATTGAGAATAAAGATAGACGTGTTTATGCAGAGATACATGTCCGCGCCTTCTTTACTGCGCCACACGCTGCTATGGCTTAGCGAGGCCATCACAATGGTGATGAGGACGGCGGTGTAGTAAGCGGGGCCACTCTCAGGAGAGAGCTGCCACAGCCCCCACTCACTGTGACACTGCACGCGGAGGAGGAGTGGAGAGACCGAGGATGCGGGCCCGCTCAGCTGATTACTCACGCTTCGCGCAGCCCGGGCTGCAGCGGTGACTGCTCGCGTGGGAGGGGCTGCCACGTACCCGGAGGAACGGGGAGGGGAGAGACTCCCTAGCGGCACCCGGCCCGCAGCAGAAACAATTAAGCACAGGACACGTGCTGCTCAGGGAGGAGACAGCCTCCTTGTGGCACCTGGCCTGCTGCGTGGATAGGGAAGCACACGGCACGTGCGTGCCGCTCGCAAGGGGTATGCCCCCCCACTGGACACACACACACTCAAGCTCAAAGACAAAGAGCTCCATAACGGCTGGTGCTGCGGACACTCCCAGAGGAGATCTCGGACAGACTGATGGTGCACGTGCAATTTGGTGGGCATCCAACCCTGGTAGCAGGTGAAGCCACTCCCTGCAAAGGAGTGAGAGGGGTACCAAGCACCCAAGGGCAATATACGGATGGTGCTTGTGTCCCAGCAGCGGCCATCAAGGAGAGGGAGAGCACGGCAAGCAGCCAGGAAAGCCTGAAACCAGTAAGTGAAACCCCACTGAGCACAAATGTCGGGCCAGGATGACGGGCAAGGAGCACAGGCTCAGGGTAATGGGCCCCAAGCTCCAGTGGCGCCAATACCAGATCACATGCCTTATCACCTACCAGACACCCTGGCAGCCCAGATGCCAGGCGCATTTGATGTGACTGACACCAGTAACATGGGTCCCAGATGGACCAAGTGGATCAGAGACTTTGACATGTACATGGCAGCCACAGGGCCAATCGCTGACGCTAGGCAAATTTGCCTACTAAAATTGGCCGTTGGGTCCACCACACGTGATATCATCGACAAAATGCCCCCAGACTCCATAGACTCGATCCAGGACCTCAAAGATGCGCTAGCAGCATACTTCGCTCCACACACCAAAGTGGATTATGAAAGACATTTGTTCCAGAGCATCAAACAAGCAAAGGGGGAAACCATGGACGCATACGTAATGCGACAACGCACCAAGATAAAGCATTGCGACTTCGCAAATTATTCAAACACTGAAGCGCTCAGGTCACAAATCATCTCAGGATGCAAGTCCCAAGCTTTCCGCAGAAAGCTACTTCAAAAATCCTGCACGCTGAGGTAATACTGGCGCTAGCAAGAGTCGAAAGGGCCATTTGTGTCCCAAGTAGAGAGCTTTGGTAACACCAACCAAGGGGAAAGTGTGAACAGACTGCAATTAGATAGGAAAGCTGAAGAGCTTTTCTGCTACAAATGCGGGTTTGAATACCCACACGACGGAACATGCCCTGCAATTGGACAACGCTGTACCTCCTGTGGTGAAGAAGGGCACGTCAAGGCCGTATGCAGACTATACCGAGACTGAGGGAGAGACCGACCCAGAGTTAATCCTTCCCGTTCAAAAGGCCGGAACATGAGGTCGTCAAACAATATCCCAGCCCCAAGTACTCAAAGCACCCCGAGCCAACCCACACTTGACCATAGGGACTGAGACTCAGGAGAAGACTGGCAGAAGAGAGAGAGGAAAGAAAGAAAAAGATTTGTAATGCACGCAAGACCCGAGCGCAGATCGAGACGGCGCGTACGATATCTGGTGGAACAATCCCCCACAGACTGTGACCCCAGCTCATCAGGAAGCGACCAGAAGAAAAAGGCCTACGTATATGCCCTAGGAAACCCCACAGCAACAGCCCACAGCCCAACACTCATCATCAAACTCAATGAGAGAACGACAGAGTTTCTCATAGACACTGGGGCCACGGTAAATGTGGTAATTGAGAACGTCTATGCCGACCTACCTCAGAAACCCAAGCTACATCCAGCAGCCGCCAACATATATGCCTACGGGGCCAAGGCACCCTTAAAGTGTATGGGACAATTCAGTGGGCTCTGTCACTACAAGGGTCATGAAACGAAAATACTGATACATGTCCTAGCCACAGCGACAGACAGTGGTTGCGTTTTAAGCTTAAAGGTGGCCACCGACATGGGGTTAATCCACATCCTATATAACATAATGGTCCATAAATACATAGATCTGGTCGAAATGGTCAACAACTTATACCCTAGAATATTCAAGGGAATTGGCAAACTCAAAAACAGGCAAGTCAAGCTCCACGTGGACAACTCCAGATGCCCAGTGGCCCAACCGTACCGTGGAATTCCAGTCAACAACCTGAAGAAAGTTGAGGATGAGCTCCACAAACTGTTGGAACAGGACATTATTGAACATGCCACGGGCCCTACCACCTGGGTGTCCCCAATTGTCCCAGTTCCTAAAAAGGGGTCCAAGGCCATAAGGCTATGCGTGGACATGCAGAGCCTGAAACAAGCCATCTGACGGGAGAGACACCCAGCGCCCCGCATCAAGGACATGATTAATTTACTGAAAGGGGCGAAGGTCTTTTCCAAACTCAACCTACAGAAAGGGTATCATCAATTGGTACTAAGCCCTGAGAGCAGTAACATCACAACATTTGTCACCCATATTGGCCTCTTCAGGTACAAAAGACTGAGCTCTGGGGTGTCCACGGCGGCAGCAATTTTCCAGGCCGAGGTACATAATGTCATCAAACACATCCCAAATGGTTTCAACTACAGCAACGACATACTTGTGTTTGGTACGGATGTAAAACAAACATGAGGAAACCCTTATGAAAGTATGCAAAGCCCTGCAGGATGCCAATCTCACTTTGAACAGGGACAAGTGTGAATTTCGCAAAAGCACACTAAAGTTCTTTGGACACGTTTTCTCGGAATCAGGAATGACTCCGGAGCCCGAGAAGGTGGCGGCACTAAATGACACCTCAGCCCCGGCCAACGTGTTGGAACTTTGGTCCTTCTTGGGCCTGGTCAGTTATTGCAATCGATACATCCGGGACTTTGGGTCTGTCAGCGAGCCACTGAGACATCTAACTCATCAGGATGTATCGTTCAAATGGACCGATGACTGCCAGAAGGCATTTGAAATCATAAGGGAAAGGGTCACAAAAGCAGAAACATGGCATACTACGACCCCAGCAGGAAGACCGAGCTAACAGTTGATGCCAGCCCTATAGGTCTGGGGGCCATTCGCGCACAAATTGACCCGAAGGACCCCTCTCAGAAACACATAGTGGCCTATGCCAGCAGGAGCCTGTCCACCACCGAACAGGCATATTCTCAAGCAGAGAAAGAAGGTCTTGTTGTCGTATGGGCGTGCAAGCACTTTCACCTCTTCCTGTACGGGAAGCCGTTCCGAGTCATCACAGACCACCAGGCCCTACTATTCTTATACAGAAATCCCCAAGCCAAGATGCCTCCTCGCATCGCCCGATGGGGCCTGAGATTACAGGACTATGCATTTTAAATTATTCACAGACCAGGAAAAGGGGAGAACCAGGCAGACTTCCTGTCCAGGAGACCACGGGGGGGGTGCGCAACTGAACCCTCAGTGGCCGACAGGTACCTCAGATATCTCATCCACCAGACCACGCCGGAGGGAGTCAGCACAGAGACACTCGCCAGAGAGACTGGACAGTCTCCAGCGAGGAGTCATACACACCCGCAGAGGGCCCGGAACAGACCTTGCAGATGGATTGAGGAAATGGACTAGCGGCCCACCAGACGGTCGCCTGTTGCGAAGAGTCTGGTAACTGTTTAAAATGGGGGGAGATGTCATGTTGATTTTGCCTTGGGAACGGGGGCGGGATGGGGTGGGGGAAAGGGGAGTTGCTGTGAGTTGAGAATAAAGATAGACGTGTTTATGCAGAGTTCTGTGTCCGCGCCTTCTTTACTGCGCCACACGCCGCTACGGCCTAGCTAGGCCATCACAAATACAACCAATTATGTTTATAAGAAATCAATGCACATATTTGAGTGGTGGGAGCGTTAAAACCTATTAGTAGCTGGCTGTCTTTATTTAGTTAGTGATGAGTTAAAAACACATTGAAAAGGTATGCATTATGAGTCTGTTAGTGGTGGAATATAACCAGAGTATTCAGTAGTTCTTAAATGGAAAAACGGCGGTGCACAGCATGACGGAATAGTTCTAACAACCCCGCCACCCGGTCCTCTCTCCATGTACCTTCTTTTTCTTTCCTTGTATTTGATATTTAGCCGTCCTCTTTCTTTCCTTTTAGCTTGTTGTCAAGTCCCTGCGCCCCCTTTCATCTCCAACCTCTTTGCACTGTTTCTGTCAGGGCGGTTGATGTGCGCGGCTTCACACTTTGCTAGGCAGCCATTGGGAGATGCGAGCGTGCTCTGCGAGCGAGGAAGGAGCAGAGTGGGGGGATTACTTCAGGGCTCGGGGGGGATGCCACCGAACTCAAAATCAATCACAGGATTTAAGGGCTTTTGACAAATAAATAATTCAGACACACAAAATTAATTAACCCACTACCAAGTCTGGCTTGGCGGAGGGGTTCCAGCAAGCCACAGCATAGCACAACTTCAAAAAGACTTCTGCAAATCGCCTACGTTTAAGACACTTTATCTAGAAATGTTATTTTTATGATGCTTTACCGTTGGGGGAAAAATACAACCTTCATACCATTGACAGCCCGCTCCCTCCCACACACATAAAAGGCTGTCAACAGTTTATACTACCAAGAAACAAAGCAATTGCCTTTTTTTTTATTTCTGAATTGCTCCGCCGCTGCGTTTAATGGAGTTGACATTTGTCTAAACTAGAGGCAGTGCAGCTATTCAACATATGTTAGGACGATTCCTGGATCTCGTTTTAATTAAATTGATGCAGGGTGTTGCCAGTTGTGATACCGGTTTTATGGGACCAGCGGTACAGATTATCACGCTGTTGTGGTGCGCCCGCGCCCTGGACCACACCGGTCCCCTTCCGAGGTTGTAATCAATTTAATTAACTGGAGGCTGCAAACACATAGAAAAAGCGCGCTGCACTCCCCGTGGCGATGCCACACTGGCATGGCATCAATCACCACAGCTCTGGTTGCCAAGGAAACTGACAGCTCGCGCACCGCCATCTAGGCGGCAAATGAGTATCGGTGTATTCATAAATATAAGGCGGGGAGGGGCAGGCTTGAGAAGAGAGGGGGAAAGAGGGCTAGATGTGAGGGCCAAGGGCTGTTGTAGCTTGTCCGGCAGCCATGCCAAGCAGTTAATTAACAGCAGAGAACACGAAATACATCCGAATCTGTGAAGAAATTAAATTGTACGGTACAAATTGGATTTCTAGCGTGGGGCAGAAATTAATATGCAGCGCGAGGCTCGGAGCTGCCCGTGGAAGCAGCTGTGCGAATGCGGGAGAGGGTTCAGTTCCACAGGGGCTGTGAACGCCGTGCTGCAGTGCGTGCGCATCTCCACTTTATCTTATTTTCCAAACAAGTAATTTGTTCAACCTTTCTGTTGATGTATGCGCGTGCAAATTGAAGCCTTGCAGATTAAAGGTTTGCCCGGCTGCAGAAAAGGCTGCGTTTAATTAGCAAACCTACTTATCAGCGCTTAACTACTGCTGCTGTGATGTGCTGAAGGAGAGGGTGTGTTGATACCGCACCATCCGCCCTTTCTCTGTGCGAGTCGGCATCAGGGATTCGAAATATTTAGGGAATGCATAGCTCTCAACTCACACGCTTTTGGCGGGTGTCACCTGCCTTGCAAACAGCTGACTCACCCGCCAAGCCACCTTCACGCCCATTCGTTTCAATGGGCCTATCACCCGCCAAAAATAAAATCGGGTGTTTTCACCCACCTTTGCGACATAAATGGTTGAGAGCTATGGGGAATGGGATGAGCCGCATTTTGTCCGCCTGAGTTCAGGCAATCGTGAGTCATACTGCTGAGGGTGGCATAATTTCAGACAAAACATTTTCGGAATTAACCCCTTTAGACCCTTCCCCCCTACCGTTGGGATGGTATATCATTGTGAGGAATTGACACCTGGTAAGGGTGCAGAGGATCTGCATTAAAAACATGTGTATGACTACAATAATATGGGTAATTTCATCCCAGAAAGGGTCATCTGATAACCACATCTGCCTTTTCATAAACTCCATGCCAAAGCATAGTGTACTCATGGATCAGTATCCTGATCTGAAGCACCTGCTGCCCTGTGCTTCAGAGCATGTAGGGTTCAAAGGTACCCATTTGATAGCTGCTCTGACAGCCAAGTCACCTCAGCACAGAAGCAGCATTTAAAGACTGCACAGCTGTTTCAAAGCTACATAGTAGTTATGAGGGGTTACTGTTATGGTGGAAGATTAATCTTTAAACATCAAGCCATCCCTAAATTTAGGATATGGTGCATAGTAATTCACATAACCATAACAAACCACATCAGATTGATATTATTCATGTGTCAGCACTTTAAGCCCAGGCCAAGGGGAAGGATTGTGCGTTTTCTAGTCTGGGCAAGTAGTGCAGCCAGGCAGGTGGCACGCGCAAGGGTTAAGTGCAGACAGCAGGTGTCAAATGAGTGCTGCTAAGGGGACTGTAGGGTTACAGATACTTACACAAAGTGCAGGGGTTGCCAGGAGGCAGTGCAGGTGTGCAACTGGGCGGGCAGGGACCTGGGCCCGACTCAGAGGGCAGCCTGGTGACCAGCGCAGAATCAGACAGGAGATCAGCAGGGGAGAGGAAGAGAGAAGGCAGAAGCAAAGAGGAAGGTTGTGAGGTGCTTCCGGAACCGGAGAAGGTTCTCCTCACATTTCAGAGAGCCAGGGAGGCTGTTCTAGAGGGAGGTGCAAGCCGAAGAAAGAGATCTACCAAAGGTAGATACATACAAAAAGGCAGTTTGATGCTATTTGTATTTAATTAATGTTTTTTTTATAACATGCCTAATACCGTACCTGAGTTTGGTTTCTAAGTGCGGATCCACGATTCAAACCTCTGTTGCCATGCGTGATCTTGCTTCCAAGACCAGCGCGTTGCCCCTGTTGCCCCTGTGCTATCCTCCATTCACAAGGGAAGTGGGTGGAGTTATGTAGACAGAGGGAGCTCATTGTAGCTGGAGGAAGATTCACCTCCTTGTTTCTCTCTATATTATCTTCTACTTCATGTCCCCTCCACTTCCTTTTGCACAAGGCACTTTGGGTATGATGTCAGAAGGAACAGACCGCTTATCTCAAGAACAGGGATTGGACCCTTAAAGCAGGCTTGCTTTAATCCAATCACATGTTTATGTTTGCCTTTAAAACAGGGAGTCTCCCACTCCTTCTTTGATTTACTTTTGGACAAACACTAAAGAAAGAATTAATTGAAACTCTATTTGGAGAGTTGATTCTTCAAAGCCCATTGCCTGTGATGAAGACTGAGTGTCCAAGGCAGAGGCAAGCTCTGCTCCCTAACCGTAACCAGGGAACATTGGGAGTGACTTTCTGCTGGAGCAAGACCTGTCTCTCTGATAGCCACACTGGTACTAAGGACCTCACTGTACTGAAGGACCCCTGCAGGTGTGTGCCAGCATCTTCACTGCTTATCTACATCGACAGTCGACCAGACACTGGGGATCCATCGAGCCATGATCATCGAGTGTTGCACCCGAGGGTCCGACTCAAAATGCGCATCCAATCACCAGCATATTCACTGCTGAACCGGCTGTCAAAAATGACCTGGGTGGCCCTCATGATCCACACTTCATTAAACATCACCTCAAACCGCTTTTCATACCACCAGCATCTTCGCTGCCAATATTCATCTGCAGTCAAACTGACCCTGGAGGCCTCATCAAACCATGACCCTTAAACACAGTATCAGACTGCCTGCCTGGAACCGTCCATCCAGTCACCAAAGTCTTCACCATCAAACCAACTGTTGAACCTACCCATGTGGCCCTCACGATCCGCACTCCTTAGAATGGCAACAAATGTCAGCTCAACATCCTGCCCCCCGCCTAGGACAACACAACTGTCACATTCAAGCCTGATTTGAACCACACAAACAGTATAGAGAATCCCTGTTCAAAACACCAAGAACAGTCAAAGGACGTATTGACTGATAACTACCCCCGTTCTCCATTTTAGGGCCCTAGAGACTTGTAAGGCCACCTGTAATCCCTCTTGCATACAAGAGTATAACCTTTTTAAGAATATGTCGTTTTTACTTGCCTGATTCACTACCCGGAGTGCTGCCTTTTGCTATCTTTGCATACTCTCTGTTCTTTCCCCAGGTGTGGGTTTTTATAGTATTTTTCTATTTACCTATATTGTAGACTTTTTTGACCAAGCCAGTAAGATGGCTCAGCATGTTAAATGCTTGTTGCTGTGATCTGTGTTTGATCTGCTGGTCGCACGTTCAAATCCCGGCAAGGTCAACTCAGCCTTTCCTCCTTCTGAAGTCGATAAATGAGTACCAATTTCGATGGGGTGATAATAGTAATGTATGTAAATATGTTCTATTTAAAGCCCTTTAGATGAAAGTGCTATATAAAAAACTAATTATTATAAACATTATAATCAAAGCATATAATCAAAGTGTATATACAGTTATAGAACCTTGATTGGACATTCCCTTTATTTTGGACTATTGTAATTTGTTGTTTGGGTTGATACTCAATCACATTCATACCCCTCTTAAGAGCCTTGTCTATTCTTGGCCCACGTTACCACAAAATGGCGTAAGAAGTATACCTCTTAACTGTGCCTGTTTCAACTTTATGATTGGGTTCACTCTTTTTATTTTGAGGTCTGAGGACTGAGTAGGCATTTTAGCCTCTACTCATACTTGCATTGCTGCAGGTCAGAAGTAAAGTATTCACATTGGTGGCAGCAGTCAGAATTTAGACAGACTGTGCCTACAGCTAGTTCAGCCAAAAAATAAAGTGTTCAACTAACTTTAGATCCACTACCAGGCATTTATTTATTGCTACAATGTGGATCACAATGGACATATTACAGGATATGGGAACAGGTTGACTAGAGAAGCACTGTGAGAAATTGAGTTTGCCACACATCAGTAAGCAAACTCAATAACTCAGTAAGGTTAGGAAGACTGAGTCTGAACTGTTGAGAACCCTAGGAGCATTACTAGGTGCTGGAGGAATTTCGCTGGAGTTGGAAGTTCACAAAAAATCCTGTGTCAAAGGGAGTATTTCAGGTGGTGGCACCCAAGGACAGCCTATGTGCCACATCCCCAAGGACATAGTCTAACCATCCGAGGTGGGGAGTAGACCTTTTGAGGCATTTCCACATTATTCCTTAGAGTCTCAGTGTGGATGGACCAAAGGTAACCATTAGTCAACACAACTCCGGGCATATCTAATTCAGAAATGCGTGAGAATGGTGAGATGGAGTTACACAAGTGTTTAGGGGACATGAGTGACACCAAACCTGCGCCGCCTGTGAACGCTACAGGCAAGTACATGAACAATCATGTCCACTTAAATGCTAAGGTACATGCTCCCACATCAGAGACAACTAATCACTGTAAATACCAGGAGTGGAAGGACAGAAGTTCTGATTCTTCATCCAAGAAAGGCCCCCAAAAATCCAAAGGAAGATCCCCGATTTGTGGTAGGTCAACTCCCACAGGAATGGAGACTGTGGGCACCTCTAGATATGATGCTCCCAGGCACTCAACACCCAGGAGTTGTTTTCGGTGTGCAGATTTGACAATAGGAAGGGAGGTCTGTCCTGCAAAGGGGAACCTACGCTTGCCATTGTGACTGTTGGTCCACTAAAAGAAAAGGCCAAAGTCAGTATGGGCATTTTAACATATGAAGACCCACTAGGTCAGGGATTGCCTGAAAGTTCCCCCAATCTGTGTGTGAACGATATTGAGTCCTTTGAGGGGGCCCCAGTTCCTGCCAAGACCCAGATATTTCTGGATCGTGTCTCCAGAAAGGGGGAAATTCTACCACCCTGTATGGCACTGCTGCTAGTATCACAACTGGAAGACAACTGGTGAAGGAAAGGCAGTACATCCCAAGACCAAATTCACTGGTAAAAGGGTCTGACTTACTTTCCCTTAGAAATGGTAGGACTTAGTTGGAGGTGTGAAACCCCCATGCAACATTTTCCAGTCCAGGACTCCATTCCAGTAGGGTGTCTGTTGGGTAATGTCCTCCCTGACCCCCAACATAGTCACAACAGTTACTGTGAAAGCTCTAGAAGCAGTAATTCAGAAAGTGCTTGAGGGCTGCGGTCCTGAGATTTCCCCAGCTGGGGGGAATGAGAGACCGGTTTCACTGGTAGCTCCTCTTCCAAGCATTAAGACCCCTAAGGTGCCTACTCTTGCACGAGCGGGCTCAGCGGCCACTGAGGAGACTATTGTGTTAGCACCGGGTTTGGTGATTTCATGGTTTCCTACTGGCGTAGAAATGGAACCTGAGATACTGAACAGGGTAGCTTCAGGCCAGAAAGGCATATGAGAACTGAATGCATTGTATTCAGCAGGAGTCCCAGCTCAGGCCGATGTTTGCCAGGAACAGAAGATCTCTTCACTGGAAGGTCTCCTGATGCAGACCATGTATCAGGTACACGATAACGGCCCAGAGCCATTCTAAAAGGTGGAGCAAGCACAGACTGAAAGCCCTAACCTCTTCCAAAACCAGGAACAGGTGCAAGGCAACATACTTCACTATTTCAAAAACCAGGAGCCCAATAATTCTGGGGCAGGGCACAGCCAGAATTAGGTTGTTCACATAGGGCTCATGACTTTCCTTCTCTACTTGGCTCCTGACACACTTGCTGGTCACTTAGATGTGATTGGGACATCTGAAGGCTTGTCAGGTTATTTTTACAATCCTGATGTGGGTTTCAAAATGGAAAACATGCACTCTGTGCAGTCTTGCCTAGGCACTGACACAATGGGAGGAGTACACCAGATTCCCTTGAATTCACTACCTGGGGCTGGGTGATCTGTTGAGAGGAAAGGTAACTTCTCTCAGGTGGGATCCCCCCAAGGTGTCATGACTGAGAGGGGACCCCATGTCATATCTGTTGCTGTGCCAGAGAGAAATCAGCAGGCCTCTGCCTGGCAAACACATTTCCAGTACTGCAAGGTTTGTTTGAGCATGGCGTCTGTTCTAGCACTCTCAGACTATATGCAGGGAAATAAAATCCAGAAAGGCACCTGTAACGCTGTAATTTGAGTTGACTCAGTGCACCTGAGCTCAGAGGTTACTGATTAGCCCATTGCCTACTTTGAAAGGCGGCTGACAAGATCAGAGAAAAGCAGAGCCATATTTTAGTAGAATCCTGAGCTTGGATATTGGACCATATCTGTACAGAATTTTAAATATGGGATATGTTGACTATGTCTGGGTCTACACATGCTAGTGCAGATGGCAACCAGATATTTTCTCACCTTGAGGATGAGCCTGAACCTTAGAAGGGTGCTTCTCAACCTATTTGGCTGGAGGGCATTTGAAGAATTGCCACCCGGCAAGGGTGATGAAGCCCTGTTTTTTTAGATTTGTTTGAATTAATAAACTGATGCAGGTAATTCATCTCAGAAAGGGTAATTTATTAATTATATCTCCCTTTTCATAAGGTCCATGCCAAAAGCATAGAGTACACCTGTGTCCTGCTGGATCAGTATCCTGATCTGCTGCACCTGCCTTCCAGTGGCACAAAGCATGTTCAGTGGTCACGGTGCCCATTTTACAGCTGCTGTAGCAGCCAAGCCACTTCAGCATAGAGATTGCATTTACAGTCTGTACCTTTGTTCCAAAACCACATAGTTACAAGGAATTTCATTTCTGGTGGCAGATACTTTTTTAAATATAAAGCCATACCTGAATTTAGGGTATGGTGAATAGCAATTCACATAACTAATGACAGCCACATCACATTGCTATTATACATTTGTCAGCACTGTGTGACCAGGCCAGCTGCGGAAGGATTTTGTGTGTTCTGGTCAGACAGCCTGGCCCTGCCATCTGCAGGTCAGGTGAATGAATGACTAGGCCTCTCCGTTTGATCCTTTGTGAGGTCTGATAACACCTCTCTCCTGCAGGACAGACTTCCAGCAGCAGCTGACATGGGAAACAGGAGTAAAAGGGCACGCCCATCACAAAAGGACCAGCCTCAAACCAGGGTGCCACCAAAAGGGCAATTTGATGCTATTGACAAGGAAAGGGACAGAGTTTGCATATACAGACGGAGATTATCATAGCTGCAAGACGATTCCTCCATCTTGTTTCTCTCTATATTCTTTCCTCCTTCCTGTCCCCTACACTTCCTTTAGCACAAAGCACTTTGTGTATAATGTTAGAAGTACAAGACCACTTGTCCCAAGAATCGGGTTTGGACCCCTTAAATCAGGCTTGCTTTATTAAATCACCTGTGGACTTTTCCCTTTAAAGGGATATATATGGACCAACACTTAAGGAAGAACTTGTTGGACCTCTGTTGGTAGAGCTGACTCTCTAAAGCCCTCTGCTGGAGGTGAAGATTGAATATCCAAGGCAGAGGCAAGCTCCACTCCCTAACCCTCCCTAGGGCACATTGAGGTTAGCAAGTAGGTCTGCTGTAGCAAGAACTGCCTTTCCGACAGCCACACAGGTACACAGGATCCTACTGTGCTGGAAGACCAGTGTACTAGACTCCCCTGTGTTGGGAGAGCGAGAACAAGGACCAATATTATCTTTGAGTCCCTGTATTGCGACACACAGCAACCTGAGTGTCAGGACAGCCAGGATCCCTGTAGTTTCACCATCAAGTTGCTGCACGCCATTTTTTGAGCCATTCAACCCCTTTCGAACCAACAGAACCACCCTGAGCTGCCTTTGGAACTCGACTGATCTTTGAGTTAATGTTGCCTCAGCTCAAAATTGAAGCTCATCATTGCACTCCCCACCTTAGAACCACTTTTTCAAACTGCCAGTACCTTCATTGGCGATCTTCATCATCAGTTGACCAGAACCTTGGGACCATTGAATACTGCAACTGACAGCCCGACTTGAACTGCGCATCCTGTCACCAGCATCTTCACCATCAGACTAACTGTTGAACTGACCCTGGTGACCCTCTCAATCTGTACTTTTCTGAACGCCGCTTCAAACTGCTTTTTGGACCATCAGAATCTTCACTGCCAATCTTCATCGCCAGTCAAACCGACCCTGGTGGCATCATAAAACCGTAAAAATCTGCAATGGACGACCTGCCTGAAACTGCACATCTAGTCAACAGCATCTTCACTATGGAACTGAATGTCAAGCTAGCCATGGTGGGTGTCGTGAGCTGCACTTTTTTGAACCATTAACTTCTACTCAATCCAGCTCAAGATCTGCTCCCCATCTGGGATAACATGACTGCCAAATTTAACCCCACTTAAAACTGCATGAACAGTACCAGGAAGCCTAGTTCGACTGCCAAGAACAGTGAAAGGTATTATTGACTGATGACTGCCCCCTTGGTTCACCTTTGGGCACTAATGACTGGTGAGGTCACCTGTAAACCCTTGTGCACACAAGAAAATATACTTTTTAAGAACATTGTGCTTTTTATGTGCCTTTCACCCCTGATTTCCTACCCTGTGTGCTGCCTCTTGATATCGTAACATATTCAGTGTTCCTTCCTCAGGGGTGGGGTTTGTATAGTCTTTTTCTATTTAGTTATTATTGCAGATGGTGTGTTTATTTAAAGTATACATATTTTATAGAACCTTCATTGGACATTCCCTTTATTTTGGACTTTAGTACTTTGCTGTTTGGGTTGCTACTGGATTACACTCACACCCCACTTGCGAATATTGCCTTCCCTCTGCCCATGTTACAACAACTGTCAAAGGAGGTATATCTCTTAGCTGCGGAATTACAAGAATTGAAGAATGGGAGAGGGTGCACAGCTTGTTTCTTTTGATTTTGAATAGATTAGTATCTGTTGAGTATGCTTTTGGATTTTACTTCAAAGGGTGCAGCCCATTATACCGTGTCACCGTGTGGGACACTCGTTATGTGCTGAAAGAGAAAGGACCTAGGCTTATTAGCCTTCGGTGTGGACTGCACACCTAAATTCCCCCAATAGGGTTAGAACATTTGTTTTTAGAATATAAATGACAGTAAAGCCATCTTTGATAAAGTTACTTCAAAGTGCTTTTATTCTGCAAATTGCAATTCAATTCGATTTCTCATTTAGTTAACGAATGGTTAAACTTCACCAATTCGTTTTGTGCTGATACAATGGCAAAGAAAAATAACCTAGGGCTAATGCATTTCGGAATGGTAACATTCCTTCCTCAGAGCCAGGTTAAATGTACACGAGCATACAAAAAAATCTTTCTGTTAGAATATTTTGAAAAACATCAAATATATATGCATTCAGGAGAACAGGGTACCCACAATTGACAAACACGTACATGTAGACAGAGAGAAGAGAGAAGAGAAGAGAACATTGTCAGTGATTTGTAAACATTACATTGCATTAATGCGTTCTTTAAAAGACTATTATCATCCGACATTCAAATTGCACTTCCGTCAAGGTTTACATTAGATCTATTACTAAGTGTCTTCTGGTCAAGTATTCTGGGGTTAAGGCAGGACATTTTCATATTATCACTGACCTGAAACGGGTGGCTTCAGTACATGCCGTTCAAACGTTCCTTCTCAGAACGCTGCAAAATGAAATAGTATGCTGCATTTAGTCACGATCACTCGTGGTAGCTTCTAATACGTGCCTGTCTGTGTGAAAGCAGAGCGCTTACCTTGTGAGTGTGTAGCTCGCTCGAGCGAAGTAACCTCCGACTGCGGGTAGCAAGAAGGCTCTGCTTGTGTCTGCGTGTATATGTGTAATGTTGTCATGGTGATGTAAATCTCAAAATGGCGGATGGCGGGTGCATGAAGTAGCCATACTAGGGTGGGCAATTAAAAGCAGTGTTAATGCTGGTGTATGGTAACTCGATTGCATAAACACGCTGGATTGCACAAATGATCCTAATAGAACCGCAATGCCCTCTGTTCTGATTGGTGAAGTAAATAAAATATAGTGCTGTGCGTTACATGAGGTAGTCAGGGGTCAAATTATGTTTTTGTGTGTGGTTTATAATAATGGGTGGATACTGTGTTCCCAGGTGTTTACATTCTCAAGAGTGACATGTCTAAAACACAGGTAAGTTCAATGTGTTGTAAAAACAGATACAATTATAGAAAACAGTTAAGATCGAACTCATTGTTCATTCCTCGAGGTGACAATGATTCCAGTCTATCAATCCAAAAGGATTCTCTTTGTTGTCTCTTCTTCTTAGTGTCCGTGCCAGTATTTACAATGACTTCTAATACCTGAAATTTGATCTGGGAGATATTGTGCTTCTTTTCATTGAAGTGTTTAGCTACTGCTGAGTTGATGTTCTTATTGCGAATGCATGACTTGTGTTCATTCAGGCGGATGCGTACTTTTCGTCCTGTTTCTCCTACATAGTACTGTCCACAGGGACAACGTATGCAGTATATACAGTTCTCCGTGTTACATGTGGCGTGGCATTTTATTGCAATTTTTTCCCCTGTGTGCGGATGCAACACAAAAGCTCCTTTTATGATATTGTTGCAATTACTGCAATTCAGGCATGGGTACGTGCCGAATCTTTTGGTTGGACTTCTTCTTGGTTTATCGTCGCGTGTGTTGACGAGTAGGTCCCTTAGATTATTGGATCTTTGATAAGCAAATGTAGGTGGATCGGCGAACAATTCTTTGGTTCTTTCATCTTTAGTCAGGATTTGCCAATGCTTATTAACACACCTTTTGATTTGCATGCTCTGGCTGGAAAATTTGGACACGTATACCAAAGATGGTGATGTCTTGGTATCTTTAGGAGTCAGGGTGCTTTCTCTTGTTTTAGTTGCTACCTTCTCTGCTGCCATCTTAATATCCTCCTCCAGATATCCACGGTCTTCCAACCTCTTACTTAGTTTAGCTAGTTCTTGCTCAAACTCTCTCTGGTCGCTAGCCTAGGTCCTTTCTCTTTCAATATCTCTTAGCTGTGCCTGTTTTGCTTTTATGATTGGGTTCACTTTTGTTTTTAAGAGGTCAGAGTAGACATTTTAGTCTCTACTCTTCATTTGTCACAATGATAACTCCAATAACCAGGCTCCTCCTGTGTTTTCTGCCTTGCTGTCTCCACTGCCAGATTTCAAGCAAATATGCATCTCCTCTCCCTCAGGCCCTACGGCAGTGGCTCCGGGGGTGTAGACTCAAGCAGAATCCCTGCATCTGGAGGTGCTAAAATCAGGTGCCCCTATGGTAAAATCTGACATCTATGTAAATGTCATGGGCCTCAGACTTCGAGAACCTTCGACATTACTGCAAATTAAGACCCACAACTCACCACGTGCCAAACATAAAAGCAACTATGCACAGAGGGAGTGGCCATTGTTGTGTCTTAGCTTCAAGCTCATGGAAATACAGCAAGTTATGATGTGGCACAACACTGCCGCTAGACACCACACATGAAACAACCACTTGCAATCAGAATCTGTGGTCTGAAGTGCATGCCCATGCTTGCAGCATTTCCCTTTAATCAGCACTATGCATCCTTTCAGCAGACGCATCGCATATAAGTGCATGCATGCAAAGGAGATGTGTGGCAAAGCATTGTTCAAGGTAAAGGAGCCCTGGGTTCATAACATTCCTCATCAACTAGTAATGTTAAGTGACAATAAAAATGTCACTCATGAGCTCTGGTATTATAATCCCTCAACCAACTAGTGTGCTGAGTGTCTCGATGCAGATTATAATGTGCAGCCCACGCTGTCTTTGATGACTAGGACCTGCTGTTCAAGGACCTATGATCCGGGGGACATGTTGGCACCCTCCTGACTCACCCCTAGAGATGATTGAGAGACCATTCGGAGACATGTCCTTCTCTTCTTCATGGTCCATGTTCATATCAGGGGACAATCTCTTGAACCACAATATATTTCGGACTAACGTGCTGGAGCCATGCATTGCAATTTCCATAGTTCCATTTCATTAAGTCACAGTGAAGGGTTACGCATCAAGCAGAGTTTGGAACTTTCCACCTAGATGTCTGTTTTAGAGTAGTATTATGTCACCAACTTGGATAGTGGATGGCTTGATCCTGCTTTGTTTGCTGCTATGACTATTGTTCTGTCGTCAGGTCTATTTAATTTCATGAGCTTGTGATTGAGGTGACTTCCATAGGTGGTGAGCTGGATTGGTGCCCGTTACACATCTCTTTCACACCGCTGCTGAAGTTGAATAGCATATAGATGTATCAGGAGTGTTCAGATATGCACAGAGAAACTGGCGCAGAGCCAGCTCGAGTTCAGCCAGTGGGTGTAGAGTGGTTTGTAGGGTCTTCTCAATTGGCCCCATGAACCTCTCCATGTTGCTGTTGGCCTGGGACCAGTGAGGGGTGAATTGTGGTGTTTGATCCTAATTTTTGAAGATATTCCTGTCACTCCAGTCCATAGAATGGGGCCCATTGTCTGGCTTGGTTTTCTAAGGGAGTCTATATGTGGCCATCATCTTCTTTAGCTTTGGTAGTACAATGTTAGCAGTTAGGGATGGCATTATTTGAAACTTTGGGTACCAGGAGTGCTCATCAACAACCACCAGGAGAGGGTGCCCATTTGGGAATCAGCAGAAGTGAGCACTGATTAGTTCCTATGGAATGCCGGATAAAGTAATAGATATTACTTTAGGCCAGTAACAGCTATCAGTGATTTGACATGCATACATCTAGACACCTTGGTCTCCCACCTGAAAATCCAAATCTGGGAACCAGGTTTTTTTCCCTTATGTGGTCATTTATCTTAATGATCCCCTGTTGTCCTGCATTAATCAACTACCTGGCTCATCATTTCAGGCTGAGGGGAAATACAATCTGTCTGTGGTGGAGCAGTAGAACATCATCAGAGGTAGCTTATGTCTGATGTTGAGGAATGTCTGAGTAGTTGCCCTAGAATCTTGGTTTCAGTGGCACTTCTCGACCAACTTGTTTTTCAAACACACTTTTTGGTTAGCGTGCATGGCAACCTGGAGTCACTCATCATCTTGAATGGCCACCCTGAATTCCTCCAGTAAAATGGCAATGGGTCTTCCACATTCCCCCAACATATGTTCTTCAGTGTTGTTGCTTCAGTGATCCACTGAGGGGACCTATGTCTAAGGTGCCTTGAGACTTAATCCAATGCTTTGTGGGCCCTGGGACAATGTTATATTGATGGTTGGGAAGCACTTTTTTATATCCTTAATGGTGGAGAGGTGGGGTTGAACCCTGGAATAATGGTACAAGAGTGTTTTGATCAGCAATTACAATTACATTATGCCCATATAGATAGAGCTGGAAGTGCCGACATACTCATAAAATGGCAGTTTCTGGCCTTTGATTATCACTGTTTAGTAGGGTGAGGGCTTTAATGGCAAAACAATCGGGTATATGTCCTCGTCATCATTCTTCTGGGATAAGACTGCTCCCAATCTGCATGGACTTGAAAAGGCTATTAGTTCAGTGTTCCATTTGTGACTGAAGAAGGCCATATTCATCTTTCTGGATAACGCTTGTTTGATCTGATATAGTTCTTTTCATTCCCTGCATTGCCATTCTCCGTTCTTTTTGAGTAGTTCTGTTGCTGTGGACAAATTGTGGATGAACCTGCCACACTAGGTTACCATTCATAGGAAACTTTGTGTTTCTGGCACGGATTGTCCTGTACTGTTTTTCGATCAGCAGACACACCTTGTTCTGAGAATACTCATGCGAAGAATTTCATTCGATTCTTATGGAATTCACTTTTGTCCCTCAGCTGGCTCAGCACTGTCCGCAGTCACACTTGATGTTACTTTGCATCATTCATGTAAATGAGTATGTCGTCATTTACATTTAAATTAAGGGTCGGTTAACATGGCATTTTGAAATACTTCTGTGGCAGAGGATATACCAAAGCTAAGCCTCTTGTACTTGCTACAGCGCTGGTGTGTCAATTAAGATAATGATGTACCTTGAGTCAGGGTGAACCTCTAGCTGATGGTTTCCAGTGTTTGGGTCTAATTTTGAAAATCATTTGGCTCCATATTTGACCCCACATGAAGCGGATGTTGTATTACTGTCTGTGTCCCACGCTGAGCATATGCCTGCGCATGGTGCTGCTGGTGCTACACTGCCCTTGCCTGCTACTCCTGTCCTGTCTGCTGAGATACATGACACCCAGGCCCCATTGCCTAATGGCAATCTTAAGTGTGCTCTGGTTAATGTTCATTCCCTCCCAGCCTATGCATTAGACGTGCATGACCTTATCCTCAGGGACAACCTTGACCTGCTCATACTCAGTGAAACCTGGTTAAATGACACAACTGGCCCCACCCTTACCCTTGCCATTCCAGATGGCTATACCATTATCAGGCAATACCGTACCCTCTGCAGAGGTAGAGGGTAGCTCTTTATCGCCAGTTAGTCTATTTCCATTAGGAGGATTGACAGAGAACTATGCAATAACTCCGACTACCTCTTGCTCAAAATAAGTTTTAACCCTAATTGTACCATCTCTCTCCACGTTGTGTACCGACCTTCCGGTCCAGTCACAGACTTTCATGAATCATTGATCTTTCTCTCTCTGACAACTTGAAAAAAATGTCAAAAATTATGTTCCTGGGAGATCTCAATGTAGGTCTCAACAACCCTAATGATCCCCAGGCAGCTGCCTTGAATAACGCCCTATCTACCATAGGATTTTCTCAAGCAATTTCTCAACCGACCCACGTTAAAGGTCGCACGTTGGACTGGATCATCCACCACAACTGCACTATTCAGGTCACCAACTTTACCCCATTACCCTGGTTTGATCACCACTACATCCAATTCGACCTCGATAATTCTAAAGAGCTTCCCAAGCAGGTGAACCCAATGCCGGCCGCATTCACTAGAAGTGCCCATCAGTTTACCAAGGAAAAGATTACGCCTTACCTTAACGTCCCAGCACTCCGGCCACCCTTCTCCAAGGACCCAGAAATTCTTGCTCGTGCATTTAACCTGGCCATCACCCAAGCTGTCGAAGTCATTCCTCCACTCACCAAGAGGAAAGCCAAGAGAGCTAAGCACTCTAACTCATGGTTCTCGCGGGAGCTTCTTGATCTGCGGTCCAAGAAGACATCAGCACACTCGACATGGAAAGCTAACCCCAATGACACCTCTAAACTAGCCTTTCAGGCTATCTGTAGGGAGTACAAATCTATACTCAAGGCCAAAGCCGACTCTTTCAACACTAGGATAGGTCATTCTGAATCAGGGACAAAAGACAATTTTGCCACCTTTAGAGAATTGTAAAATCCTGCCACTCCGCCTTCCACTAACTGTAAAGATGTAAATTGGTTCAATAAAATTTAATCAGCCATGGATAAACTAAACACCCTGCAAACTAAAATCCTAGCTCATTAACAGGCTCTTACTCACCTAATAGCCAACCCACATAGTAACTTGCCACTAGGCAACACTGTTGATGAACCTCCACCCCTTTGACTTTAAGGACATGAGCGAACCTGAAGTCATCGCCCTCCTCAAAACTATTAAACCATCCAATTGCAAGGGGGATGTCTGCCCGGCTCAGCTCATCAAGGACTGCACCTCCACTCTTGACCCGCTCCTCACTGCCTTTATCAATTCATCCTTCCAGTTTGGCCTTGTCCCGATTGGCCCTAAGGAAGCCTGGGTACACCCTCTCCTAAAGAAACCCTCCCTTGACCCTACGATCCCAGGGAATTACAGACCCATCACCACCATCCCTTTTTTTACCAAAGATCCTGGACAAAGCAGCCTACTTGCAAGTCCAGAAATTCCTTGAAGACAACCGTCTCCTGGGCCTTCGGCAGTCTGGCTTTTGTCCATGACACGGTACTGAAACGGCTTTACTAGACCTGAAAAATCAAATGGATGACCTCAGAGAAGCAGGCAAACCTTCACTCCTTCTGCTCCTTGATTTATCCGCCGCATTTGACTTGGTGGACCACAAGACATTACGACACCATCTCTCCACAGTGGCTAATTTCTTCCCCAAGGCTTGTGCTTGGATCACCTAATTTTTACAGGATAGAGCTATGAAAGTCTTCTCCGACTCACCCTCTGCCACTCCTAGTGACCTCAAATGCAGAGTTCTGCAGGGATTGTGCATTGCACCAACCTTTTATAACTTATTCACGAGGCGTCTGTTTAACATTATAGACGCACCTGGCATCTCATAAACCAACTATGCAGATGCTACCCAAATGCTTATCCCCTTCTCTGGGGACTACAAGGCCGACCTGAAAACTCTCAACTCCATCCACTCCACGATCAAATCGTAAATGGCAGAAAATTGGCTTTGCCTTCACACGGAAAAAACAGAACTCCTGTTAATTGAATCTCCAATCACCCTGGGTAAACATGACAAACAGTACAAATCATTCACCATTGACAATATACCCATTGTGTTGTCTCAAACTGTCAAGACCCTTGGTATCTCTCTCGATTCCAATCTTACCATGAACAGACAGGTGAATGTCATTGCCTCATCCTCAGCCTACTACTCCAAATTGCCTAATGGAGCCAGACCTTTCTTATCTCAACAAAACTGCCTCACCATTGTGAGGGCTATAATTGGTTCAAGATTGGATTACTCCAATGCCCTCTTCACAGGGACCTCTGGCAAGAACATCGCCATCAGGGCCGCCGCTGGGACCTCTAAAAAAGACCATGGGCCTCATTACGAGGTTGGAGGTAGCCTTGCCGGTCCTACCAGCAAGGCTACCTCCATACCAGCATGAAAATCCGGCACCCGCGAATGAGCAATTACCAGGGTATTCTGGCCCCGCCGGACCCAGTAATTGCCCTTTCGCCGGTGCCGGCATATCCCCATTCCCATTTCAGCCCCATAGGGCTCAATGGGAATGAAGATGCCTATAGCACCGGCACCGTTCATAATGGTGCCGGTACTACGGGGTTGCTTTGCTTGTGGGTGCCTTTCATTCTGCCAGGGCAGACCTGGCGGAATGAAAGTCACCCATGAGCACAACTCTGAGTTTGCCGGTCTGGTAACAACGGTACTGGCAAGCATACTGGTACCATTGTTACCGGACCGGCAACCTCAAAATGAGGCCCCATATCTCAGAGGTTCGGAGACAGGCTCACTGGCTTCCAGTGAAAGAGATCATTGTCTTTAAAACCGTAGCCCTTACGCATAAATGCCTCCATGACCTGGCACCCCCTTACCTGGTCCAAAGAATAGCTAAACCCACCGTATCGAGGCCGACCAGGCAAGCCTACGCAATATGAATTCCCTGCCCAAGACCCAGAGAATTTGTGCAGGAGGAACTAGCTTCCCATCCATGGCTTGCTGCCTTTCATTGGAATGTCCTTCCATCCCACATTAGGATGATTGACTCGCACATGGCCTTCCGCAAAGCAATCAAAATCAGGTTATTTGTCTGATAGCGGAGCTTGCACATGCGACTACTTTAGTTTGCTGTATACAAATTGCTCACATCCTGTATTGTACTCACCTGATATTGTTCTGCTTAATAATGTTCTAACTAACTACTGTAATGTGTAACTAAGAAACCTGCCGCTGGGCCTCTCTCAAGGTAACCCTGAACTAAGCTTACAATCACATGTAAAAGCGCCTCGATGCCTCTCGGCTGTAGCGAGCTCTACAAATTTAAATAAATAAAAATAAATAAATAAATATTTGTCGGCAACACTTATGTCCATGGTAGAAGTGATGTGTCTCTCTCTGCAAATGGGTTTGTCAGCAGCCTCATTTCTAGACCGAATTGTACTTCCCCCAATTATTTGTACACATTGGTCCCCACACCATGTCAATGATTCTGTTTTGTTTTCCATCTTGTGAAGTTCACTCTGATGTTATGCTATATTATGTTACTTGGCATTTATATAGTGCCTTATGTATCATTGATATGATCTCAAAGCGCTGGTCGGTTGAACTCCCTTGGAAACCGTAGTTCAGGTCAGTAGAGAGAGAGAGAGTGATAAGGTGCGTGGGCCCACCGGATATGTGTGCAGCCGGTGTGGCAGTTGCATGATAGTTGCTTCATAGCGGCAGCTGTGGTGGTGGGGTGGTCAGTTGTATGTGTTCATTCTGGAGGGTGGACACCCAGACTGATTTCTGGCTCCGTTAGGCCTGAGGCGACGCTTAAGCTTGCAGTGTGTGCTCAGCTACCTGTGTTTAATTAGGATGATGGGGAGTGTGTGGCGGGTGTTAGTATGAGAACAGCTATACTGAATGTGTCATAGTATCACTGTGTTCCAGTTGAGTGGTGGTGTATAGGAGAGAGTAAGCGTGGTAGTGTGGGATGGTGGTTATCAGTAAAAAGCTTGCGATTGAGCACTCCATCTGTACCATCTATTCTATCCGTTTTATTTACTCTGCTCGTTCATTCAACTTTGCCTGTTCATCCATTTCGTCTGTTAAATCCATTTAATCTACTAGTCCTTATATCCATTCCATCCACTCGACCCTTCATCCACATGATCTACTCCATCCATTCTGTATACCCATTTCATCCTTCCCATCCGTTTAATGTGTTAAATCCGTTCCATCCTTCCTATTCATTCGTTCCGCTCGTGTGTTCCGCCCACTCCATCTGTTCCATCCACTCAGTCCGTTCCATCCACTGTATCTGTTGCATCCACT
This sequence comes from Ambystoma mexicanum, assembly GCF_040938575.1. Classification (NCBI taxonomy): domain Eukaryota; kingdom Metazoa; phylum Chordata; class Amphibia; order Caudata; family Ambystomatidae; genus Ambystoma; species Ambystoma mexicanum. The sequence goes on along the minus strand of NC_090937.1, from coordinate 360,744,473 downwards.
CCATCTGTTCCATCCACACAATTTGTTCCATCCGCTCCACCTGTTCCATCCACTCAATCTGTTCCATCCGCTCTATTCGTTCCATCTGCTCTATTCGTTCTCTCTGCTCTATTCGTTCTGTCTGCTCTATCCGTTCCATCCACTCTATCTGTTCCATCCACTCAATGTGTTCCATCTGCTCCATCTGTTCCATCCACTCCATCTGTTCCATCCATTCTATCTGTTCCATTCACTTCATCTGTTCCATCTGCTCCATCCACTCCATCTGTTCCATCCACTCCATCTGTTTCATCCACTCCGTCTGTTCCATCCACTCAACCTGTTCCATCCACTCCACCTGTTCTATCCACTCCATCTGTTCCATCCATTCCATCTGTTCCATTCACTCCATTTGTTTCATCAACTCCATCTGTTCTGTCTACTGTATCTGTTTCATTCACTGCATCCGTTCCATCTTTTCGATTCATTCCATCTATTCCATCCTTTTCATCTGTTCCATTCGTTAAGTCTACTCATCCTTTCCATCCGTTCAATCTGCTCATTCGTCTCATCCGTTCAATCTACTCATCTGTTCTATCCCTTCCATCCCTACCATCTACTCCGTCTTTTCCTTCCACGTCTGATCCATCCACTTCATCTGTTCCATCTAGTCCATCCGTTCCATCCACTCCATCTGTTTCAACCATTCTGTCCGTTCCATCCACTCCGCCGGTTCCATCCACTCCATCCGTTCCAACCACTCCATCCGTTCCAAACACTCCCTCTGTTCCATCTAGTCCTTCTGTTCTATCCACTCATCCGTTCCATCCACTCCATCTGTTCCATCCCTTCCGTCGTTCCATCCACTCCATCCGTTCCATCCACTCCATCCGTTCCGTCCACTCCATCCGTTCCATCCACTCTACGTGTTTCATCCATTCATCAGTTTTATGTACTGCATTCGTTCCATCCAGTGCATCCATTCCACCCGTTTCATCCGTTCTATCCACTTCATCCGTTCTCTCCACTTCATCCATTTCTTCCGTTCCCATTTGTTCCATCTGTTCCTTTTGTTCCATCTATTCCATCCGTTCCATTCATTCCAACCAGTACATCCATTCCGTTCCATCTGTTTCGTCTGCTCCATTTGCTCAGTCGGTTCCATCTATTCCAGCTAGTGCTTCCACTCAGCTAGGACTCTGTTCCATATTCCATCCACTCCAGCCAGTACGTCCACTCCATTCCATCTGTTTCATCTGCTCCGTCTACTCCATCCACTCCATCCGTTCGTTCTGACCAGTAGAGCCAGTCCAACCAGCTCTCTGTTCCATCCGTTCCCTCTGTTTCATTCACTCTATCCATTTCATTCACTTAATCCTTTCCATCCACTCTATCCGTTCTATCCACTCCATCCCTTCGAGCCACTCCATCTGTTCCATCTATTTCCTCAGTTTAAATCATTCACCCTTTCCATCCATTTCTTTCCTTTACCCACCTTATCCATCCACTCCATCCTTTCCACGCATTTGATCTACTTTTCCGTTTAGTCTACTTCATCTGTTCTTTACATTTCATCCGTTCGTTATATTTCATCTGTTCGTTACATATCATCTGTTCCTTACATTTCGTCTGTTCAGGATACTTCTTCTATTCCCCTCTCTTCTTCCGTTCCATCCAATTCTTCTATTCCATCCAATTCCTCTTCCATTCCATCAAATTCTTCCGTTCCAACCACTTCTTCCGTTCCATTCACTTCTTCTGTTTCATCCACTTCATTCTGGTTCATCCACTTCATTCCGGTTCATCTATTTCTTCAATTCCATCCACTTCTTCTGTTGCCTCCATTTCTTCCGTTGCATCCACATTCTTCCGTTACATCCATTTCTTCTGTTGCATCCACTTCTTACGCTCCATCCATTTCATTCGTTCCATCCGCTTCATCCGTTCCATCTGCTTTGTCCGCTCCATCCGCTTCGTCCATTCCATCCACTTCATCCGTTCCATCCACTTCATCCGTTTCATCCACTTCATGCGAATCATCCACTTCATTAGTTCTACTCAGTTTATACGTTTTATTTACACTGGCCATTTTGGTTTTCTGTTTTTTCGATCGGGTCTCAATTAGGGATGTAACGGTATTACGGTATACCGTTAAAGATACCGTGAACCACTTAATTGAACAATAATAACCACCACATTGTTTATACCGGTATACAGTTCATACCGTTAAGTGTGCTTTTCAATCTGATTTGGAAAGGCTGCAGTAAGCAAGTGCTGCACAGTCTTGGTCTTGCACTGTTGGATGTGCCGTCTGCCAAGTAGTTTCAGTTTGAGCAGTTTTTAATTCCATTCCATAAACCACACGTGCCTGACACAAAATCAATATGTTAGCAATAGGAAGAATAAATACAGTACCAAGAAGGAAAAGGGTTTACTTTTTTTTTAAAGCGCTCACACAGCCTGCGGGCATCAAGGCGGTGTTAAAGAAATTGTTTATTTAGTTGTGTAATTTGCGTATTTATAATACGCTTAAACACCCAGAGGTTTCTAAGCGCTGACCCAGGGAAATCGAACCTGTGTTGCTTCGTGTCGTCTTGCTTCCAAGGCACGCACGTTGCCGCTGAGCTATCCTCCCGGGACTTTGGGTTGGCGGCTTTGGGGTTTATAAATTTATAATGGATAATGTTTTCTAAACATATGACGATGGGGGATGTCCGTGGTTCCATCATTGAATTTACATATAATAAGTCACACTGCGAAATGTACTCATCTTTGTGGGTATTCCCTGCTGCCATACCAAAGGGTAACATGTCTGATTACTGAACACCTTTTGGCCCGGAAGTAAACTAAAGGCTGAGAGAGAGAGACAGAGAAAGCGAGAGAAAGCGAGAGAAAGCGAGAACAAACATATACTACCATCAAACTCCATTGATCTGTGGCATGTAGGTTATCAAGATGGCAACATGTTCATCTTCACCAGTAGCCAGTGGGTGAGCTAAAAGCCTTAATAACCACTTAAGAAAAGCTATTCAGTTTGCTTTGCCAGTTGCAGCAGGGCTTCCCCCTCCTCCTCTCCACACATGTGTTTGGTGGAAGCAAGGGGTGGCATTTCAGTGGAAAGTATGTTGAAAAGCCCAATTCTGGCCCTGGGTGCCTGGTTTTGTTTGTGATGATAAATCTGACAATTTATGACCTTTTAGAAAATATTTGTTAAAATTAGTTAACTCCACCTACTATACCGTGATAACCATGATATAACGTCATTTGGCAAGAAGGTTATTGTACCGTCAAAAAACTAATACCGTGACACCCCTAGTCTCAATGCTGGATTGTTATCTTTGTTCAACAACCTTGGGTTTCTGTTTATTGTGCTTGTTTATTCTGTTTGTGCTAAGAGTCGATTTTTAAGGGAAGAGACAGGTTTTCAGTAATTTGCGGAAAGATGTGAGGTCTTCGGTGAGTCGAATGTGAGGTGGAAGTGAGTTCCACAGGGTGGGGGCCAAGGCTGAGAATGATGATCCACCTAATCTGACTGAGTTGATGTTTGGTATTTCTAAGAGTCGGGCAGAGCTTGATTTTGGAGTGGGCGGTGGATGGTAGGGTTTTATGCATTGCTTGGTTAGAGATGCATAAGGTTTTGAAGGTCACCCTTCGTCCAACCGGGAGCCAGTGGAGAATTTTGAGAGCTGGGGAGGTGTGATCTCTTGGGCCAAGTGCTAGTAGCAGTTTGGCTGCAGCATTTTGTGCTCTTTGTAGTTTAATCAGGTGGTATGATTGGACTCTGAGGTAGAGGGAGTTTGCATAGTCCAGTCTTGACATTACAATTGATTGGACAGCGGCGAGTCTGTTGGGAAAAGAGAGGTATGGAAAAATGCACCTAGGATGGTAGTGGCAGGACTTAAAGACGTTGTTGACTTGGTGCGAGAGGGTTAGGTCAGAGTCGAGTGTGCATCCAAGGTTTTTTTACTGAGGTTGAGGTTGTCGGGGGATGTGTGGAATGTGTAAGGGTGCAGTAGTAAACTCTGACACAGAAGGGTCATAGTGGTTGACATAAACTTCTATAATATTGTGAAAATAAAAAGAAAAACCTATCTTACCCTAACTCTAAGAAGGAATCCCTGCCTCAACCAAAATAACCAATGCCACCGTCGGGATGTCAAAAGCAAAAAGTCTCAAAGTCCCATGTCAGAATCCTAGCTCTGTCCCACTCACTCTAAGTTAAACTAAATAAAAAGGAGGTCTTCCTGGCCCAGATAAAATACTCTATTCCCCTGGACAAAAAAGACAGCTCTGGGTTTCTTAGTTCCTTTAAGTGGTGGGGGAATGTCTCCCTCCCTATCCATCCCTATGCTTCTGGTGCAGTTCAAGAAATGCTGGGGTATGTCCTCCTTCCCCAGCCCTTTTCAGGCTTGCAACACCGTTCTACAATTGGTGATGAAATATCTCCATTCCCCAATTGGCTCTTCTCAGGCTTCTTCTCTGTCTCTTGTGTCCACGACCATTGGATTAGCAAGCCTGATTCTTTTTCCTCAGGCACTATGACAAAGAAGAGGAGTTTGGATATGTCTCCAAACTGTGGTGGGTACCTGAATCTGGTTGGTAGGCCTGGCTTCCTTTTACCAAGTACAGAGATACAGAAGAGTGGTTTGGATGCTCCTCCAAGCTGTAATGGGTCCCTTGCCCTGGTTGGCTTACCTGGTTTGCTCCTACCAGGTTCTGAGATGCAGAAGAGTGGTTTGATGCTCTGCCAAGCTGTGGTGGGTCCCTGACCCTGGTTTGCAGACCTTGTTTCCTCCTTCCTCAGATTTCCTAGTTTCAAACACAGGCTTGGTTCACTCACCTGCCAAGCTCTGTGTTCCTTTGTATTGTTCTCAAAGTTCTTTTTATGGTCTCTTGATGTTACATACAGACTTGGTTTATTCCCTTGCCAAGTACTGTCTTCACATGTAGCACTTTCACAGTTTTCTCTATGATTTCTTGATTTCACACACCAACTTTGTTTACTCCCCTGCCAAGTACTCTCTTCAGATATATTGCTCTCACAGTTCTCTTTATGGTTTCTGTTATGTGACAGTCCTGGGTTACCTTCCTTCCACGTATTGCCAAGAAGAAGATGATGCCTTCTTATCACTTGATAAGTCCTTTTCCCAGAAGGGTCCCAGACCCTGTTTCCCTTGTTACCATGTCTTGGTAAACTGTCCCTTTGGATTGCACACAGGCTGTCTTCTTTCCCTCACTTTTCATTTGCTATACTTTTTAGGGTTTCCCTCACCCTCTGGGGGGCCCCAATCACAAGCTCAGCCACCCAGTTACCTCCAGTGTCTTAGCAGCAGCCCTCTGGTTGGTCACGGGCTTCCCTGTGTTCTTTTATGCTTTGCCGGTACTCTGGAATTCCTTTCGGCTTGGAGCAGGTGCTCCGTGGCTCCAGACCCACTTCGGCATCTCCCTCTTCGTTGGACAATATGTTCTTGTTGGGCTGTACTGATCGCACTTCCCACAGACAGTCTCTGGGTTTGTTTAGCGTTTCCAGTGAAAACGGCCCCTGCAGCATCAGTGTGCCTGGGCCGGCTTTTACCTACCTCCTCTGCCAGCCTCGGTCCATCTCGCGGTTCCTCTCTGGATTGTCTGACAGTTGGGTAAGTCGATTGTCATCTTTATGCTGCAAACCAGTAACTTCTGTGACTGAAGGCAAGAGCGTTCTGATAGATTCCTCTGAGTTATGCACACAGCTCTGCGCCTCTTCTTCTTCACAGTTTTTTGCTTCAGATCTTCATTGTATTTATCCCTAATCTTCCTTGTCTCAGTCCTTCCTACTTCTTGCATACTACAGAAGTGTATAGGATAGGAGGGTAGGGATGAGGAGATACGGGGTGAAGGCGAGGTGGGGGTATAGGGTGGATACTGCATTCTCCCACTATAGTTGTCACTGGTCCCAGAGTGGAATTCCTCTCCCATGAGATCCACCTGCTAAGTACCACTCCTAGGGGGACTATCATGTAGCAACATCACCTCCCTGGCCTCATGGGAAGCGGCTCCCCTATGGAAGCAGTGACAACATCCTGGGATGCACCAGAAAGGGTTTATGAGGATTGGAATAGGGCCACAGGCTGCAATGTACTGTAAATATGCAATTTGACCATCCTGTCCTTTAGATATTCTACTCCTTGGAAAGTGTGGTAAATACATATGAGAGGCCATCCATTTACATCCATTCACATCCATTTGGCAGGTGTGAATGCTGTGCAAATCATGTATTAGCTGAAGTTATTCCATTGTATCACAGCTGAACATTATTCCAGTGCCAACGTCCGGGGGAAACATCTTGGTCACTACTTCCTTTTGTTATCTGTGTTTGACTTACTTGAAAAGCACACCAATAAGCAGGAATGGTGTCAGGCTATTTTGAATGAAGTGCACTTGTGTTTGGGCTATGGCTTCAGTCATGGATGTTGGCCCTGAGCCATCATGTTGTCTGATGGCTGATGTGCCTGTGTCTGTCAGTGTTTTCACTTTCAAATCTTAAATGAAGACAGAGCACTTTGGATTTTGATGCAAACCCTTTTTTTCGATTCAATGTCCACCAGCAAAATGATGTAGACTTTGACCCTCCTGTGAGATGTGATGCTCTCTGAGAGTTGGATTGAGGTTTGATGGATCTGTTTGTGGCTCTTCCTCATCTCTTCCTTATTATGTTGGATCATAGATCAGCACACTTTGGCATAGTGACTGCTCTTGGCCTAGGGCTAGGCAGATGCAGATGAGTCCAAATAACCGGACAAACACAAGAATATGGCAAGTACTGTTATATTAAAAATTAAACAGGAAGGTTAGAACAAACAACAATGGATGTACGCTCAGTCTCTCAATGATCTCCACAAAAAATATGGTTCTTATACTCAATAATGCATCAGAGTGACGTCATACTATGTGGCAATAGTGAAAAGCCTATTGAGGGTTGGAATTGGTTAAGGGAAGCATCTAGATTTACACTTCTATAGGAAGTCGGGTCGGATATCAGGTGTACAATGCATGCCTACCCCTTAAAACGTGTATTTTCAGAAACATTAGATACATCTCTTTTCATTGGTCTGCAAACTATTACGCCCTTCTTTATACAGGTTAATACAATTGGGTGGCATGCCTGTGCCATGCCTGGAACATTCGGTTCATTTAGCAGCACGTAAGCCCAGACCCAGGTGCAGGGAGATAGGACATGAAGCTACCTCACCACCCAATTAGCCTTGCATCTCTCATCACCCATGCCTTCTGCCATGAAATTGTCTTTGTACTTGGCCTTGCAGTGTATTCTTGTCTTTGAGAATGCACAAGAGTGAGGCCACTCACTCTGAACATATTCCCCTACAGAAACAGGTCATTTTCCAGTCTTTTTCATATTCCTTCAAGGAGTACCTCCTGTAGATTGTCATTACTTCGAGGATATATTCAATAGGGCTCTCTCAACAGATATTTCCTTCCAAATATTCGTGGCAGTACTGGCTGGTGTCAGACACAGCACAGTCTCATGTCTGCAATACATGGTAGGTGGGGGGGGTCGGGATCTCCTGCAAATGTATACAGCTGCTCCTCTACATGCCCTTTTGTGGAAAAGAGCCACCACTGTAGCTGCATGTCAACTGTTCTTTCCTTTCTGGGTTCTTCCATTTGGTAGTAGCTCTATGAGGCAATGAGGACAACTATGGTTTCTACGTTTATTGGTTTGTTGATTAGGACCATCACCATATGAGTGGCTAGGGTATGCAAAAGTTAGTACGACCTTCCTCATTTATTGAGGTCATCCTGAGATAGCCCTGTTTTTCTCAGGATTAGGCATTTGAGTTTGGTCAATCTACACCCTGGTATAATTTGCGTTCTTACTTCTCCATCTGGGTTATTGGTCATTCAGGTTCTTACCAGTTCTCTTAACGAGATATGAAATGCACCCATTGACATTTTGTGTCCTTGTTGGGCGTGTCTCATAATAAACCTTTCGTAGTCCATCTTGAATTAGGAATACAAGTATGCATTGAGGGCCTCTATTGCTTTGTCATATTTGTCTTCCCCTCCCGTGTCCTTGATGGTAAGGAAAGGTTTGTGTACCTCATTCCCAGCTAGCCGCAGCAGTATGGAGCAATTTGCTGCAGGAACATTCTCCTTGATGGCTTTTAGATCATTGGGGTACCTGGTGGTACAAACATTCCACTTCGGTGCAGATTTTGGGAAGGGAATGGATCCCAATTATTGATTGAAATAAGCTTAACCTGTCAGTGCTCAAAATCTTTTTTAAGCTGGTGTCCATCTCTTCCATCTCACTACAGCTTTTTAATAAATGACTTTATAATCTCTTTAGCACTAAGATATGCCTATTTTCACATCCCTATAACTCTCTGTACCAACAGTTTCTTCGTATCAAAGTAGCGGGTCAGCACTAGCAGTTCTGCACACTACCCTTTGGGATCAGGATATCTCAGTGAGCATTCGCAAACGTTGCCCCATTGTTGAGTTACCAACATGCACAGTGAATACTCAGACATTCATATCTAAGGTGATGGTTAATCCATGCTCAAACCCTTGATCTTCTCAAAACTTGTGTGACCACTCAGATCCTGTTCTTCAATTGGTGGGCTTTGAACGTACAGAATCCCCATTTGACTCAGTTTCAGAGGCTCGTATTATTTGAGACCTACACCATACAGTTCAGGGACCAGTGTTGCTCTCTCTGCGCACAGCCCAAAAACTGCAGCCAGGTCTAAGATGTTTATTGTCACCAGGAATCTGTCTCCCCATTGGCTTCAGGTGCAATGACAGATGGCATCTCCTGTAATTATAGTACCTTTGGCTCACCTCCACCTCAAGCCACTAGTGAAACATATGCTTAGGTTTTGGAGTTGGATAATTATTGACCATAACCACTCACCCAACCATCTTACATGCCTCTCTGGAAGGGAGGTTGGTGGATGCTGTTCTGTGCAGGTACCTCCCATTTTGTCATTCTCATTCATTGGTGTTAATAACAGATACCAGCGGTACTGGTCGGGGGTGACGCTGTCCCCAGTCTTTGTATATGGTGAGATTTCTTTGCAATTCTCCTGATACTAAAAAAATGTGCCCCTTCTCTATACAATTCCAGTTATTTTAAGGAGAGCCAACTAAGAGATGTCCTACATAAAAAGACTAGGGGGGAATCAAACTAACCTCTTAGTGAATGTGATACATCTGTTGAGTCTTTGGACGGGAGAAACAAGTTCAATGTCAGCAACATACATTTCTCTGGAAATGAATGTCAGAGCAGATGCCTTAAGTGGGATCTTTCTCTCACCTCTTTCCCTATCCATGTTAAAGGAATTCATCGCCAAGCTCTCCCAGAGGTTTGGAGTCCACTGGCTGGATCTCTTTGTATCCCACATGGCTGCCCATCTGTCCTTATATTGTGAGAGGTGTTCAGATCTTCGAGAATGGATGGTGGATACCCTCACCTTCCACCGGCCTCACAGCCTCGCTTCACTGTCTCCCACTTTTCACAGACTCCAAAGGCGATTCTCAAGTTGACGAGGGAGGGCCTTCTGGTTCATCCCGTAATTCCTTGGTGGTGCAGGATAAGCTGGTCTATCTGGCTGATGACATCAGTCCTAGCAATGGCATGGTTGATTTACATATCCCGACACCCCCACAGATGGGAAAGTCTGTGGCCAAATCCCTGTCAGACAACTACTGATCGCATTGCTACTGACATGGAGGACTGATCCGCCTGGGTATGTCAGCGGGTCTGACCTTGGGTATACAACAACCCTGATGTCCATCCGAAAGTATATGTGTACATTTGGGATTCATGTTTTGCTTTGTGTCTAGCAAAATGTTGATGTCCATTGTTTCATATGCTGAACTGCAAGATGATCCAAGGTAGCCTGGTAGTTCCCCATTGAGGGCCCTACATATTGTCATGGTGGCATTTAGGCAGCACTCGGTTTGCTAGTCTGAATCTGTTTTCAGCCCCTCTCTTATGTAGCTTCATTAGTGTGATGCTGGCCCTTTAAGGGCGTGCACGCGACAGAGTGACGTTCACTCCGCCGTGTGAGGGTATAAATAAACGGGGCATTCCCGGCGCCCTCAGAGCCACCGGGGGGCCCACACTGCTAAGACGGAATCCATGTGTCCTGTGTTCGGGAGCTGGGGGGCTCACGGGGCGGCGGTGCTGGGACACCGCTAACAGTGGCGATGAGCATTGGATCCGGGCCCGGGAAAGGCAGTGATCTTCAAAAGGTGCGCGAATGATCGTGTGTGAGGCACACCTTATGAAACATGCCACGGAGAGGGTATTGAACCATGCGGTCGGCGGCCATTTTGTACAATAGACCCTTTGAGGTCACAGCTTCCTACAAAGTGTCGGTGAGCCATCCAACAGCCACATGAAGCAGCTCCTTCGCATTTTCACTGTTTTTCATCGAGTGATTATGTGTGGAACCAAGGAAGGACTGCTGTGTGTGCAAACCTTGGGCCCCCCGGCTCAATTTTTGGGACCTCTACACTGCCTAACATCTGCTCTGGCTTAATTGTGGGACCTCTACACTGCCTAGCATCTGCCCTGCTGCATTTGAAGAACATTGTGTCTGTGGGGTTGCCGGTGGCCACATCCAGGACCTGTCTACTGCAGAGGGCTACCTACGGTTGTGGTGGTGAGTTGCGGCCCCAATTTTATTGTATCTCTGGGGTTCCTGTGCGTTTGCCACCATGAGCCAAGGACAAGCTGTGGCCGCTGATCAACAGCAGGCTGCTCCTGTAGTGGGCCAATAACAGCCGCCCATTCTGCCGCCAAGACCTTTACCCAAACCACCTGGTGCCCTGCAGCCAATGCCTGAGTTTGATATCTCGGGCACACCATCAAGTCTGGGGCCCAGGTGGAAAATGCGGATGGACAGATTGGAGATGTACTTCAGGGCCACCATGGAGACTAGTGACGACAGTAAGTTGGCCACCCTTCTGTAGTGTGTAGGCCCTGCGATGCATGAGATATTCCTGTCCCTGCAACCAGCGAATGGGTCGTATGCGGCGGCCAAGGATGCGCTCCACAATCATTTTCTGCCCATGGCAAATGCAGATTATGAATGTTTCCTGATGGGTGCAGCACGCCAAAAGGATAATGAGACTCTAGATGTGTTCTATGGGAGGCTGCGCAGACTGGTAGTACCATGTGCATGGAATGACCTAGACACGATGATAAGAAATCAACTCATCCAAGGGTGTGTGTCTGGCAAGTAGCGCTGTCAGATCCTGCGAGAGCCGGGCATTACCCTTTTCCCGCATCCTAGAACTGGGGAGGTGCCATGAGGTCTCTGAGTTACGGGCCACCAGAATGGAGGCTGGAGTGCGCCCCAGCAAAGCGGAAGACATCTATGCTGTCGGCAAAGGCCGAGGGTCTAGACGCCCAGCAGGTCGCCAGGGACTGAGAGAACAAGCAGTGAACAGCTCATGCCTGAAATGCAGATATGACCTCCCGCATCCAGCAGAATGCCCGGCCATGGGAAAGTCGTGTGGTCAGTGTGGAGGGGCTGATCACTATGCCCGAATGTGTATGGTGGCAACGCCGACTGTTGTTCCCAGAGGGCCCGTTCGGGCTGGTTTCTTCCGACCACAGCAACCGTCGAATGTGGCCCAAGTGGACCAAGGGGACGATTCTGCCTGTCCTGAGGGTGACGAAGAAGAAGAAGAAGAAGAAAACATGTTCTTCGTGTCCAGTGTGGGCGTCTGAAAGCCAACTCCAAGCGCTAGCCCAGGTGCAACGTCCTGGTGAATGGAGACTCCATACCGATGCTGGTGGACACTGGGGCGTCAGTCAATGTAATGGCCAGGGAACACTATGACACTGTGCAGTTCCCACCGGTCCTGTCTGCACTGAAGGCGCAAATCTTCACATTTGGGGGCGAAAACCCGATCCCGCTGGATGGTGCATTTGTGGCAAGCGTGAAGTATGGGGAGACCTCAGTCCGGCCCAGGTTTTACGTCACACTGGTGAGCAATAACACCCTGCTGTGCTGTGCTGCGGCAGAGGCCCTTGGCATTGAAACATTTCCATACTCAGTATACCTGAATGACATACATGTGCTACTTACGAAGCACTCTCCTCTGTTCGAGGGCATTGGACAGATGGCGAGTGAACCTGTCCGGCTACACATAGATGAGTCCATTCAACCGGTCGCGCTCAAACATCGACGAGTGCCCTTCTACCTCAGAGATCTGGTGGATCAGGAACTAGATAACCTTGTTGGGCTGGGCATCATCGAAAAGGTGGAGGGCCCCACCCCATGGGTGTCTCCCATTGTAATTGCCCGCAAGCCCAAGCAACCCGACGCAGTGAGAATTTGCGTGGACATGCGCCTCCTCAACAAGGCAATAAAGCGGGAACGGCGCTTAACCCCCACCATTGACGATATCATAACGGAACTGCAAGGGTCGAGGCTCTTCTCTAAGCTGGACCTCAGAGCTGGGTACCATCAGGTGGTCCTGCATCCCGAATCACGCTACATCACAACCTTCACCACTCACTGGGAGCTGCATAGATACAAAGGGCTCAGCTTTGGGGTCTCCTCAGCGGCACAGGTGTTCCAGAACATCATCAGAGGGGCCCTTGCGGATCTGGAAGGAGTTCTCAACATCAGCAATGATATTCTGGTCTTCGCAAGGTCGGAAGCTGAGCACCTGGCACGTCTAGCAAAGACATTTGAGCGCCTGCGCTCCCTGGGACTCACCTTAAACAGGGACAAGTGCAAATTTCTCAAGACCACAATTGAATTCTTCAGCTTTGTCTTTAAGGCGGATGGCATGTCCCCTGACCCGCGTAAGGTGAGAGACATAAAGGAGGCAAGGCCACCGGAGAATGTAGCCAAGGTGAGGAACTTTTTGGCAATGGTCACGTGTTGTGGCCACTTCATCCGGAACCTGCCGTCCCGCTCTGAGCCGCTGCAGATGCTAACGAAGAAAGACACCACTTGGCAGTGGGGGCCTCTCGAGCAGGCGGCCTTCGATGATGTCAAGGGTGCCCTTGCTGCTGAGGATACCATGGCATTCTTCAACCCGGCCCTACAGACTGAAATCATCGTGGATGCCAGCCCCTATGGCCTGGGGGCGGTCCTCACGCAGGTGGGGAGTGACTAGGAAGTCCGCCCGATAGCCTATGCCAGTAAGGCGCTCTCCGAGACTGAGCAGAGATACTCGCAAATTGAGCGGGAAACACTGGCTGTGTTGTGGGGCTGTAGACACTTCCATCTCTACATCCTGGGAAGGCCAGTCACAGTGATCACGGACCACAAGCCTCTACTTCCCATAATGGCTGGCCCCTCGTCCAAACCACTGGTGAAGATAGAGCGTGGCCTTGTGCGAACGGTGAGGCAGAGCGCATGATGTGCACACTGAACAAAGTGTTCAGGATCGCACAAGGGAAGGGCGAGTGCCTACAAAGGGCACTATACGTGTTCCTGCGAAGGTACAGGCCCACCCCACACTCATCCACGGGTGTGGCACCAGCAGAGGCACTATTTCAGCGGTGCCCGAGGGACATAATACCAAAGGTGAGGGAGCGTGAGCCGGCCGTCATCAACAATGATCAGGTGGAGGAAGAGAGAAGGGCACAAACAGAAATGTAAAACAACAGGAGAGGCCTAAGACCACCAAGGCTTGCCCCGGGCGATGAGGTGTTGGCGAGGAATCGTCACCCGCAGGGCAAGTTGTCACTCATTTACAATGAATGGCATTGTAAAGTACCTTTTGAAAAGTGTAATTAAGTGATAGATGTTCTGCAGGTACTAGGCCTTCAGAATAAGCAGCCGAGGTTTGAAAATGCCAAACTTTGGTGCAGATGGTTTTAGCAATGTCATTTTACCTATTAAATAAATGCACTCTAGCACTTGCATTTGCATCTGGACTGCAACATATTGCCTAATCCAGGGTTGTGGCTGTATCCTGGGCAGAGATTAGGGGTGTGTCTATGTCAGAGATGTCATGTTGCCACTTCCACCTTAGTTAACATTATAGGCTTAAAATGGCAGCCTCTAGGTGGGACAATTTTGCCGTGACAATGCTAGAATCTAATGATTGATGGGTATTACCCAAATTGATCGAATAGAATTGACCTTTTGCACAATTGACCTTTTTATTTTTTTTATATATATATAGTGGGTTGGTTTCGTATTATAAATAATACAAGGGGTTTGGGTGGGGGTTGCAGGGGTTTTTGATTGGGTGGGAGGTTGCGGGGGGTTTCCCCCCGCATATATGTAGTAATTGACCTTTAAAATTCGGTCAATTGGGCAAAAGGTAAATTGTCATTCGGAAAATTGTAACTCAGTCAATTCGTATACAACCGATTGATGCACCTGTTCTCCTTAATAAATTGAGGTGCTCAGCGTTGCAACTCTGTTTTTCTGTTAAGATTCAAAGGCTGGATACCTGGTACATCCTCCAGTTTGTCAGAATGGGCACTGTGATCAGGAGGAGGCATAGAGGGTAATAAAACAATTAATTGATTAATTAAAAGTAATTTTTATTACACTGTGTTCTACTGTTAACTCGGCCCAGTTCTCTTTCCTTCTTTCTCTACCGTCTCCATATCTAACTCCCGTTCGATTGCCAGTTTTGTCTATTATGTTTCCTTGGAATGCACAGGAGGAGCTATTGCAGGTGCCCGTTACATGAATTTCAATTCCACCCGGGGGAACCTGTAATATACTCTGCATGAGTGCCACTGGCTGCAGGGCACCCGGTAGTGCATCTTCTCTGAAAGCCGCAGCAGGAGGCATTTACTTGAAATCTGCTGGAGGAAGCCAGGAGACAGAAATAAATTAGAGGTTTCTGAGGAGGGGGCCATTAAGAAGTCATGCTAGAAATGGTGTGCTAGAAATTCTGCTTGGCAGATGCCTCTCGGAGGCAGGATGTCTCATGATTGCCATGAATAGATAAGTGGGACTCAGTGTAATGAGGATAACCGATAAGTTATCAGGGCATCAATGTTGGTTCACAGGAAAAATATCACCATATGTTTGCGGAATGTTTGATTTTAATTTTTGCAAATCTGAGTAATCTTGCAGCAATGGGGAAAATACTTCATTCTCCAAACAACTTATAAGTAGATATTTTGGGACTTTAAAGTACTCCCATCTTGCTTATTGATCAAAACCGTCTGACTGAACTGGCTAAGTTATGTTAATGGGTAAGCGGCGCACAGTCAAATCTGATCCAGTGGGACACTTATGACAATGTCCACTGTGTTAAGTAGTTCATATGTGACTTGCCCACTCTCCCATTGTCACGCTACTTTCTCGGGAACATGCCACAGTGGACTTAGAAATGATGGATGTGCTCCAAGGTCTACCGGCATGAGTCGAGCCCAGGAAGCAGCTATTTATCTGAGATGTGTCATTGTTGAATCCTTCCTCCCTAACCATCTCTGATATTGTTCATATAGTTACTTGTCGTTTACCTTTATGCTGCATCAGAATTCCACTGTCACTCTTCTAAAGTATTTTTAGCTCCACCAATTGAGCAGATCATTTGTCAGATTCAGTGTCGGGGAGTTGTGCCTCCAGGGTTGGCTTCTTCAGTGAGACACTGATCAAAGTGTCTTCTGTATGCCTATTACATCCAAGTCCTTAAGACCTCTGTGCCTACTATCAAATATTTTGTCAGTCAATTCCTGAATTCCCTGCCTGGTAATGGATGCAGTGAAGTAAGGTTGCAAAGCCTGGATTGCCTTGCTAGTGTAAGGTGGGTGGTAAACAATCAGTGTTGGCTGGGAACTGTTCTGTACTGTAACAAATGTGAGCATATGCACCTGCAATAAGCACTCACAACCAATTTTATTTATTGATTTATTGATTTATTTATTTATTACATTTTGTGTATGCCCAGAATCTGAGGTATCACAGCATAGTTACAGACAAAAGCAAATACAATCTTGGTGTTGATCAAAACATTAGGACAAAAGATACAGGTTTACCGTTCTACATTATATACAATTATGTACATTTATATACAGTGAAGATACGGAGTTGGTCTGGGATACAAAGTATCTGGGATCTACTTAGAACTGGTTTAATAACCAGGTTTTGAGTAATTTTTTAAATAGTGGGAAGGGCTTTTCATTCTTAAT
The DNA here is from genome assembly GCF_040938575.1 of Ambystoma mexicanum. NCBI lineage: Eukaryota > Metazoa > Chordata > Amphibia > Caudata > Ambystomatidae > Ambystoma > Ambystoma mexicanum. The sequence continues at coordinate 360,728,359 of NC_090937.1, read as the reverse complement.
GTTGATAGGTAAGGCATTCCAGTTCCTAGGAGCGAGTACCATGAAGCTACTGCCTCCTGCTTTTTATCTTTTGTATCAAGGGATTTCGAGGTTTTCACTGTTATTCGATCTGAGGAGTCTGGTATGGGATTTCTTGGTGACTGTGTTGAGAAGGTATTTGGGAGTTTTGTTGGCGATGCATTTATGAGAGATGCTAAGGGCTTTATAGAGTATTCTGGCTTTGATGGGAAGCCAGTGATTTTGTCTCCTGATATTGGAGATATGATCAGATTTGTTTATGCCTAATGCAGCACAGAGAGTTTTATTCTGCATGAGTTGGAGTTTGGCTAGGTTGGTGTTGGAAGTGCCTAGGAAGAGGATGTTACAATAGTCAAGCTTTGATAGTATGAGCGCTCTTGCTAGTGTAATGCAATTTTCTGGTGTCAGGAATTTGCGACTAAGCGAGATCAGTTTGGAAGTGTAGGAGGTAGAGGAGGCTAGCGTATTTACTTGTTTAAACATGGTGAGTGTCGCGTCAAGGTAAACCCCAAGTGTCTTTACTTGTTTAAGTATTGGGATTGTGGTGTCATCCATGATGAACGATGAGTAAACAGACTGAAGGGAGGTGATTTTGGAAGATGATCCTAATATGAGTAGCTCTGTTTGGTCATCATTGAGACATAGGCTGTTGTTGGCCGTCCAGTTTTGGATTAGTGAGTAGATTTTATTAATAAGCAAGGAGTCTTGCTCATGGTTACCTGCTAGTGGGATAAGGATCTGATTGTCATCTGCGAAATTAGTATAGATGACACCCATTTTATCGATGATTTTCAGTAGAAATGGGATGGTGGTTATGGGTCGGTAATTGGTAGGGATTGAGGGGTCCAGGGCCGGTTTTTTGAGGAGGGGTGTTACCCAGGCTTTTTTAATGCTAGCGGGAACTGTGTTTGAGCTGAAGGATGCGTTAACAAATTCAGTAATGACTGGTGATAAGGTATGGGCGCACAGTTTGACTAGATGGGAAGGGAATTGGTCTTCTTTGCTTGACATAGAATCAAACTCTACCTGTGTGTGTGTTGGAGTGTGTGGGTACATGTAGATGTGTGTGGGCACATGTGTGCGTGTGTGTGTGTGTGTGTATGTGTGAGAGAGAGAGACTAATAGACTGTGATATCTATTCCTGTAATCTCTCTTATGGCTAAACAACCTCCTTCCTCAAAATGTATAACAAACCGATTATTACTATTTAACTTCGAGTTTATAGTTTATCATACATCTATGTTTAGCAACAAATAGTCATGAAAACTTTCCGGCCCTCTTCTGTTTACGTGCATGGGTAACTCCAAGGTTTTGCTATAGACTACTGGGATGTGGTGAATACCTTGGTGAAGGATACACATAACTTTTCCAACATTCTGGGCATTACCTTGCATTGCTCTCGCTGGCACATCCACTTTTGGCCTGGACATCAGTATCTTTAACTTCATTGTAAGGCAGATCTTCATTTATCACTTTGAACTGACTGGTGTTCAGGGTAACACAATTTTCCCCATTTCTAGCAGTAACCATTGTTTCTTCAGAAACTGCTACCACCCACGGCCTTGGTTCAAACGGCGTGGTAATATTATGTGTTGATTGCCAGTTCTTGGCCAATACATATTCATTTCTCACATTGGTGTGACTAGATTTGCTCCCTCGTCAGCAGTATTTCTGTGAATTTTCCTCTCATTTGTTTCTTAAGGCTGTGGCTGGGTTAATTGTGGAAAAACCGATGGATTGGAGTCTTAGGATGCAACCCGGAATTGGGAACTTCATGAGTGCCTGTGTCAATGACACTCTTATGAAGACATATTCAGTCATGAGGGAATTCCAGAGGAATTCATGTAGCACTGTGTAGAAGTGATTATTTTGCTTGTTGGCTATACTAATAAGCTTGTTGAGGACATCATTGGTATGTGACCAGCAAAGAGATTGGGACTTTGTTCAATCCGTAGATTTCACTGGTCATCTTGAAATTCTTCCTGCTGATTTGTGGACCATAGTCTACACTCAGAGCTTATAAATTCCATGCATGGTGAATATGTTTTCTAAGAGTTGAATTAATAATGAGGCTATTGTGGACGGCCTGAACTCTACAAACCTCTTATCAATGATGACCATGGAGTGTTTCCCTGCTTGCCGGGTTCTCAGATTCCTATTTACTCTTCCGCACAGGATGCTCTTCCATTGGGGCATGGCAATGGGTCATGATTTGTTGGGGCTTGCATTCACTTGGCAAACAACTAATCTTCTGACTGTTCCCTCCAACTTGTCTGCAAAAATTGGGAACCAAACATTTTCACTCAGCCCAGCCTTCATTTTGGAAATACCTTGGTTTTGGAATGTGCAACCCCCATTATCACTTCTTCCAATCAAGTCAGCAGAACAATTATATTTACCCAAAGTAGGAGTGCTCCTGGGGAAACAGACAATTCGACACTGCTTCTATGATGAGGTCAGCATTAAGTGTGTCCTTGGTGATCCTAAATGACACATCCTGATGGTTTGACCATGATGCTCCTGCGTTTACTTAAGTGTCCAGTAGTTTGGTTAATGTAGCAAGATTGGGACTGCATCATCTTCATACATTCTCTATCCCCAGATAGACTCTTTGCGGGTCATTACGACCCAGGCGTTAACTATGGCGCTATTAGCGCCATGGTTGACGTCGGTATTTTACTGATTGCGCCATGGTGGATGGCGGAATTACCGCCCCATTCCAAGGTTGGCGGGGCGGTAATTCCCCATTCACCATTGGCTCTTCCCCATTCCTATTTTTGCCCCCATAGGACTCAATGGGAATGGGGAAGGTGGTAATTATGGTACCGCAAATTGCGGTACCGTAATTACCTCGAAAGTCCCTTTGTGAGTTTCTTCATTAACGGCTGGTGAAACCAGCCGTTAAGGTAGGGACCCGCAAAGGGACCACATAATTAGACGGTAAGGGATTAACGGCGCCGCCACCATTTACGGCGACGTTAACCCCTTACCGCCTGGGTCGTAATGAGGCCCTTGGGGTCTATGGAGATGTCATTCTCCATAAAAACGTACCTAAAACATCTTTGCTGCAGAAATTTGTATTTCTTGTGATTCAGTGTCAGTCCCTGGATTATGACCCTTCGTAAAACCTGGTTCTATGTTCCTTTGACAGCATCTGTTTTGTTGATGTATTTTTAATTTTCGGGGTACCCCCAAACCTCACCTTTCCCTATACTGTTACCCATACTCCAACCCCCTCCTGATCCCTTTTAACCCTTTATCCCATATACTTCGATGAGTGTTTTCGATGTACATTTCTCGTAAAAAAAAGAATAAAAAAACGGGTGTCTGCAAAACAATGCAATCCCGGAAAACCATCTCTAGACGGTGGTGATGTTCTGACACAGAGAAGACATATATGAGAATGTTGTCACTGAGATTGAGGAATCTTTTATAGATGTGGAAGCATTTGTTTGATGGTGTGTTAAGATGATTGTAATGGTAAAAGATATAATGGGTTGGGTAGTTTGTAATATATTGTGAGTTTGGTTATAGCCACTCTTGGTTAGGTCCTGCAATTAGGCCGAACTTAAAGAACACGCTGTACCCTTACAGGTTAGCTAGAATGTTTACTATTGTGTTGTAGCTCCTGCTTGACGGCCTTCTTCACAAGGCTCATTTTCATGCATATGTGGCTTCTTCTGGCTGCTTGGATTTTGCAGACTCTTCAATGGACGACACCCTGGGTGTGGTCCATCAACACATTTGGTTATGTATTGTTTTTCCAGTTGTAATAGTTGCTTCTCCACCGTCTTTCTCCGATGGTATGCCATTCTCCAATGTCATTGCAGCCCAACTTGGATGACTGGGCTGATATAAAGCCATAACTGTTGGTCCGTGAGGCATCAAACCCCTTCAAATAGCTTTTTTATACTCGTTTAACAAGCAGGTAATGTCTTCTTGATATATGCTGAATGCAAAATGAATTAAATGAATGATTGCAACCTTCATGTATGCAAATCCTTTACCATTAAGGCCACGCCTTCCTCAATGTAATTAATGCATAGATAATGTAATACGCTTGTATACATTTAAGCAGGAAGAGAAGATTACATTATCCCACCCGCATTTGGAGAATGAAACCAATTATTAACAACACCCTTACCCATGGCCAGAGACCAACACCTCCCACACCTAATACACAATGAAACACTCAGGTTTTATGTGGTTTTGTATTAAATTATTTCAGTGTGGCAGGAGCATTTACACACTTAAAATGATGACCTGGGCTCAAAGTGGATTTCTACTGGACCTGCATACCTGGTCAAAATGTTTTATCTTGCCACATGTTCCATGAAGTTAACATCTAGCTGGGCATGAGGAAGTGGCCATTCAAGTCCTCACATGCCCTCCTCCCCATGGCTTGGCCACTCAGAATGCTCAATTGGTTACTCAGATGGGTCTGACACGTCATACATTTCTTACCAATGTCTGCTGTGCAGGGCATCCTACTCATGCTGTGCCCTGGAGCCTGCCATCGTGTGAGCCTTCTTTCTAGCTCCAGTATCTGTTGAGATGAGGTCCCTACTTCTCTGGACAGTTAGCATCAAAGACAGGATGACAGGATGCGTGGCACCCTTCAATAAAAGGAACCCCGATGAAACGTGGTATTAAGTTGCTCACTTGCAGTATGGCTGCTTGGCATAGCTGAAATCTCTCGTAGTCATTGCTCAACTGGAGCTGAAGTGTTTTGTCAGTGCAGCAGTGACAGCAGTATGCAAACTGTCTCCTGTGGCAGCATCTTCAATTTGGGTACATATCTTCACCTGCTGAGTTCAACATCATCCACTGCTTACCCCCCATCATGCATTTCTCTCAAACGACCGAAGCACATGCCTCGACACTCCAGATGCACTGCCCACCTGTGACCTCGAACAGGTGGAGCACTGTGCCTGTCAAAATCTCCCACAGAGGTTACCTATGTATTGGAACAATCCCGGGGAAACCACCTGAGAGATGACGGGTCTCCATTGTCCTGCATCCTGATTATCTGTTATGATAATGAAGTGATCTTGTTGAAGATGCTGCTGCTTTTCCGCTCATCGGCCATGAGCCAGTCTTGGGTGTGGTGATGTGATGTGGGTGAGCTTTTTCTTTCATGAGTCCTTACACTGCAGCTTGGTAGATTCTTCTTCTAAGATCTTTATTTTGCCTGTCAAACCATAAATGTACATTCAAATAAGGGAAAAATAAAACTATTGGATCTTACGAGAAGAGACAACATTCGAACATTACAAACAATTACGTCTCAAAAGTACAGTTAAACTAATTAAAACATCTTAAATATAGCAGCAGTTTGATAACATTAAATATAAAATAAGACCGTTGTGGGTCATAGTGAGAACTCTCGCAGCTTTGCCCACTTCGGCTATTAGTAAACTGGTTCATAGTTATTCACACACTTTTACTTCTAAGTAGCCAAGCTCTATGTACAAAATGTACTGTTCCAAAAACTACATGCAGATCTCTACTCTGTCTCATATATTTAACAGCCAATTATATTTGCTGAATCCTTGCATCCCTCAAACTCTGTCTCAAATACATTCTTCTCAAAATCTTAAATCTGAGACGAATCAGCATAAAGTCACTGGTTGATTCTTTGGGAGCCCTACATAATGGGCATTCGCTTGAGTTAGCAGGTCCCCATTTTTTAGTAAAAGAAGCAACTCTTACTATGCCCAGCCTAAACCTTAGATATAGAGACCTTTCAAATGCAGGAGTTACAATATCAAGATATTCTTTAAAACCAAACAACGTCCGAACCTCCAAGTATGCCAAAGCCAATTTCAGTTTAGCAACATTTTCCATTGCCACCCCCCAGAGGCACAACACCTTCAGCCTTACTTTTAACCATTGTAAATGCGGGGTAAAGGAAGGGAGAAAGGTAGAGAGTGCAGTACCTGAAATTCACAATCAGGAGCAACTGATAGAGGGTAGTGAACAGAGCCATCACAGCTGTCCCCCTTTTTCCGACACGCCACTGACAACTCCGTCGCCCAGCTCCAACTTCACCCCCCAGCTTTCATGCAGAGTTATGTCATTTCTCCCCAGACAATCTCCACTACCATAGGGCAGTCACAGTATATCAGACGAAACAGGCTGCAAATAGGAGGGAAACCCTGCCCTCCACTCTGTTGCGGAACTCCCAGCGGGAGCCAACTCCTGTGCCCTTGATCCCACGGGCTTCGGACCTGCGGGTGTCCCGCAATTGTTACTAGAAATTGGGGGTGTGGTTTCACTGCCTCAGAAGAAGCACGATGGCCCTCCCGGGCTTCGTAAACAGTACAGTACAGCAACTCCCGCTCCCTTGATCCCATCACATTGATAGATTCGTTATCACCTTCTTTTCCTTTTTCGATTCAAGTCTGTAGCGAAACACACTTGACCAAAGTTTCTTCCCTTTTTACTTCAAGGCAAAATAGGCGTAAGCGTGAGTCTTCACAGCAGAAGGTTGGCACGTAGATTGCTATTTTTCATCGTCAGTTATTTTGTGGGAAGTGAGTCAATAGTTATGCTTGGGAGCAAGTGCTGTAACCAAAGTGGGCATCGGCACTTGAATGAAGTAATCTCTCAAAGGCAATATGATATACAATCTTTCTAATTCCACCCATTCCTGGAGGTCAGCTTTATTCTCTTATTATGCTGATACACTATGCATCATCACATGCGTTTGGGTTTGTACATGGCTGCTAGACAAGGGTATCCTTTCCTGTATGCCAGTGTATGCATACCGAACAGCTATGTCCTTCCAAGTGGAGGAACTAGCCAATGGCTTGGGCAGGCTGAAACCCTCCTAAATTGAGGAAGTTGCAGACAGAAGCCAGAACTTTACCATGTGCCCGGGGAGCTGTTTTGAAAGGGGTGCTAGTTAAAGAACCTGTCAAATCTCTCACCTGTGAGATCATATGGAGTCTAAACAATCACTAACAGGGAGAGCAAGAAAGATGCAGTGGCAAAGGTCAATGCTTGACCTGTGCATATGAATATACCGCTTCTTGGCTAAGCCAAAGACTTAGCTGCTCTGCTTTTAGTTTGCTCACAAATCTCAATGATTACCATTCCTATTTGAAGCTGAGTTTCCTCAAAATTGGATTGTTGTGGAAGTTGGACTTAATGGGCCAAATGTAGGCATTATAGATGAAAAGAGGGACAAAAGAAAACATTGTTCATCCTGCTGGTCTTAGAGTGGGAGTGTGTATGAGTGCATGTGCAACTGTGTGCATCTATCCGCCTGACTTCAAAGACCCAAGTTTGATACCTGATACAACTATATATCACTGGGTAACTTCACCTACTGCAGTGATCTATCTATAAACTGCAGGAGACACAATGAGTTCCTGATGAGATGCTGATATGTATTTTCTTGTTTTGCTGTGCTACCCCAGATGACCTCTAGAAGGTGCCCAGCATGAGTCTCACCACAAGTAGTTTATAAAATCGGACCCCTACGCTTATTTTATTTCCCTCCCATTTTCTCTGGTTATTTAGAACTGTGCAACAGCTTGGGTATTCAGAGGGTTACAGAGGCCAGAGAGGGTCAAAGCTAAGGTTCAATGGATGGTGTGCATGAATGGAGGGGCATTCAGGGGGCGTGGCCTGAGCGTGAGATGTGAGGATGTGTTGGGACTGAGCTCCCGTCTAGATCCTTGAAAATTATGGCGAAAAGTTGACAGAAAATGTTATCCGGGGGACGTTACTGCAGTGGAACTGATACTGCACTGGGTGAGAAAAGCACAAGGCGAATCGGAGCTTGTAAACTGACACACTGAAACAGAGCCCCGGAGGCAGCCAAGATGGTGGATGGCGCGGAGGCCCGAGGCCAACGACAGCGTGAGTGTCGTGCATGGTGAGCGGACACCTGGCGGAGTGACAACAGTGGGTGCCACTACAGCGAGGTCCCGACCATGATAGGCTTCGCCTGATACCAGGGGGACTGACAGAGGCAGCCTGATAGCCCAAGAGAGTGGGGGTCAGACACCAGACGGCCCGACAGCAGTGAGGGAAGCGATACAACTGTGAGCGGTGGGAGCTGCCAAGAGGACCACTGCAGAGGTGCCCTGGGAGCCGGCGCTCTGGCAGAGGACAGCTCCGGAGGTTGAAGAGAGCCCGCAGGGTTTGCAGCTGGAGCGAAGACGCGTCAAGGAAGAGGTGAGGCACTGGGGCCTGCGCCGCAGAGCGAGTATCCTCAAGACGCGGGGAGGCCTAGCTGGCATAAGGTGGCACGGCCCACGCAAGATGAGGAGGGGACAAGCGGAGGCTGTGGGGCGGAGTGAAGCAGCACGCCTTGAACCTTGCCACCCCTCAAACAAATAAAACACTTCGCAGGTGGGGTGGTCAGCGGCCATAACGCCTACCGGCCAGACAACTACCATAAAATCAGGCCCACCGTCCCCACCGACAGCAGACTAACAGTGCAATCAAGCGCAATCCCACACGACGGGGCTACATCGGAGGGAGCAACACCCCCAAAAAGTAGCTGCAACGGGACGCCACACTGCATCCACCAACGGGTGCCAGGCAAACACTGGGGGGTTAGCCCGCACAGCAGCTGGAGAGCCCGCAGCACACCCACTCAGCCCTGCGCAATTACCCACGGAGATAGGGGCAATACTGAACAAAAACAAAAAAAACAAAAAAAAGGATAAACACTGGGCCAGACTGTACCCGAAAACTGAGCGCCCTCACTACTTAGCGGCCAGATAGCATCCAAAAACTGTGTGCCCACACCAACTTGGGATCATACTGCCCCACCAGGATGGACTACGACCCAGCACTAGTAGTAGGGAGACACGCCAAACCAAGTGACACTGCACCATAAGCAGGGCCGAGACGGGCACTGGAGGGAAGCATACCCTAAGGGCACAACAGCACGGGGAGTCAGTGCCATTGGCCCCGGCGCAAAACACCGAACAGCAAGGTGAGTAGAAGCAGCGGCCCACCCCAATCAACCCCCCGCCAGAGAGATAATTTCTCGCAAGGTAACCAACAACAACAGAAAAAGGCCTGGATCAAGAACCTGCTAAGAGGAACTCACAGAAGCACACATACAAACTAATCCCAAACACAGGCAGGGCGGCTTCAGTTGGCGACCCACCACGGCCCTAGCCCACGGTACATGGACATGTCCCCTCCCAAAGGGAAAAACAAAACCAATATCATGGAATCCTTTGCTGCAGTCAGACCAAAGGAACAAAGGCAAGAGACCAAGGGGACTGAACCAACCCAACAAGCTCCCGAAGAACACGCTAAAGAGAAGCAAATACTGGAGGCAATATCAGGGCTGCGCTCCTTCATCGATACTAAGATAGAGGAGGTGAAATCAGACATGCAACTAATGCGCCAAGACATGCACAACCTTGCGGAATGAGTAACAACCTCAGAGTCAGAGCAACGCGAGATGTGCACAACGCTGAAAGATGTGCAGAACAGAGTAGGGGAACTGGAAAGACGAGACAAGATACTGGAAGAAAGGGCCGAATACGCGGATGGCAGATCCCGATGCAACAACGTCCACCTACTTGGTGTTCAAGAGGGTCTTAAGGGTCCTAACCCTATGAATTTTGTAGAAACCCTACTACAACAGGAAATAGGGGCTGGCCGACTCTCGCAAGGGTTTGCTGTTGAAAGAGCTCACAGGGTCCTCCAGAAAAAAATGCCACCCAGCTCCCACCCCCGGGCAATCATAGCCAGGATCCTTAACTTCCAAGACAGTGAAGTCATACTACGCTACTCACGGGAGGGGGGGCACAATAAGCAGAGACATCCCCAAGATCACAATATACCTGGACTACACCCAGAGAGCGAGAAACTCCTTTGTCCCAGTCAAGGCCAGGCTACGCCAGCTGGACCTCAAGTACATGTTGCTCTACCCGTCTAGGCTTAAGGTCATACATAAAGCAAGGGGCATCTTTCTAGAGACACCGGCAGCAGCAAACATGTGGCTCGAGCAAAATAATATGGCAAGCGAGAGGAAACAGCTGTGTGACCGAATCCTGACTGCAGCGGAGTCCTGCCGAGGACAGTTGGCTCCTAATAAGAGACAAACTTCGACAATTCTTTTGTCAACAAAGATGGGAGACCCGTCACACCACCTGACCTGAGCAGGATGGCAGGACCCCGTGAAAAGACTGGTGCCGGCCTGTTGCTGTTGCACCGCAACCTGCCAAAGACGGCCTGGAGAGGTCAATGCGTGGCAGGGGCACCTGAGCATTGCCCACAGGGCGCAACTGCTAGGTGCAGTTGGTTGCGTTTACCAAGTTGTTGTTTGAAATGTTTCTCAGTCTTCGCCACAATATGCACACGTGAACAATGGACATCGGAACTGCTAACATGGACACAGCAACACAGGGATGGCGGCTGACATTAAGGTGTTGACATGGAATGTCAGGGGGATGGGCTCCTATATGCGTAGGAACAGGATCAGTCCCTACCTGAAGAGAAAGCACGTCTCAATTGCACTCCTACAATTGACTCACCTAACTGCTGAGGTCACTGCCAAAGTGACTGAGTGGTGGGGGGGACAGGGCTTTGGCGCAGCGTACTCTTAATACGCACACAGAGTATACACATGGATAGACGGCACAATAGCATTCAAGTTACTGTTGAAAGAGGTGGACGCAGATGGGAGGTACTTGATACTAAGAGGCAATATTGAACTGGACATATGCATCGTCAACTCCTACCTCCCCAACAACGGGACCTCGACGTACCTGACCAAGCTAAGTGCTAAGCTAACATGCTACCGAGATTGCTTTTTTATATAGGGGGGATTTAAATAGCATACAAGACTGCACACTGAACAGATCAAATCCCTCGAAGCTGTTGCCCACCTCTATCCACTCCTCACTAAACAAGGTAATATAGAATTTGGACCTTGTAGAGGTCTGGAGGGAACAACACCCGAATGATAGGAAATACTCTTACTTGTCATCTCCCCATGCACTCTACACCAGAATTGACTACCTACTAATAGACAAGTAACATCTACCCCAGGTGGAGTCGGTATCTTACCTGGGAAGATCGATATCGGACCACTCCCCACTCCTCATGGAATGGAAAACACGGGGGCCTAAGCCACCCATACCAATGTGGCGAATGCCAACAGAAGCCCTCACAGATTGCACCTTTAGGGAAGGCCTCCGAGATAAAATACAAGAATACCTAGACATCAATGTGGGGAGTGTGAAGGGATGGGAAACAATCTGGGAAGCACTAAAAGTGGTGGTTAGGGGGGAAGTCATTGCCAGTGCCGGGGGCATCAGGAAAACCCTGAGGAATGAACTAGAGGCCGGCGAGAGGCAGATTACTTAGCTTGAAACCACCTCACCTAGGACAAGGGAGGCAGAAGAGGAACTCTCCGCAGTCAGAAGTGACTGCCAAAATGCGTGAGCCAGATTAGCTACGTTTGACTACATAACCAAGACTACAAGAGCGCACACAGAGGGTGATAAACCGAGTAGACTCTTGTCGTGGCTGTGAGGGCGGGAACACCCGAAACTCCCGATCCCTGAGGCGAGGTTTATACATCGCAGTTGGATGTCAACAATGCGTTTAAGCAGTTCTACTCCCGGCTGTATAGCCATGCAACGGTGGTACCACAGGTTGATGTCTTAGACACGCTAGATGAGATATGCCTGCCAACGCTGAATGAAGCTCAACGGGCTACCCTAAATGGGGACCTGACAGTAGAGGACATAACTGAGGCAATGAAATCACTGTCCACGAGTAAGACCCCGGCAGCAACGGATTACCCTCTGAGTTCTATAAAGTATATGATGCCGCCTTCGCCCCCACTCTCTTGGAGGTGTTTAAAAGCATGAGGGAGACACTGGTAGTAGCGATACCCAAGCAAGGGAAACCAAGAGACGAATGTGGCTCATACAGGCCACTGGCCATGCTCAATTAACGATCATATTGGCCAAAAGGCTGACAAAGGTTACAGGGACACTAGTACATGAAGATCAAAATGGGTTCATACCGGGACGGAACATGGCAGCGAACCTATGTAGACTACAACACACAGTGGCACAAACAAAAGACTCACACAAATCATATGCAGTGGTATCTCTAGATGCCACAAAAGCTTTCAACTCCATATATTGGGAGTCGTTGCTAGAAGTTCTAAGCAATTCGGGTTGAGGGAATCCTTCATCCAATGGATACAAATATTATATCAATCACCAGTAACCAGAGTAAAGACTGGGAGGACAGTGTCAGGATTGTGGGATATTCAGAGAGGCACTAGACAGGGTTGCCTGTTGTCTCCAATGCTCTATATTCTGGGCCACAACCATTAGCCATACACATGAGAAAACAGTTCTTCGATTCTGGCATCAGAATAGGGGGCGAATACCACATTGTCTCATTGTACGCAGGCAATGTATTGCTATACCTGAAGGACCCCTGAAGGACCCCCATCTTAATCTACCAACAATCCTAGAGGTCCTAGAGAACTTCGCCCTGGCGTCAGGGATCACCTTCAACAGGGAGAAGTCTAGTGCATTCCCATTGGCCGGACTGGTTGGGCAAGAAGAAGCGGACCTCTCAATAGTGGGAACCCAATGGAAGCCACATACTTTCAGATACTTGGGGGTCAACATCTGGCACACACCCGAACAGATGCACGGAGGTAACACCCAGGTTACGGTACAAGGGCTAAGAAAATCAATTAAGTTCTGGTCCAAACTACCACTATCAGTGATAGGCGGGGCTGCAGTGGTCAAAATGATAGTACTACCGAGGTTCTTATATTTCTTCCTCAATGCACACTACCTTATCCCGGCCTCCTTCTTTCAATTATTAGAAAAGCTATTAAGGGAGCTACTATGCGCAACACCAAACACAAAATATTCCTTAGCACACTAGCACTACCATACAAAGCAGGCGGAATTCAACTACCAGACCTCGAAAGATACTTCCTGGCGGTCCAATTGAGCCACATGGCCAAGTGGCTAGCGGACAAGACCACCTCCGAAACTAGACTACTCAGGCAGCTAGTGTCACCAGCGAACCTGAAAGAAATACTATGGGTTCCGGTGGAATGCCTAGGGAAGACTCTGATGTTAGTAGAGCTGGGCAGGAAAGTTTGGGACAGGACACTGAAACTCATAGCGGGGGTACACCCCTACTCCACAGACATTCCAATTGCGGCAGGGGTGTGCAGGGGGAAAGCCTGGCCCTGGTGAGAAAATGGGAGGGACATGGCATTTACACCTGGGGGGACACATACAAAGAAGGGACCTTCCGAGACTTTGAGTCCATGGCAACAAAAGAAGGCCTACACAAAGGCCAGTTTCTGTGGTACAGGGGAGTCAGGGAGGGGGCCAAGACTCAATGTAAAGATTGGCCGGGTAAACCAGAACAAGACCCACTACTAACACTACTGTACAACCTGGGGGATGGATGGAAACCAGTGTATAGGCTCTATGCTCAATTAGCGGATAGACCCAATCCTAAAAGTGAGGCCCTGAAATTGAAGTGGGAGGCGGACCTGGGAGAAGATATAACTTAAAAGGAATGGGAGAGAATCCTAATATACCCACGGGAGGTGTCAAGGAACTTATCTATTCTATTGAAAAGCTTAAGAAATGCAAAAGTGTGCATGCTAAACAATAAAATGGAACATACTCTGTAGGGAATTGTACATTAGAGATGCTGATTATGAAAAGGCTCGACAAAAAACATAGCATTTTACTGAAATAGGCTTTCCCATATGGTGCCGTATCAAGGCTATGGCTACAATGAAAGAGATCAATAGGGACAGTCTATTAAAGCCAAATATAGCAAAAGAAGAAAGAACTTAGGTTCCTCACTAGCTTTTGTCTTGAAAGAAAAAGAGGTGTATCACATGAGTAGAAAGTATTCTAACACCACCCAAGGTTTGTGCTTAAAAGATTACCTGCAAAGGGTGACCAACTAGTACATAGATGTTTTGGGTAGGAGAAACATGGTACATGGCTAATGAACAAAGCACTAGACATGTACACATGTCATAGCTGTGTAATATGTAATTACCTTACATTGGAAGTATCATCTGATGCCTCATGGTTAGAATACAAAAACATGTAAGAGCAATAAGGAGAGAGGATTTTAAGTACTGTACGGAACTCAAGGTGGCAACAGTAAAGACTGACACAATTGATCACAGTTCAAGGGTGTTTACTGAACTATAAATGCAGGATGGAAAAACGCCTAATTCTAAATCTAAGATGGGAGCAAGCGTCGACCATCAAATGGAAAAATAAGGTAGTCCTAGTGGCGTTGTGTCAAAATAAAAGGGCCTATAGTAAGAAAAACCTATTGCCAATTTCTTACAACTTATTACAGAAAGTTTGTTGGATAGGGTATCAAAATAAAAAAAAACAACAGATGATGAGGGACGAATTTTACTACTTGATATCATTTATAATGGGAAAATGATAACATTTGGGACAGTTTATGCTCCATGTTCGCCTACTATTGATTTTCTCACCAGGTTGGATTTGTTGCTGGATAAGATGAAGGGTGAGGTGATTATTTTAGGTGGGGACTTTAATGTAGTTATAAATAGTAGTCTAGATCGGAAATCTGATTGTAGATATTCTGGGGAAAAGATAAGTGCTGAATTGTGTGAATTAATGTTTAAGTATGGACTTACAGATGTGTGGAGAGAGCTTCATCCGAATGAAAGAGAATATACATTTTATTCTCCAGTCCATAATTCTTACTCAAGGATAGATCATTTTTTCGTGAGTAAGACGTTAATTAATCAGGTGGAGAGCTCAAATATTAGGGAAAGGAGTATTTCGGATCATGCTTTGGTTGATATGCAGGTGAATTTTGGAAGGGTGGATAAGGGATCTAGGAGATGGAGAATGCAGGCTGCTTTACTTAAAGACAATATTGTTACATCGGGTTTGGAGGATTTCATTTGTTGTTTCTTTGAGGATAATAGAGGTTTGGCTGGGGTTAAATCTGTTTGGTATTGTTTTAAGGCGGTCCTTAGAGGTGAACTGATAAGCAGAACGGCTCATGCTAGGAAGAAAGGTCAGGAGGAACTTAAGAAGTTAGAAGAGGGGGTGAGGTCTATGCAAAAGACTTGTGCTGATAATGACTCTGAAACAAACAGGATACGTTTAAGGAAGTTGGAGTCTGAAGTAAATGACTGTGTTCAGATTTTGGCAGATAAGGGCATGTTTTATTCAAAACAACGGTTTTGGGAGTTTGCAGATAGGAATGGAAGGTTGTTGGCTAATAAGCTTAAAGGAATTATGATGGATATGAATGTTTCATCCATTCTGACGGATACTGGAGTTACTTTAAATAGATCCGACGAAATTTGTGACCACTTCAGAAGTTTTTATGAGAATTTGTATAGAGAAGATGGGCAGCCTGCTGCTGACAGTTTAACAGCATTTTTTAATAAAATCACGCTTACCAAGTTGTCTTTGGAGAAGAGAAATCAGCTGGAGGATATGATTGATGTGTCTGAAATTAGCTTGGCAATCTCGCAAATGAAGGAAGGTAAATCCCCTGGACCGGATGGTATAGTTTCTGAATTTTATAAGACATTTGAAGCTGACTTGGCTCCTATCCTGTGTGAGGTCTATAATGTACTCATGACGTCGGGTGAGATGTGTGATTCAATGAAAGAAGCATTGCTCATTGTGATACCGAAGCCAAATAAGGATAGTAAGCGATGTGAATTTCACTGCTGAATGTGGACTTGAAAATTTTCACTAAAATATGGGCTAATAGATTGAAGTCGTGTATAGGTGATTTAATCGATGAGTCCCAAGTAGGTTTTGTGCCAGGGCGTTTTGGATATGATAATATTAGGACTGTGTTGGATGTGATTGGGGCACATTATGGAAAGGACTCAGATAAAATTATTGGTTTTTTCGATGCGGAAAAAGCCTTTGACAGAGTCAACTGGAAATTCATGGAATATACATTGTTGCAGATGGGTTTTGGACCTGTGTTTATGATGATGATAAAATATATTCATAATGGTGTTAGTGCTAGGTTAATGACTAATGGAGTTATCTCAAAATTATTTCACCTATCCAGAGGTACGCGCCAGGGCTGCTGACTGTCGCCATTTTTGTTCAATTTAGCATTGGAACCGCTTGCGGCATATATTAGGCAATGTGAGCTGATAAAGGGGCTTTGTGTGGGGAAAGTTGAGGTTAAGCTCTTGTTTTACGCTGATGATATGTTAATTTTGTTGTCCAATCCAGGAGCATGTGGCACTGTGGTGAGAGACATGTTTGAGGAGGTCGGTAAACTGTCGGGCCACAAAGTTAATTGGGAAAAAACTGAGATTTTTCCGTTGTCTGGAACATGTGATAATGGATTAGGGACATCTGGAATTGTGGCTGGTCGCCTAGGGGCGTCACCTATTTGGGGATTTATCTGGTTGGTGATTTGAACAAAATAATACAATGTAATCTGGATAAAGTGTTAGCTAAGATGACCTTAATTATTAGGAAATGGGAAAGATTGAACTTTCAGACCTTTTTGTGGGGAGTTGGGAAAAGACCTCGTGTTCCGAAATTCATACTGATGCGGAAAGTGGAAGAAGGTGGTTTTGGCTACCCAGATCTGATAAAATACTATAGGTCCTTTTTACTTAAGAAGAGTTCCTATTACTTTAGAGTGGAGACTGTTAATGAGCCGTTCTGGTTGCAAATGGAGAGAGGCATGTGTGTGCCGTTTCATTCGGATAATCTCTACTGCATGGAAAAATTATCAAACAAGAAACTGGTTTTGAAACCAATTATGGTTACTCGACAGGTTTTGGGCTCTTGGTTTGGTGAGAATGGACAAACTTATGGTTTCAGTACAGATGCCTCTATATGGCATAATGAAGCTTTAAAGATTGATAATAGATGTCTTAATTGGAAAAGTTGGGTTTCAAGAGGGATTTTGAAACTGGGGGATGTTTTGGATGGGACTCGGATGTTGAGTTTTGAGGAGTTAGTAGATAGATTTAATTTGAGTCTAAGAGAAATGACTAGGTATTTGAGTTTGGCAACTGGGATTAATCAGAGGATCGCTATGGCGGGAGGCTCACTTGGGAAGAAGCCTGAGGTTAGTAAATTACTGGATGGTCAAGAGTATGGTGCACTAACTTACATGAATTTCATGCCCATGAATGCAAAACATTTGTTGGCATGGGATGGGTTGAGAGTTACTTGGTCGAATGATGTCAGTAGGGTCATCTCTGATACTGATTGGAGTGATATTTTAAAAGTGGGTGTGAATTTAGGGAAAGATATGAAGTTGCGACTGATTCGGCAGAAGATTGTTGGAAGATTGTATTGGACTCCTGTGAAAATGTTTAAGTTACAATTGAGTTTAGATGACTTGTGTTGGAGCTGTAGTGCAGATAGAGGTACTCTTTTACATCTACTGTGGGGATGCCCACGGGTACTGTCATTTTGGAGTGAGGTGATAGATAGAATTGATTTCATTTTTGGGATAAGTTTAATCAGATCTGCAGCTAATATAATCTTGCTCTCACATGTTGAAAGGGGTGTTCAGATTAGAAAGCATAACTTTTGGATTGATAGAGCTCTGATGATTGCGATTAGATTGATTCTCAGGATCTGGAAAACTAGGAAGAAACCCAGCGTTGAGGATTGGTTGATGGATTTGAGGGATTTATCTAGGTATGATAAGGTTTCGTTGAAAAATAGAAGCAAGGAAGATGAATATTTGTTGCTGTGGGGATCGTTTGATGCCCTCTATGATTGACTTTATATCCTGTGGATAATTAGAGGGTAGGATAAGGGGGTGTTTTTTTTTTTGTTTTTTTTGTGATGTTTGGTTCTGTCTTTGTGGTATTTTATGTGTATTAGGTATAATATTTAGCGGGGTTCATTTAGTTACGTTTTGCATGGTTGATTTTATTATTGGATTTGGTTTAAATGGTTTGCTCATGACTTTCATTTGAAAATTAATACTGCAATGTTAGTTTGATCCTATGTAGAACTGCTGTATTGTAAACCTAATAAACAGAAGTTAAAAAAAAAAAATAAAATAAAGCAAACAGTGTTCAAATAATAATTCAGGATGTGATTGCCTTGAGCTCTCGCTTCCCCACGTTTTTAGCACGGGACAAGGTGGGGCTATGGAGCACAGCACACATTCAAGTTTTCTCAGCATGAGCCGACAGTCCCGGTCAAGCAATCAGGTTTTTCGATAATAAAGTCTCATTTCAATAAAAGTCTCTTTCTCTTGAGGGCCTGATGTTTTCTACAACAAACAAACACAAAGTTCTGCTTTATGTATACTTTGGGTGACGGCTTCACCCCTGGGTTCCCCTCTTCTGGGCGCAAACCCCTCAGTAACTGCATTCAACAAATTCATAAGACAGTTTCAATTCTCTTTCTCAGTGAAATTTGGGTGATACTTCTCCACCCTTATATTCCCTCAGCCGGGCTCAAATCCCAAATGACAAGGGAGACACTTCCTTTCCCCCTTGTCTTGCAATCTTAATGTCTTTTTAAACAGGCTTTCAGGCTTTTCCCCTCATTGTCGGTCTCCCTCTGCTGGGTTCACTCTCGCTGACTTTTCCAATATACAGTTCATGTATTAACTTTTCACCATGCTGGATTCACTTCCCTTAGCTTTCGCAATCATCTGCCGGTCAAATACCTTCGACAGTACAGAGGATTTTACAAGACCACTGTATGACCACTTTGACCTCTTTTTGCCTCTTCCCAAGGGCTTCTGGTTAAGGTAGTCTTTCTACCATCGGGTAATCGAACAGAGTTTCCTGCCAGAGCATCCATGTGGTGCCGGCCTACTCTGTCGCTGCTTTCCCACCCCTTTAGCTTCTCAAAGTTCAAATTATCCATTGGCTACTTTTCATTCAACACAGTTCGGTTTCTTATTGATTCTCCTCTTGACTCACTGGCTGTAATGAATCTCTTGCCTTTCTTTATCCTTGGATTCAAGGTTGGTACCACTGAGACTGATGTCCTTCCCTGGCTTGGTTATCAGCGGAGGAGGGTCTTGTGTACCATAGACATCTGCTGCAACACACGGTTCGCAGTCTTTTGTTTCTGTTTGCAGAGGTTTCACAGGCCTGGCTCGGAAAGAGTAAGGTCACTTCGCTCCTTGTCACTCCCTCGGTCTACGCCGTCTTTCTCCTCCTCTTGAACAGCTGTGCTGAGTTAGCTCTTACATCGTGCGGACTGCCTTGCTCGTATCATGCTCTTGTGCTCCACCTTTTATCTCTGGTGGGGAGGCGAAGGGCTGTCAGGTGTTCATGATTCTGGTTTATTCCTGACATTGGCTGACCCTGGTATTGGGACACGTCAGGTAAACGGTCCTGGTGTTAGTCTGTTGTCTTTCGTGTTGTGCGAAAGTGCTCGTGTGGAAAGGGAAGGGGGCAGTGTTTTTGAATGTCCTACATGGTAGGATGGGGAAAAGGTGTTGAAACAAGAAGGGGGATACCGCATCTTGCCCGTCGGTGTCCCACTGCCCAAGGACCCCCCATCCAGGTGATCCTCCCTCACTGGTCCACCCCCAGGAACTGGATCCAATATCGGTGGCTGTGTCCTGGCCACCTGGATGACAGATCCCTGGGGAGTAGCCAGAGAGGCGCCTTCAGGTTTCTCACAGTACCCATTAGCAGTACATTAAGCAGAGAGACATGATAGCGACTCATCCACCCTCATGTATGTTCTTTAGACAAAAAAGCTAAAGGAGTCAACAGAGAGCGTGATCTAAGAGACATGGAGGCATGTAGGATAATATGATTCCATTCTTGGACCCCTACTGGAAACAACTTCAGTGAAGGCGTAGTTCTGTGGCTATAGGTACATGTTCTGAATTGTGGTTGTAGTCAGCTAGGAACATTTGCTGAAAAACAAAGGGCAACATTTTGTATACATCCTCTGTGTCCTCTATTGCCCCAAGATAGTTTATTCAATTTCCGGTATTATTTATAGGCTCATTTAAGAGTTTGCAATTTCCTTCAATCACTTCATCAGTTTTGGAGACTTGAAAGCATTCTTCTAGAAAGGTTCTTATGAGTCCAGGTCAGGGCTAAGAATGTTACAGGGACGGTTGAGTTAGGCTCCATGGCAGGTTTGCTAGATTATTTCAACCCAGTGCAGTTTCACTTTAGTCCTCGGTCTTCTTTATGCTCTGGGGTGCAAAGGGCCACCCATTGTGAACAAATGCAGAGAATTGCCATGGGGGCAAGTCCTTCCATTGTCATGACAGTAAGAAGTCTGTACCAGCCCACTTTATTGGTCATCCATGGAGGACCCTTTATGCTGCCCAATAAAGCACTGAAACAGGCCCGTCCAACACTAAGGAGGAAACAGCAAGTGAACCTAGTGTACCAATCTTTGGCAAATTTGGATTTTGTTATTTCATGCCAGACTCTGACAGCCATAATCGATTGCCATATCCCCATGCTCCCTGATGTGGGAGAAGGTTGTGATCATGTGGCTAGAGCCGGTCAAAGTCTGAGGTACAGAAAACTCAAGTCAACAGGCATGTGTGGAGAGTTCAGTTCAACAAGCCCACGCTTTGAAGGAACTGTGGTAAACACAAACTGTAAGTAAAAAGAATCTTCATCACCACATTGGGATCTTGGACTAGTGTGCCATATTCATCCATTCAGGCATTCACAGTAGCTGCCTTTCTCATTCAGCCCCATATCGTCTTGATATCGGCATTAAGGTATTTTACTGGGTAACTCTCAGTGCTATTTTCCCTCCAAATTGTGAGCCTAGGTGTGCCACGTCAGACAAACTAAATGCTTTGTATCTTTTTGTGCACCATTTCTCCTGCATGCTTACTGCATGCTCTCCCCTGCCTGCTGTGCCTGCTGGTGGTCTCACGTTTGTACTCTACTCAAGTTGCTCTGTTTGGGTTTCCACTGTTTCCAGGTTGCCTTGATGCTCCCTGAGGTGCAGTACTGTACAGTGTGTACATTTTCAAAGAATACTTTTCACCTATTTTTGAGTCTAACTACATCTTGTATAATTCACGGCTAACATTTATTTGAAAGGAAAAATAAAAGGTTTTGCAGTTAGTGAAACCAGGGTGATCCGGAGCCACTCACTTGGCTGCCTTAAGGATGATGGATGGAAGGGGCAAGTTGGTGGGAAATTGGTCCTATCTTTGGGCCCCTTTAAATCTTTTTTCACACCCTTTTGGAAAGTAATAATAATAATAATAATAATAATAATAATAATAATAATAATAATAATAATAATAATAAATAATAATAATAACACTGTCAAGACACCCCAAGCTGCCCTTCACCAAGTCTATGTGCTGTTGGAGAAAAATATTTTTTCCAAAAAACACAGCAACATGTTTGTGATTTCACAGGGGGATTGTCAAAGGGTATTGGATACATGCATTCTGTTTTGAAGAGTTAAAACTAATTTAAGACAAAATAGCTGTGGCCCACTGGGCCTGTTCATGTACTTGTAGGGGAAGAGTGTCTTGCAGCGTACTTCAGCATGTGTGATTTCTGTGCTATGGCTGCACTCAGATACTTGTTTGGGAAGAGCTTTGTTTTCTTAGTTGGTGGTCACAAATGATAAATGTGTAGATTCTGTGCTCAAAGCTCACGCTAGTGAGTAGTCACACTGCTGTGGTAGTGGAGTATTACCAACCAAGTGTGGCGTCAGAGGGAAGTCATTGCATCCCATCTCTTCTTGTGTGTGTGGCTGCGGTCCATCAATGAAGAAACCGCAGCAATTTATTTTTAGGCCATTTTAGCAAAGGCTATCACAATATACATTATTTTAACAGAATAAAGGCACAATGTGTTTTGAGTATGCAGATGTTAATTTATTTTGGTTCAATGCATACTTTACTTCACGAAGACTAATTGCCTGCATAAAGAAATACAGAGATATCTGAGGTCCAGGGAAAAATATCTGTAGTCTTGATATAACATCAGAGTGTTATTGTGTATCCTCCTATTAACCATGCACTAGGCCTTATTACAAGATTGGTGGTTCGGGAAAAAAGTGGAGTTTATTCCGTTACCTACAATTTTCCCACAAAGCCAAACTACAACTTTGGCAGGATTTTCACAGGCGGAATTACCGGGTGCTAATACCACACATTTTTGGAGGTAAAGTGGCGGATCTGCTGGTAGATTTGCCATTTCACCTCCAAAAATGGGCGGTATTACCGCCTGGTAATTTCTGCTGGTGGTAATACCAGCAAAAATCCCAAAATGGGGATTTACACCACTTACCACTACTTGTAATCCCATCGTAAAACTAAGTGGAGCTAATGGTAATACCACTTGGTGGTATTCTGGCAGATTTAATTCCAGAATACTGCCAAACTTGCAATGAGGCCCACTGTGTTATCTCACGAGTGAAACATAGTGTAAAAACCCACAGAAACACGCTGGGTCTCATTCAGACTTACATAGTGTGATAAAAATTGGCGGTAATGTAATTTTGCCAGAAATAATGCCAAACACGTTCTGTCTCCCTGTATGTCCATCCTAACCCAGACTGAGTGAAGTGTAAAATGCACAACACCAAGCTTATAGACATGTTCTGCATAATATATGCTGATCTAAACTTATTGATAATGTTATATTGTCTTTATTAAACAAATAATACATTCACCAAATGGAACCTTCCCATTTAAATGCCCTCTGCCAGACTGACAAAAAATACAAATGCAAAGTGAGACAAAAAGACTTATATTTATAATAATACTACATGATAAAAGGTCAGGTGTATGTTTGTCTGAAGCCGTTCTGCCCACTTTGGCTGCTATCACTGCAAGAGGGAGCTATTGCCTTACGTATACAACAATAAAACTTCACGTTCATCTAACAAAATGTGTATTTCATGTTATTACTGCTAGAGGGAGCTGTTGCCTTATGCATTCAAAGACTACAAGTTCATCTTCCAGGAAAAAAAATATGTATTTCAACAATGATAACATACAATTAGCTGCAGAAAAGGCCCAAGGGAGGGATACCACTTTAACAGCATACTTCAAGTTGCATACACTAAGAAAATATATACATTTAAAAAATACTATATAAACAGAAATTAATTTGATTAAGCACTATTTCTCTAACAAAACAACTAACATGTTTGTAATGTACTTATGTATTATGTAATTATTCACTGTAATATTTCTTGGTATGTATAATATCAGAGAAAGAAGTGTAATGGAAATGGAGCAAACTCACACTAAACAGAAAGATGGCGTCTCTACACCGAATGGGGTGCTACCTTCTAGCAGCCTGATGCATTTTGCTCTGAAAATGCTAATAAAATTATGTGACAGGATTTCCACACAAACTCAGAAACATAGTGAGATACTTAAAACATTAAATCAACATCATAAGGAATAGCTTCAACAAGATGAATCCAAGGGAATTTCATTTGAAACATTGCCTAAAATGAAGGAAGCTGATATTGTGAATAACTCCTCAACGGGCCATGAACATTCCCAGAGCCAATATATCAGAATCTCCTTTATATTATCCCACACACAAGCACATTTGGAAACATGCAACACAATGTAAACAGAAGGCAAAAAAAGAAACCTCAACCAATTATCATTGAAGAAGAGGTAGAAGACCAACTTCAACATCTAAATTCTACTATAACATCGATATGTGAACTCAAAAGGAAATCTAGACGCTCGCGAAAATCGAAGAAAGAAAAGACATATGCAGAATACGAACATGCAGACTAGTTGGCCGTAGAGGATAGCAATTTAAGCAATACTGATGTGCATGAGTATACCTTTGAAAAGGTGAACCTATCTGAGAGAGAGAAGAATGATATTGCATCTCCGTGACCCACCTCGATTACTCCTGTAAATAAAATCCCTGCCAACATTTCAAGCAAAGCAGCTGCTAGTACAATTGTGAAAGAACCTGTGTGCCTGCTTAATATTAGAGTGGTAACTATTAGCGAAAAGGGAGATAAAGCATATAAATAGATCAGCACTATTTAATCTATTTACAAAAATCCCAGCATTGAGAATTTTGAAATCTTGTGACTTCGATTCATACAACCCATGAACAGAGAGTTTGGAGCCAGAACACAAGTGCACTGTGTACTACCTGCGACAGCAACATTGATTAGATTGCAAGAACAATCTTTAGATTTCCTTGGATATGAGTTGGACAAAGAGATTCCGTTCTCTAGCCAACCCTCTCAGTGTGAACATTGTGGTATGGTTAAGAATAAAGTCGCTATTAAGACTAATGCAGAACCAATTCTGGTTATTGAGAACCAAGTGGGTTGGAGGTGGCTAAGAAATTCAATAGACCAAATGGAAATTGCACATCCATGAGTGTGCACTATTGCCTTGTGTAATACCTGAGACCATGCACACTTCCTCAAAATGGGCGCCACCATTGGCCTGTTCATTAGTTACCCTATATTTATGCTACAGGAGACGTGGTTGATTAATGATTACCATACAGATACCCATACCGTATTTCAGCTAAATGCAAAAAAAAAGGCTTATTAATTGGTGTTAATCAGGACTTTCATGCTAGAGAAATTAAGTTAAAACAAGCAAATTGTAATTTATTGGCCATCCAAGTGAAAGCTAAACAGAGCACTGCTGCTCCTAACATATTGATCATTAATATGTACAATCCTCCCACTAGAAAATGTTCAAGTGATATATTCGAAAGTATTGATATAATTATCACTGATTGGATTTTGACTGTGGGTAATAATGTGATTATTATGGGTGGAGACCTATGCTCGGTGTGGTGTCCTCTGTATGACCGACTTCTATGAAAATATTGTTGTAACAAATGTGATGGAGAAGCCCAAAAGCAATGATAAAGGTATAGAGTGGACAAACTTTATGGCAGAATGGGATATATGGCCTCTTAACGGTAGAACAAAAAGTGATATCACGGTCAAATGCACATCGTTCAGTGGCAGTAAATCACCTACATTAAATTATTTTTGTGGAAATCCATTTGGTCTTGGCTACATTAGTGATTTTGGAGTGGTCCACTTGCCATATAGCAATCACTCTTTAATTTATGTCGACTTGAATATGCCTTTTCCCCATGGGATTGAAAGGGGTCCCAGTAATGTTACCGTTAGAAATAATGGTACGAAATTAAAAGGGAATGTGGCAAAAATCAAGAAAATGTGTCGGTGAATTCGACCGCTAGCTAATGACTTGTAAAATGACAATAAATGTCATGAAGAGTGATGCAATTGAAAATCTAATTAACGTTACTACAGCCGATGTTGCTATGACCCACAAAACCCCTTTGATTGCCACAGGGAAAAGGTCAAATAAAACCTATGATGGCGAATTATTAGTGGTCAAGAGATTACATCGGAAAAACCTTTGCAAATTAAGAAGTCAGAATATGTCTGCTATGGAATATCACATGAAACGAAAAAAATAGAATCATTTATATAGAAGCTGGTGGAAAAGAAGAAAAGCTGAGAAAATGAACTTTAAGTGGCAACAGATGATAGGTGTATTGCAAAAAAAGACACGAGTTCAGTGTGGAAATTGCTGAATACATTTAGAGGAAACTCCCCTTCTGAACCATTGAATTCTGTTGGTGAGGGAAAATGGGCGACTGACCCCACAAATATGATGTATGAGGGCCACTCAGAAATTGTTGCTAGAAGTTCGATGACAGTATGGCCACTAACATTTTCAATGGACATTATCAGAGAGATAATTAGCAAAGCAAAGCATTCCAGAGCTCCTGACCCAAATGGACTTGCGACTATTGTTACTAAGAAATACACTGAAATTTGGACAGAAATGAAACATACCCTCTGTATGAAAGTGTGTAGTGAAAAATATATGCCAGCTTTTTGGAAAACGTCCATCCTAATCCCTGTGTATAAGGCTGGGCAGAGGCTTGCCCATGAAAATTACCACTTACTTTCATTATTAGACACTACTAGTAAAGTATTTGCGGTCATAGTCTTGGACCATTTGCAGTGCTGTCCTAAAGACAACAAACTACTCCACCCCTTTCAGACAAGATTTAGAGCTGGGTCCCGCACTACCCACGATATTAGTATTATAAGATGCAATAATATCTAAGGCTAAAAAGAGTAACAATCCATCTGTATATGTTACTTTTATAGACTTTTGCTCGGCTTTCGATGGTGTGGATTGTCAGAAGTCGCGGGAAATATTAACGGAAATGAATTTCCCTTGTTGGCTATTAGAGATTCTAATAAAACTTAATTCTAATAATAGTGCTAAAATACGCCTTGATAACGAAGGCTGTCTGATTAGACCTATCAAGATTAATAAAGGCGTTAAACAATGCTGTCTGTTGGCAGCACATTTATTTAATCTCTATCTTGCTAAACTAATAAATCGTCTTGAAAATAAAGCTAATTGTCCAGCCAAATTTAAATCTAGAAGTGTCACAGCATGGCTTTGATGCTGATGATCTTGTTGTAGTTGATCATACTTACAGTGGTATGAAAGAAATATTAGAAGAACATGGACAATTTGCTTCTGAACATTCTTTACAAACTAATCTATAAAAGACCCAGGGGGTCATTACGAGTTTGGAGGTAGCCATGGCGCTATTAGCGCCATGGCTGCCTCCAAACCCGGGTCCGGGTCCCGTCTAACTGAATGGGAACATACCGGGACATTCCGACCTATGCGGACCCGGTAAGTCCCCATTTGGTAAACCATTCCCCATTCCAATTTGAGCCCGCATAGGGCTCAATGGGAATGGGGAAGGTGCTAATATCGGGCCCGCAAATTGCAGGCCCGTTATTAGCTCCAAGGTCCCTTAACGGGTCCCGCAAAGTCGGCTGGTCAGACCCGCCATTCCTGCTGGGACCCGCTAAGGGACCTCGGAATATGGCGGTAGGGGCTTAATGGTACCGCCATCCTTAATGGTGCCGTTAAGCCCCTACCGCCATACTCGTAATGACCCCCCCAGATTCTGTTGATCTCAACTACAAAAGTGAATAAGCCTATACTGGAAACAAGCTGGGAAATAATAGACTTTACTTAATCCTATAAATATCTAGGTGTTGTAATCCATAGGATACTTGGCTATGCTCCTCCCATAGAAAATAAGGTACGTCAAGCTAAACAAATAACTATGCTCGTACGTAGCTTTGTCTCAAAACCTATGCAGGATAGTCCCTGAAAGGAATCATTATGTCATATACTCAGTGGTTGATTCCTGTGACAGTTTATTGGTAAGAGGCCCTTTCTATTAGAAATCTATCCTGGTTGGATAGGGTGGAAGGATATTTTTGGTGAACTGTTCTTCGCCTTCCTTCATCATGTCCAATCCAATATGTAGGAGTTGAACTTGGCCTGTTATTGCTTAATGCTACCATTTTGCTACAGAGAGGTCTACTGTAACGCTCACCTGAATCCCTCGGAGGCGCAGGTCTGGGCTGGGGGTTCTCGGAGTCTTCTAGGGTCACGCGCAGGCCTCGAATGCCACCCTGGAAAGGCCCTTTCCTCACTGAGATCTTGATCTGAAGGGTGAGGTGTCTGCAATTATGAGAGCAAGGGGTTAATATGGATATATAAGCCTGACTGGGTAAGCTGCCTCCCCTTCCTGGTACTCCCAAGTAGTTCGTAGGCTAAATGTGCTCACCTTATGTAGGTGAAAGCGGAGCTCTCCATCCTGCGTCTGTGCAGGGGCGCCGAAGCCAGTTACTTCACTGGTTAATTGTCCAGCCTCTTGGTTGCAGAGGATGAAGATTTGGAGCTAGGCCGTTGTTAGCAGCACGAACGGCGGTTGCTTGAATATGGAGGTCCGGAGAGCGATGGAATGGCGAAGGTATTGCAGGCAAGTAAGTAGAAAATGTCAATTCGAAGTTAAAAGCACTTCTTAATGTCTCTTTTCCTTTTTCAGGTCGCAGAAGCAGCTGGGTAGAAAAATGGATGTCGAGGAATGCGCCGAGGAGTGAGAAAGATGAGCGCTGCCCAAAACACGTGCGTATAGATGGAGTTTTGTATTTCTTAATGATGTCCTTTTGTTTTGCAGATGCGAGTAGCAGCGGAGGCGAGAAGAATGCAGCGCAGGTAAGGAAAGTTTCACGGAGGTTTACTAACCAATGTCTTTGCTTCCACAGGGTGCCGGAAAAATGGAAAGCTGCAGCCCGTGGCTTGAGATGCACCGATGGACTGGGTAAGTGCTGCGCTGGTTTTTATCTCGTGCTAACCTGGTGTTCTTTTCCCTTTTCAGATGCTGCTGAAGACGAAGATGGTATTTCAGAAGGTAAGATTGCGGATTTCTCTTCCCCAGATGCAGAAGTTGAAGATTCTCTGGAGCTGACACGGTGAGCGTCCTGCTGCTATTGCAGAATAACGCGAAGCACGTTGCTCTGATCGGGCGTGGTTTAAATAGCTTACTGGAGTGCTTAGGTGTCTCCTTCCACAGCAGCCTCGCCCAGGTAAGAAGTCCCAGCTTCCAGAATAGTTCCAGTATCCAGTCCCAGGGAGTGGTGCTGGCCACACCCAGAAGGTAAAGTAGTTCCAGCAATGGATAGATGAGGATTTCATCCTGCAGGTGAGTGAGCAGCATGGTCTGCAGCAGGTAGGTCCACCCAAGCACCATTCCTTACATCATGAGCCCGGCATGTCCTGTGCCGGGACTGGGTCCCCTTATGAGCCTGGCGCCACTGGCGCCAGGACAAGGTCCATAAGGCCCCTATGGGAGCCGATGGGTGCCTGGAAATGAAGTTGTGACCCAGCTTCCGAGGCAGTTGGGCTAAACCTGACTCCTTGGAGGCTGCGGTCATGACATCTACTCCCTTTGAAGGCAATCAGTAATCCTGAAAGTCAAATGTTACTAACTATAGGAAAAAAAGTAATTAATCTGAAGACTAATCATCCTAATATGTATGATGATTTGTGTAGAGAACTGTATACCCAACTCCAATGGTCAACTGACTTGGCTTGTTGTGGCCAATATAAATACATTACATTTGCATTACAAAAAGCTGGAAAAATGGAATTGGGAAAGCAACTTCATATATATGAGTTCTCTTCATAATTACCCCCAAATTGAGGAAATTATTTACTCATATTTTCTCCCACAAACTTATCACCTTAAATGCCCAAATCCAGCGGTGCGGACATTTAGATTATTAATGAGGATAAACCAACAGCCGGTTAGGGCAATATGTGGCGCCCACTGGCTTTTGTCTATGAACCAGCACTATGGGTGTATTTGCAAATGAAGTAAAATCTTTGAAACAGTAAGGCATGTTCTTACTGAGGGCCCGGTTTTGGCGTCACTTTATATGTCTACCTACGGCTGTAATGTACATCAGTACAAAACAATTAAAACAGAGCACTTTTAGCCTTATTCCCTAAACATGAATACTGAATCAATGCACATTGTGCTTTATAGTGTTTGGCTA
Organism: Ambystoma mexicanum; assembly: GCF_040938575.1. Taxonomy (NCBI): domain Eukaryota; kingdom Metazoa; phylum Chordata; class Amphibia; order Caudata; family Ambystomatidae; genus Ambystoma; species Ambystoma mexicanum. The sequence continues at coordinate 360,698,936 of NC_090937.1, read as the reverse complement.
CATGTAGTGACTGCTTTTGATCAACAGAAATGAAAAATGAGAGATAAAAACTTGCACATATAGAAGTAATGCTGCCTCATGTATGAGAGCATGCGTGGCGGGTAGTTTTCAGCATATAGCATCTGATTAGCAAGATTGTTTTGTACGTTCTGCAAAGTGCTAACCAGAACTTTGAAATGTTTATATTGAAAATGCATGTGTATAAGTTCATTGTATTGTATTGTTTTGAATTGTTTATAAATGTTTGAAATATAATGAACTGAATGAATTATGATACACATTTTATGTAAATATATATATAACAGTTGTAAAGGTTTCTAGGAACTAAATACAACTATATCAATAAAATAAAAGTAATTTTTCACTGTAATATTTCTTGGTATGTATTATTACATAAATAATATTCTTCATGTACATTTTAAACTTTATTTGACTTCAATTTACTGTATTTTAGGATATCATGTCTACTTCGAATAATGCTGCATGTGAATTTTATTACTCTGACATCCCTCAACATTATGTATTAGAGTCCAACACCCATAAGTGGAATCCAAGACAATGAGGAGCAGATACAATTGGCCGTATGTACTATTGAACTTTCAATGAAGTCTGTGAGATTTTGTTTGAGTTTACTACTCCTCCACTTAAAAAGACTAAGATCCTTTACTATTTATTTTTCTTTTAACATAAATTAAATTAAAATATACCACATAATATATTTACACTCTGAACATTTCTTCCTTTAAACACATTAGCCCGTGTACACTGGGTTTTCACTAGTACATAAATAACCGGCAAGGGTATTTGTGCCTTGCAGAAACACAAAGAGAAATACATTGAATCAAAGATATTTACAAGAAAAAAAACATGGTTTCGAACACATTTAATGAAACCTCCTCACCCAAATGTCTTGTGGCAGAATTAGGTTACATTATAATGTATTGATATGTTTAATAATGTGCCTAATTGTCACAGCAGTAATGTCGGGAGAGCACCAGGTCGTGTTCACCAAGAGGCATAATGTGCCCCCGGCAAGTGAACCCACACCTTAGTCTGCTGGTTTATAGAAAATGAGCAAGAGAAAGATAAGAGAATAGGCACGTGGGAAATAGATGCTATAAACCAAGGGAGGAAGAGATGCAGTGGGGAAGAATATTTTGTAATAGCATGGGGTAATATCAATGCTGTCACATAGGCCACCTACCTTCAAAAGAGAGGAGGGGGATGTTTCCTTAATTGTTGTTATGTTTGGATTGTTTCCAATGCAGATTTGAAGAACTGTAAATTATTATCCAATGCAATGTTGGATGCATGAGGTGCTCAAGAGCATGCTTGGGGAATCCTGGAAGTTTGGTAGCATATCTAGCTAGGCATCTATATGCCTTGTACCGAAGTCAAACTCCAGAAGGTACATTCTGGGTCTGCCAAGTCTGAGCAAGAGTGGCCCAGTCAAAAGGAGACTGAGTATAAAGGTAAATGATGTTGGTAAAAGAAGATAAGGGAATGGAGTGTTCAAACTAACATGCTAAAATTGAAAACACTTGGAATCTTAATTGGTAAAAAGGGGAAGCAGATGTACAACAAACTGGGAATGTAGGGAGAGAAGGTTGTGTTTTCTGCCCTCTTGTTTGTAGTGACAGCCTGGCACCATTTTGTGTGAAATGAGGAGGTCAGTATGCTTTTCCTTAGGCATTATAATACTTAAAAGAATTCCACAACACCAGGATGCCATTTCCAGTCTGTGTGTGTTAAAACCATAAACAAGAGGGCAGGACAGCACACACCCTTCTACTTGCTCCGTAGACCCCTAACAGCCACACCCAGCCAGGTCATATAGAGAGGAAAGCTGGGAGGGACTAGAGCACTTTTAACTGAGAGTGGGATTTGTACTGTTGCTCCTCTGAGAACAGAGCCCTGGAGCAGGCTTCCAGGGTGTTCCTGAGACCTGCTAGGAATGTCATGGTGATGGTTATAGTTGTGTAAGAGGCAGGATTGGATTTCATGTGAGTTCATCTGCATGGTCCTGCCTTGTCTATCCCTCTAAACCTTGTCTACAGTTACCATATCCTTTTATTGAAGGCAGACTGGGACTACTAGGTCTGATAGGGCTGCAGAGTCTGCTTACCAACATACATTATCAAGTCTACCTCTGTCCATACGGTCCATTACCTAGACTCAGTGCTGCTCACCTGTATTATTCAGAGTGACAAGAGAAAAACAAATACAGGGAAACAAAATGATGAAACCCCACGTGTACAGGAACATATACATAAAAAGCTTTGGCAAAGAAAGCAGTTTTGGCTCTTGTGTAGGCATGGGCCTTTACCAGCCCATAATGATACTACCTAGTCATAAAATGGCAGCAGTTGCAAAATCATGTGAGTACCTGGGCATATGAGAGCAGTGCCTGGCTAATGTCTTATCTAATAGTGATATACAAGACAAGAGGACGTTTGATTTTAACAATACTTCATTACAAGGAATAGATTTGAGACACATATAGTGCTTATAAATCTAGTAGCTGAAGGCACACTTGGTTAAGACATTTTATGACACCAGTAGCGCATTTACATCTGCAATGAAGCCATTAAATCTCAGAAGAATGCTAATAAATAACACTAGCACGTCATGTACAGCACACAGTTGATGTCGCTGCTTTATGGCGTTTGCTCAACGAGATTCCAGGAGGATGCGATATGGATAAGGAGGGGGCATGTAGTCGGTGGAATGGCCATGATGAATAGCATGGCCATGGCCAGTCAATGGGTGCATACATAACTAAACAACACCTACAAGCTGTGTGTCCCTACTCACATGCCATGCTATCTCCTTATCTGTACTCCAATGCAATTGTTTCTTCTTATTAGCGGTGCTTAAACCATAACTAAAACGGTGAAAAGTATTTCCAAAAATCCCAGTGAAAGTCCAGTATTTTATGCCTTGCATTCTTCAAATTCCCTAGACTAGACAATCCCATTTAGTCCACATAAAACTGGTGGAACACATATAACAATAACCGCACCTATTCTATGCCAGAAGGGGCACCCTATTTCTCAATACTCCTCTAAAACTATTGGCTTGGCCACTAAGGATATGCTTTGATCAATGTAAAAATACTGCTGAATTATGGAAGCATATCTCCATAATTGGTGCCTGGAAAGTACTATGTACTCAAGTGTCCAATGCTGGCTAAACTCAAGCTCCAACAGTAAATATTGCAATGTACACCCCTTACGGCATTCCTGTATCATCACAAACCCACATCTCCATGAACAAATCTTTAACACACTGGTGTGAATCTCACTTATGCTTTGAGATCAGGGCCATAATCGGGTGGAGTAGTGCTAGTTGAACTTTAGCCTTATCAAACCCACAAGTCAAACTGAATTACAAATTCAGGATTTGGTAGACTCCTAGGTTCTTGTGAAATCTGGTGGCAGCCTGTAATCCTTCTCAAACTCATATTCAGATTTGGTGGGCAAGGTCAAGTTCAATGATCTAGGTAGAACTGCTAAAAATATCAGAAAGATTTGGTGTGCCATTCAGAGTCCTAAAATCTCTAGAGACATTTGATGGCCATATAAAAGTCCCATTCCACTTCCTGTTTGTTTGTGGATTGTGTTTGACGATTGGAGCGAGGAAACAGGGCGTATCCATGTTAGCTTTGCCGGTACACAGTAAAAGTGTTGGTAATGCCATTTACCTGCAGTTTTACCGGTCCTGCAAAGTATGAGTTTCACGGAAACACAGATGCCAGAATTACTGGTGCCGATATCACCTCATCTGGAATTACCGGCACCGGTAATTCCGGTACTGAAAATACTTACGTGCAAGTTTGAACTGTTATATTGTTTTGTTGAACTGAAGACAGCCAATATTGCTTGTATATTTTTGTTGTAATGCTGGCACAATGGTATCACCGGCATATCACAAGATTGGATTTGCCGGTAATACTGGCAGAGTTTTGACGGTAATACTGGCAAAACCAAGGCAGAGTTAACAACGCCTCAGAGCAGCCAGTAAATGGACAGAGGTGAAGGAAATAAGGCCACAGCTGAATCCAATCCACCCAGGTGCACCCTATGCACACAGTAAGAGTACAAAGGGGACACACCTACCCCAAAACACTTCCCAATACAACCATGATGCCACACATTTCTGTAAACATGGAGCTGGAGGTGCCACGTGCCACAGCTGTAGGGGTCGGAGGACCAGCAGAGGCAACAGGATGCCAGGGAGAGAAGGAGGAGGAGAAGGAGGCAGATTGGGATACAGGTAGAGAGGCAGAGGCGGGCAGTGATCCCTCACATAAGGGCCACACCCTGAACCCTCACTGACAGGCATATACTAACCTTGTACCACCTAAACAAAGAGCCCATACTTGACCTCCTAACCCACATCCAGGAGGTCAGCCATACCACCACTGCTAAAGCTGGTGTTTGTCCTGCACTTCCTGGCCAGTGGCACTTTCTAGCACTCTGTGAGCCAGCTGCAGTGACATTTCTCAACCTAACTTGTCCAGAGTGCTGGGGCAGGTGCTGCAGGCCCTCCTGCACCATGTGGGCCAGCACATGGTCCTCCCCACCACCCAGACACAGTTCCATTATGCCTAATGTGGTGGCCTCCATGCCTCAGAGCAAGTCTACAGGAACCGGAAGCAGTTGCATTCCCTGAATGTCCAGGCAACATGTGCTGCTGACCTTACTATAACACACTGCTGTGCCCACTACCTACGATCAACCTGCGGTGCAATGGCCCTTCGGAATAGCATGCTGCCGGCCTACAGGGAGCATCACAGAGGACAAAGGACCTGGGTGTTGAGTGAGAACATGTACAATACCATCTATAAAGCGGCATGAGTGACAGGCAAGGGGGGGGCATAATAATGACACAAATGCATGTTCGGAGAGCACCTGGCATATGCAGGACCCATCAGCGCACCCCTCAGTTCACAAGCCACAACACACAGGAGTATCACATGAATGGAGATGTAGCAGTCACTGACTAGGCCATTTCAAACCCAACAGGACATCCACATGGAATGCACTACATGACCAGAATGCAACAACCCCCCTAAGCAGTGCAATACGCATGCAAGGATGGTAACGTGAAACAGCATGGCACAATGTGACATGGGACATGCATGCACAGACTGACCAACACCCTTGCATAGCATCATTACTCATATCTCTGCCCTTACCCCTTGTAGGTGACTCTGGATACCCACTGTTTTCATGGCTGATGACCCCTCTGAGGAATCAGAGCCCTTGTGAGGACCAGGGCGACCATCGAGCATTCCTACAGGCTTTTGAAGGCACATTTCAGATACCTACACCGGTCTGAGGGTGTGCTCATGTGCAGACCAGAGAAGGTGGTGTACATAGTCCTGGCTTGTGCGATGTAGCACAACATCTGCATCAGGCGCAACATACTCCTGCCCCCAGATCTGAACATTCCTCCACCAGAGCATAATGATGATGCAGCACCAGCTGGCCCCATGCACGTGTGTATAGAGACCAGGGATGGGTGCATGGCCTGCCCAGAACTGACAGAGAATTTGTTGAGTTAACCCTCCACTCTGTACACCCCTTACACCTTTGTAGTCATCATGCACCATCACAATAAACACTTGTTTTGAAAAAAGGAACTTCCAGTCAGTGATAGCAGATGAAAACTAACAACATACATGCACACACGCCCTACACCCCCTCCCAAAACACCCCCCTCTGCACTTTACCCAAGCCCCCCTTTCCCAACCCCATGTCCAAACACCCCTCTCCTCCTCGCCACAGACACCCCCACTAAACACACCCAGTGAAGCACCCAGTCAGTGTACATTCACTTCTGGCCCCTCTTTGGCATGGGGCCCTTTGCAGACTCCATTGGGGCCCAGAGTAACAACGAGCGATGCCTAAGGCTGCCATGCAGGGTGCACTCGGGGGTTGCAACCGATGATGGTGGGTCAGACCTGCTGGCCCTGCATGTGTTCCAAGGTCATTGCTCTTGGCCTTGGCTGTGGCATTGACAATCTCATTTCCCTCACATACCCTTTGGGCAAGGGTGAGGATGGCGGCAGTGGCATGGCCTCTAGACTGGGCACTCCTGTGGCTGGAGGCCTGCGGGCATTCATGCATGAGGCACATTTTGTCCAACTGCTGGTGTGCAAGTCCAGTGAGCACCGCATGGCACTCCTCAATTGCACTCAGGTGTGCATCAAGTGAACAGATGCTGGAATGTGGCAGTGTATGGGGGCTGTGCGGTGTTGTAGGGCTGAACAACGGTGTTGGGTAGGGGGTTTTGCCATCCCCCTCCTCCTCCTCATCCGTGGTGTACCTGCCATGATGGCCTGGTTGCTGCTGTGCCTGTGGTGGTCAGGAGGGCACAGGAGGGACAGTGAGGCTACTGACCATGGGTGTGGTGATGGTGCCAGCCACATGCACCACTGCTGATGCAGCTGGAGGTAGTAGGGCTGACACAGTTGGAGATGGTGGAGCTGGCGCAGCTGGAGAGGGTGTGGCCTTTGCAGGTCTGCCTGCACCTCCTCTATTGACAGTCTGGGATGATCTTTTGGAGACAGCAGATTAGGGGGACATGCCATTATTGATCATGTTGGACCTATCTGCTGCATTTGACACGGTAGATCATAAGATCCTGTTGAGGCGGTTTGGGGAGGTTGGAAGGGTCTCTGAACAGGCCCTACAGTGGTTTGAGTCATTTTTGACTGGAAGGGAACAGAGAGTCAAACTGGGAGGATTCTTGTTGGACTCCTTGTTTGCAAATGTGTGGGGTTCATCAGGGCTTCTCACTTTCCCCGTTTCTCTTTAATGTATACATTAAACCTCTTAGGACATGTTGAGGAAACATCAGGTGAAATTCCACTCTTACGCAGATGACACTCAGGTGTTCCTGAGAGTAGAGAGATCGGAAGAGACCTTTGAGCTGATGGAACAGTGCTTAAAGGAGGTACAGCTTGGATGTGCTCAAACCAGCTGTTGCTAAATGCCAGCAAGACAGAGGTTACATTATTTGGGTTGAAACATCATTTGCAACAAAATAAGCAGGCACTTTCACCATGTTTTCTGGGCTCCTAACTGGAGCTCTTCCAAAAAATAAACAATTCGGAATGTATCTGGGAAGACAATATGGGATGTGGGGCACAGGATGGCGCAAAAGTGCAGTCTGTGTTCCACAACCTACGAATTCTTAGACAGATCTTGCCATTTATAACAGATAAGGACTAAGCAACAGTTGTATGGACTCTTGCCAACTTGCAATTAGATTATGGAAATGCGCTGTTGATTCCAGCTGCAGAGACTGCAAGTGGTGCAAAATGCAGCAGACATACTGGTGTTCAGGGTGACAAAATCATCCCCCATCTCCAATCTACAGAGGTCCCTACATTGGTTGGCGGTGAAAGAGTTTAAAATCCTCTGCATTATGTTCAAATGTGTGAATCAGTTAGCCCCAAGTTATCTGTCGGACAAAATCCTGACTTACATCCCAGGCCGTCATTTACACTCGAGTGACAAGAACTTGTTGAAGGTACCACGGTCTAGATGCGTGAGCAAAGGGGACAGATGATTCGGAGTCTAAGGACCAAGACTCTGGAATTGCCTCCCGAGAACTATGCAAGAAATTAAAACCCTCACAGCATCTCGTAAAGCCATTAAGACCCATTTGTTCTGCTGAGAGAATATCATCTGGTTTAGTTGCCGGACTGTGTATGGGCTGTTTCTGCCTGATAATAGCCTTTGAAGAAGTTCTGTTATGTTTTACATTGGCGCCCAGATATGACTGATTTCGTCAGGTGCGCAGTACAAATAACTCAAATCAAATCAAAGCTGCAGTGCCTGACGTTGACGGTCCAGGGGTGTCGGTGTCAGAGGTCTGTGTATCTGTTTGGGAGAGATGAACATGCTGTTAGTCTTCTGGAAGTCATATCGGCAGGCTTGCATTACATTCATGCTACATTGTGTGTGTCCTGCTCTTGTCATGAGGCTTCCTTGGTCTGTTTGCTTTGATGTGTGTTTCTACATGTGAGTGGTGAGAGTGCACTTTGACTGTCGGTCTGCCAAGGTGGCTTGTTGTTGTGTGTGTATTGGTCTATGATTCCTGCCCTGTTCTCCCTTGGCACACATGGGCGATTATCATGCGACCATGTGTGGGACTGTACATTTGGGCAACAGTGCTTGGGCATGGCAACAACTGCATGCATCCTCTAGCATGTGTGTGTGTGATTAGGTCATTTGCGGTGACTGACACGTGTTGGGCCTGTTCCCTTGCCCATTTGGTGTTTCTCTGCCTGGGGATGCATGTATTTAGACTCAACATTTGCATTTACATGGGGTTTGTTGTACTTAACACCATCACTTTGGTCCCAGCTCCTGCCTCTGCTGTACTGACTCCCTCTATGTCCTCCATGTGCATGATGGAGCTGCACTTCTCCTCCCCGGGCTGAGGTTTTGGGATGCTACCATCCATCCTCCTGTGGCAGCAGATTCCTGTGTGTTCTGTGTGTTGCTAGGAGGTTGCGGACCCTCAGGTGAAAGTCTTCCCACTTCTTGTAGACCCCCTCAGCGTGCAGGGGACAGTTCCCACGCCTGTGACTCTGTGTTCAACCCCCTGACAGATGGCCTTCTTCCTCCTCTGGCTGGTCCTCCTGCAGCTAGTCACTAAGAGGGCCTCTGCATGCTGTATCAAGGTGTCTGACAGTGCAGCAAGCTCTGTCTATGCAAATGTTGGCTTCCTTTGGCGGACCTCAGGGACTCTTGTTTTCTTGCTCCCAGACATTTTGGCACCTCCTGTTGTGGCGGATGGCAGTTGGAAATGGGGGATTCAAAGTGGATTGAGCTTTCAGAATGGCTGCCAGCAAGGTTCCTGAACTGGTGGTGATGCTATTTCCGGTGCCAGTAATTCCAGTGCTGGTAATTCCGGAGGTTTGGCTGCCGGTGTCACTATTACAGGCACATTTCTGCCGATAATACAGGCACATTGCTGCAGATGGCAGTAATTCCAGCGTGCCGGTATGACCGCTCTGTCAGGGGGGTGTGTGCGCACCTGAGGACCTGTAATGCGCTGGTATTTCCAGCGGTTTCCCTGCCATAGATGGTTATACCAGCACAACGGAATTACTGGCATTTTACCTGCAAAGTTATAATAAGGGTCCTTGTCTTTTAGACATCTGGAACATTTGTTAAGTCTTGTTGACATTTCTTTCATGGGCAGTGCCCTTATATTGTTTATTGTGCGTGTTCTATTAAGTCCCTTAAATAAAACATTGATGAGGATGGGTGACAAGAAAAGTAAGAGCAGGGAAGGGCCGGAGCTAGAAAACTAGGTGTCAGAGATAGAGGAGTAGTGGGAGGGGAACACGTGAAAGAGGATGTGAGAGGGATGATTGAGAAGGTGGATATGGGGGAGTAGATGGACCAGAATGAGGAATTTGTAGAAAATGAGGAGAAGTATGCACAGGGCTAAAGGAGGAAAATAAAGCCATAGATGTGGGGCAGGATGAAGAGGTACAGGAGGAGAAGTGGCATCTAGAAGAGAGGGGGCTAAACAAACTGATGTTCATGGCACTGATCATGTGGAGTGAGAAGGGTGAGCCAAAGGGTGGGACAAAGAACAGAGAACTGCCCCACCAATGTCTGCATTGTGCTCGTTCTAGGTGTGGCAGCACTGTGTGGCAGCACTCTGTCTGTCTGAGATGATTCCGGCAGCAGTGTGCACAGATGTGCGGACGTTCTGAAAACAAGAGTGTGCAGTGGGGGTAAGAAGTGTCAAAGTTATGCATTGTGAATGGCCGCAAAGTAAAAATCACATTCCTCTGTGTCATGAAGTGATCTTTAATACCCATGTGGCAAACATCACACTCGCCTCCATGGTAACCTCCCTCATTGTTGCAGAGGAAGCCTGACTTCAGGTTTGGAGATATGCTGGTCATTCCCTACCTTAACATGTAGCACAGCAGCATAAACAAAAAGCCAGGCTACAGCTAGTGGAAGCAACCACAGGTATTAATCCTGTCTTGGCTTTCTATCACCCTGTTTTAGAAAGGGTGGTTGTGTCTCCAAATGGGAGGAACCGGGTAATCCCCTGTATAAGCATGCAAGTACACGTTGCCTCTATTGCAGGGTGGAGGTCAGGTGGGTGAAGATGGAGGATAGTCAGTCGAAGATGTGTTGTAGTCCCATCTCTGTGCACATCAGCCCCCCCACTTAATAAAAGAACGGATGGGGCAGCAGTGGATCCATGAGATAATGGGAAGAAAGCCGCTGTCATTTTTGAGGATGAACCAGAGGTTGTTTTTTTGGTGGCAGATATTGCACATCATGAAGACCGATATTGTATGCCTGCGCTCTAGTTCAGCAGGGAGACCTAGACATATATTTTGTGTTCGGGTTGCAGCTATTGGATAGAAGGGAGACCCACTAAACTCATATGCCTATGCCTCACATGGAGCATGGAGATCCACAGAAATATTGGTGCATGAAGTCTAAGTAGATCTTCTTAGCCAGGGCAATAATTGCTTGAAAACCTAGCAATTGCTGATATTAGGTGTCACCAGAATATGAAGGAAATGTGCAAAACTCTCAAATTTGTGTAGTGCAGCAAGAACATGAGACCCATTTTCATCGACAACAAAGCCTAGCTTTAATTTCGGGGGGCTTAGCCACTTTGCCACCACTTCTTCAAAAGTTCTTCCAGAGGTCAACTCCCTTTTGATCTCTGCCATCATATCATCACATGCCCAAACAGGCCCAATGCCGAACCGCATGTACCTGCTGTTCCCCTGAACTACTTGGGGTTCAGAACCTCTTTCCCTGTCAGGGCAAGGGAAGGTCGTCTAATCAATGATTGGTTTACTGGTCTGTATGTCCAGAGTGAAAAGGACTTTCTGGCCGAGGAATGTTCCAGTGCATGCCCCTCTGCAAAAGGTACCTAGACATATGGCACAAATACAGCCCCACATTTATTGAAATGTCTCATAAAATTACTGAAAACATGTTTTCCTTGAAAAGAACACAGCACGAGGTCAGAGACAACATTACCACAAGGTTAACAGTGAACATGTTACCTCAGATATTTTTGGCCATGCTCAAATGGCTCTATCATAATTACACGGCCCAACAGGGGGTAGCTGTTAAGCTGGAATTCATGATGCATCACTGGAGAATTGGGCCTGGGGCTCAGCCTTCCTACAATGGCACACCAACAATGTTTTGTGGGGTGACAGTACGGGCAGTCTCTCGAAAGTGAATTTGCTGCTAGTGGGAGGGCTGCAGGTGAGGGCTTGTGAGTTAATCATAAGGGGCATCAAAGATGTTTTGTCCCATTCTTTTCACTCAAACAGTTTTCTTGCTCAGAATGCATGTGGCAAACTGTTATTGTTCTTTGCCCTTAATATTTCGGTAGTGGGATAAGATGTGTGCTTCTTTCTCATTTAGCTCTGAACGTCATGTCGATTGCTGAGTTGGTAGAATGGCTGTCACAAACTGATATGTTGATCTTTTGGATCTGACAGACTGTGTTTGAAAGACATTTTGCACAGGTGGAGCAACAGAGGCATAGCCAGGGTAGGGCCTGAGCGGGCAAGGCTCACACAGAATCTGTAAATGCCCACTCAGCAGCGCTGTGTGGGAATTTAAAGAAGTTTACGTCAGTGCGGTGGGCCCAACTACATTAGCTTCTGGCTTCAGGCCCCACTTGTAACACAATCCTGGCTACACCTCTGTGGACCAGTATCTTTGTCTCTCCCTTTGATCTTTGTAACTGTGGTAGAATTGTCAAGCTCTTAAGAATCACTGGTTTCCAGAATCAAATGTTTTAGCCTGAACTTGGAATGGTCACAATCGTTATCTTGCTCATCATCCTTATTTTTATTCTCTGACTCAGTGGATGTGGTTGATGTTTTTATTCCCTCTGCCCCTTCTGCGCCAGATACAGTTGGGTTTTACGTCACCTCCTCCAACTGCAATACCTGAGCATGTACTTCCTTATCTTGCACACAGAGTTATGTGCAGCAAAACATTCTGCTGAATTTGGGATTGTCGGCTTAATTTACCATAGGCAATTCCAGAAACCCTCAGTGCACACAACAGCTGCTGGGGCTTATGTAAAATACCTATTAGACATGTGGCACATTTAGATGCTCCAGTCATGTTGGCACTCAAGGTGGTCACTTCTCCTCCTAGCCACAAGAAGATAGTAGATATTTTGCAGATTCAGTTACAGCCACTGAGCGTAATCTGCCACCCAACAACTCTCAGAATACCTCCTTCTTAGCAGTCACTGGCATAAATGTCATGTATTTTCATGTCTTTAAAGGTGGTCACAGTGAGTGTCTCCTACCAGGAAATAACCACAAGAAAATGATGCATGTGTTGCACACTCACAGACAGCCACTGAATGTAATTTGCTGCCTCCAACATACTCTTGGATGTTCTCTTCACAAGATTTTTCTATCAAGTAGTCACAAGACGAATGCATTACTCAGACACTCACTGAATGTTAAACTCAAGCATGACTCCAGACAGTCTGCGATATTCTCCCTGTTAGTAGTCACAGACAAGAAATGTCACATACATACATATTATGCAAGTAAGCCACTGACATATTCCCCTTTGCAGTGCTAGCAGCAAGATGTTGGCACATGAATTGTAGGGCTGTGCAAAGTTACAGGACTTCATCTTCGCAGACCTTGAGAAGTTTACTGCAAAATTTTGCAAACTTCACCAAGTGATTTTCTCCTTGTTAGTAGTCACAAAAAAGAAATGTCACATGCATACATATTATGCAAATAAGTCACCCGCATCTTCCCCTTTGCAGTGGTAGCTGCATGATGATTGCATGTGCATTTTAGGGCTGCGCAAAATTGCAGGACTTCATCTTCGCAGACTTTGAGAATTTTACATCAAAATTTTGCAAACTTCCTAAAGTTGTAAAGTTTTCCACCTGAACTATTCAATACATTCAAATCATGTTTTGTGGGCATATAATACACATGTGAAATTATTATGGTCATAAAGGGTGCTTTGGAGGTCTGTGCTTTTTCCCTATCAGTAAGCAGAAGTAACCGAAGAACAATTTCCTCAAAGGTGTTAACCGCTAAATCAAGAACCAATCACTTGAAGGTCAATGGAATGTAAGCCAAAAGCATGCCATATCCTACAGCAATCAAGCTAGACTGTGTATCAGTTCTACTTCCTGATTTTCTCTCATGGCTGGCCTTGGAGTGAGTTTGACTCCAACCTTGTGAAAAATATATCTGGATGCATACTTTGGTGGGCAGTGTAATGATTGCGTTTTTTTCGGTACAACAACATATTTCATTACTAATTACATTCATAGAGCTAATCAAGTAATGATTGGGGATTTCTTTTAATGTATTGTAACTTTTGTTATGAGGGATGGATGGTGGGGGAATTGGAGGAAGGAGCCACAGAAGCTATTGAATTGTTTGCATCTTGTCTTTGCAATATATGATTTGTTCATAGGTGCACAGTGTACACCCCACCAGAGGAGGCACTGGGAGAAGGTCAATGGCAGTCTCAATGTCAAGGGGAGCGACAGAGGGTGCATTGGAGCTGCCAAAACTGGAAGCTATTGTTTTTGTTCAGCCATTTCCATTGTTCATTGTGTTTGGCAGGCTAGGCACTGCTAGACCCTTGTTTCCTTTTGTGAGGATGGATTCTCAGAATTAAAGTACAACATTATATAAAACTCATTATGTACCAATTAAAAATATAATAATAATACATTTCCCATATATTTTTCAACTTTTTAAAACAGTGTAAACCAAAAAATAAACCATTTAGGTTTTATTTTAATTATGCAAGTTTCTGAAATGATCAAACCTGTATCAAATATAGTACACTTTGCATTGACTTTGGAAATTAATTTCCAATAAACTTGTGTGCCTAATGTTAAAACGTTGATATTGTGTTTTTCACATATCATTAATTGTTCATTATTTCTTCAATGTTATAAAAAACAATCATGAGCATTTTATATTACTAATATTTTATTTTTCATATATGAATCTTTTTTATGTTCTTATTATTCATGATGAATATTATTTTTAATGAATATTAATTTTGTCACTATTTTATTTTTCATGAATTGCTATATTTCATTTAATTGTTCTAGCATATTATTAATTCTTTTAGAACCAATTAATACACATTTGTGTCAGTATTACATTTTTTATGAATTACTATAATTCGTTTTTTATCTTGATTATTGGTATTTCTAATCAATCCAAATGTTTTGGTTTGTTTGTAGTTTTCACACTTTGCTACATTTTGTTCCTTTATCGCCATTATAAATATTTCTCAACAATATTGTTCATCACATTTGTATATTTCAGCAATTAGTACAATTCTTATATTCATCGTGATGTTGAATCAATGTTGTGTCACTATTCTTTTTTCATGAACTCCTAGACTGTTATTATTATTATTGTTTATTTTTACCACTTAACCAATATTATTTTTGTACTATTGTATTTTGTTTGAACTACCACAACCTTTCAATTCATCTTGATCATTTTTATTTTGTCACTAGTGTATTTTCTATGAAGTACAGAATTATTTTCTCACTATTGTCTTTTTTTATGAATTCTTTTGTATTGCTCTTGATTTTATTTATTGCAGATAAATGTTTTAGTCACAGCTGTTTTTCCATAAAATACTTGAGTACGTGTATGCATCTTGATTACTATTATCAATATACATTTTTTTAACTATTGCATTTTTTATTAATTACTTTTCTTTTTTGCATCTTATTACTTCTGATCAGTATTCATTTTGTTGTCTCCATTGTATATTTCATGCAGAAAAACACATTGTTATCCAACTTGATTATTATGTCTATTCAATATTATTTTTGTCACTACTGTATTTTGACATGAATTACTTTTTTTAAATTAATGCAGGCATTTGGGAACTGAAGTGAGTGCAGAAAAAGGACTCACAAAGGAAGATTGCAAAGGACAATGGAAAATGAATATGCAATGATTGCTCCATAAAAAATGAGACAGAAAATAATCCCGAGACTGTGATATTTTTTGTAAGATTTGAACTAGTACAGACACTTGCACGAAATTGGTGCAGTCAGCAATTTGTCCAGTTGGATTTCATGCAACCTTTTTTTGACAAGCCCAGCTACTCAGTCAGTTTCGAAGGCATATATAATACATTTTTAAAGAATTTTGCGACATGAATTATATATTATCCTGAACATTCGTATTTTTCTGAACAAACCCTCAATCCTGAAAATGCAAACAAGTGCATTCCTTGCCTGCATAGTGCCTGCTTACTTTTCTTTTTCTTTTTCTGAGAGGCTAAGCAGAAAAATGCCTCCAAAAACTCAAGCTAGAGCAAGCAATGAAGAACCCATCTCTAAGAAAACCAGCAGTGTCTCTCAATCAGGGATCAAAGCATGACAATTCTTCAGAACATGTATTTTGCAGCAGCTGCTGTCTGGTGGACCTTGTGCATCCACTGGTACCATTGCTGGTAGTGAACAGGGATATGCTGTTGGCTCTGAGCCCACGTCTTATGTGCTGATCCTCTGGATGCATGGAGTGTATGAGGACACTGAGAGAATGCTGTCTGAGTGCATGGAATGTTTAAGTGTGAACTAGGTTCCAACATAGGCAATTGGAAATGTAAGCCAGGGTGGTGGGGGACAGGGGGTCCCCTTTGGGGCTCAGCCCTGTTCCTGAGGTACCTACCTTGTGTAACATGAAAAAGGGAACTTTATATCAACATTTACCAATGTCTCCGGGATCTGTCATTACAACACCAAGGCATTATCTGATTTCATTCATGGGGGAAAGAAATTGACTGGCACAGTAGTGATGGACACAATTAATGGTGATGAGATACAGGCACAGGAGGAAGGGAACACATGAGAAAAATAGAAAGTTGCAAATGTGGTTTCAGACAAGGACATTTATCAGAATAAGGTGTGAATGGTGGTCAGGGTGTAAAGGGTGCAATGATGAAATGATTGCTACTCTTTTGGAGTACAGAGATGAGTCAGTGGTTTCTAAACTCCTACTCAGCCCTACATTACTATTGAACCCGAATTGTTCTCACTCATAAAGACGAAATAGGCAAATCATAAATGGTACACCTCCTTTGTCTCTTTAGGGTAGCATGATTAGAAGTCATTGGGAATGCTTCAATCAGTGCAAACCGCCTCAAAATGGCAAAGCGAGACAAAGACCGCTTCTTTTGGTCCTGGGGCTGCTGTGAGACCATCTACTCGGTCTCTGAGGAAAGCTGAGTCCATCTACTCCACTTTGCAGCCCAGAAGGTTTCCATGGGCACTTTCGGGGTTGGCCACATCACCAGGCATATGCCTGAATACCAGTGTCCAGCTGTAGTCAGGCCTTTTGAAGAATATGTCACTAAACATGTTACCGTGAAGAGTTTAAGGGGAAAGTCTGCACCCTCCTCTGAAATCCATATGTCACCCCAATGACTGGGGACTTTGGGCAGTCTTTACTAAAACAAGGTTACAGTGAAATGTCCATGAAGGTGATTAGAAGAACATTCAGGGAAGGAGGGGTTCTCACCACTTATACAGTCATTTTGCCACAGAGGATTGATCTATACCAAGTTTTCTGTAAGTGTCCAATCATTTTTGCTGTGACAAGGGTTTTGCATTCTGATGTGATCTCTCAGAGTGGTTGGTCTGCAGGAAGTTACGGATGTTCACAAGAAGTGTGGCCTGGGCATTTCAATGATGGTGGGACCATTCTTCTAGTCTACACATCTCTTTGTACGTTACCTTATATTTCCCACTCTACTTTCTGCCTGAGAGTAAAACGGTGATAGTAATTATCCCCCTGTATTACTTCCCAATTGTGTTGCTTAGAACCCCTTGAACCCAGCACCCATCCTATCACCTCTGGGTATGTCCTCTCCTCCTGGGAAAATGTCAAGCACTCCCAACATCCAGGGCTGGGCCCAACATCTATTATGGAATAACCTCCCAGGCCCAGAGATCGATACACAAAGGGCTCAGAGTCTCAATAAACCAGTTGATAATAAAAATACATCATATGGGTTCTGGCAGTTACGATTGTGTTTCCCATTAGGAATCCCATTTATCAAACTAGATATTGTTTTTTTTATTTAGATGTAACCAACGTTCTGCCACTGTGCCATATGATATACAGCTATATATCGCTTGAATCATAGGTATCAACTGTTAAAGGTAGCACATGGCTGTTGGAATTATTGGGATTCCAGTTGACTATTTCAGTAATGCACATTGCTGATATGTTGTCAAATAAAATTGCAGCTGCTGCTGTGTGAGTAGACAGAGTTCGACACATGTACACATGTGTGGACTATAACAAGTTAGCATCGAGCATTGGAAAGGCCTTTTTAGCAGTGCTTACTTCATGAGAGAAAACACCAGCATCATTTTGCATAGCAGAATTCAAAAAGGCTCACGTTAACACACCTTCACAGATGGCATTCTATCATGTGTGTTCCCTGTTTTGCTAAGTAATGAGTAAACATAAGCAGGGGCAACATCTCTGTTTCCCTTGAGCCCTCTTACATGAAGCACACCCATGTCAACCCTGGCCATTTATCCTAACCACTTGAGAAGCTTTCAAACCAAGAATGGCCTTCCCCAGCTCAACCTAACACAGGAAGTTTCCACCCAATGTAATTCAACCCAGATTATGATTCAATCCCTCTTTGAACCACCCACAGTTATCAAATATGCAGGGCCATTCGTGTCTTTGATTCCTAAGTAATGAGGTCTAGCACAATTACTCATCTAGCTTCTAGCACCTTGTGAATATGCTAAACAGGCTGTCTGCTATGTTAACACTATCATCGGTGAAGCATTCATTCTGATTCATGTGCTGACAGACCAGATTTAGACTATGGTGCGGGAAATTAGGGAAGACGAGGATTTTGATGGATTGGGTCTGGCCATCTGTATACACAAGTACTTAGAATCACATGTCAGGATCAACAAGGACATAGGGGGCTCTCAAAGGCTCAATGCCAGCATTTGTATTTTGGCACACAGCAGGGAAAAGCCTCACTTGCAAGTTCCCAGTAGTGGAACCAGAGGAATTACCTCTACATACAGAGCAGCCCCAGTGGCACGGCTACCACCCACATCCCTACCAACACACCCCCTACAGTGAAAATAAGTAGCTTGTTCGGTGCCTCCTCCATGTGTTACCATAGATAAAAGGAGCCCAAGTTAATGTCTTTCTTCTTCTACCGAACTTCCCAAGCCCAGTCAAATGCAATAACAATGGATTTTAACCATATTTTCATTCTAGATACAACCACTGCCAAATGAAAATGTGTGCATATCAAGAAGGGCAGGAGAGAACATGCTTTAGCAGTATTATACAGATAATGAGTTGCTGGCCATGCATGAAAAACCTCTCATTTGTTGGTGCAGCAAAATGGAACAGTAGCCAAATCTCAGCAGTCCAGCAATCTAATATCTAGTGCTGCACTCAGCGACAACTCTGAATGTGTTATTAGTACAGTGGGGCAATCATTGAAGACAGTGGGGAAATCATGAAAACGTGTTATAAATGCCATATCATATCAGAAGGACACTCTTCCCAGCCACATGTTTTCTTTTTCAGGTGATGAATATTTGGAGCAAGCACATCTGGGAGAATTTGAAAAGGTTTCTGCTGCTACTGCTGACCGGGATAATGATGCTTAGGACGGCAGCATTATCATCTATTGCTGCTTACATGTACGTGCTGCAGCACTCTGTGCAAGAGAGATCGTGGCATGGCAAACACGGTAGGAATGTTATGTTAACATCTATATTGAGCCAACTCAGGTGTGTGAATATTCCTGCCCCAAAAATGATAGCCATGTATAGAACAACTACTGGAGGTTGAATGTATTTCTTACTTTGACTGCACAATGCACTTTACTCCAAGTTAGATATTACACGCAATGTGCTCTGTGATGTTTTGCAGAAATGTTCAAGTAGTAAACATCACATCACATCACAAATGGGGGCTGTCAGTCTTTATGAGCTCTAGAAAACAAGACCAACATGCACCACTACTGCAGCCCAGTAAGCCCCATGACCTAGTCCCAACACCACACTTACATTCAAAGCACCAGTCACTTAGCCAGAGTGGCACTGGTTCTGCTTTAATGGTGCCAGTGAGCCAAATATCATCACATGGCAATTATGACACTCTATATGAATAATCAAGTATCTATCAGATGCTGCTTGTGTGGCAAAAACACATTAAGTTTCCCTGTTGAAAGAGAGATGTTAGGCTGGGATGCGTTCTCGCCCCCTCATTGTTTTAGTTTTATAGCAATGACATCACAACATCTATGGCAAACAACCTGGCTGAAGTGCGTGTGTTGAACGGTATTTCTACACATATTTTATTTTATGTGGATGACACTGTTCTTATTGCTGAGACTATGTCAGTGCTTAATAGGCATTAAACGTCTTCCGAGAACTGTGTAAGAGAAAGGGTCTCAACATTAATCATTAAAAAATCAAAGATCATGGTATGTCGAGGCAATAGGAAGGCTCCCACAAATGTTAATATCTTTCGAATGGCCTCTCTTTAGAGAAGGATACTTTTTATGATTATCTTGGCATTCACTTTTCTGAAAAGAGCAACTGGAGCAGACAAGTATAAAAGAGCAACTCTCATCTAGTTAAAAGCAATTCTGCACGTGCAATATTTTCACACACTTGGCAACAAGGCGATCAGCCAGATCTCAAAATCTATTACATGGAATGACTACAACCCTCGCTGTAAGGTGCAAATGAGATTGCTTTTATGAAACACATACTGGTTCTTTCCAGGGCAACCTCAAAGTCCTTAACATGAACTGAGTTGGGTAGACCTGAGGTCAAGGTTCCCCTAAAGACAGTGGTCTACTGGGTGAAGTTATGTTCAAACCACATGCTTCAGAAATTCGAAGGCAGGGTCTATACCAAAGCAGTCTTAGGAAAACATACATGTTGTAGGTGGAGGAACACACAAATAGCCTTATACACATTCATATTATGCAGGTAGGGGAGGAAGGCAAAGAAGGCAAAGCAGTCCTAGGTACATTAATACCTTAGTAGATAGGTAGCTTAATAGGCAGGGGTGTATGCAAAAGCAGTCTTATGCATTAATTTTATAGATGGTGGAGTACCCAACTTGAGTCTTAGACACACGTGAATTTTTCAGGAAGAGGTATAGGCCAAAGCAGACTTAGGCAGATGTGAATTTTATATGTGGAAGAGTAACTTAAAGCATTCTTAGGCAACTGTGGATTTCGTAGGTGGGGGAGTATCCCAAAGCAGTCATGGGCACATGCAAACTGTATAGGTGAAGGATCATGTTACATAAGCCTTAGGCCCACTTCAATTGTGCAGATAAGGCAGCACGCCAAAGCCATCTCAGGAATTTTATAGATGGAAGAGTACATGAAAGCATGAGAATTTCATAGGTGGAGGAGTATTCCAAAGCATTCTTAGTTATATGTGAATCTTGTATGTGTAAGGGTATGCAAAAACAGTCTTCAGTACACATGAATTTTGTGGAAGGTGCAGTACGCCAAAGCAGTCTTAGGCATATCTGAATTGTACAGGCAAGGTTGTATGCCAAATCAATCTTAGTCAAAGGGGACTTTTGCAAGCAGAGGAGTATTCCACAGCATTATTAGTCTATGTCAGTTTTGTACGTGGGGAATATGCAAAAGTAGTGTTGGGGCTTTGCTTATTGTAGAGTTCAACACAATGTACATGTCTAAATATGCTGCAGTAGCAAAAAATTATCGGGGGCCTTGTAGGGGCTGTTTGTAGAATGTGCCTTTTGGGAGTTGTTCACTGTCTTCATCAGCAACTGTTTGTGTTGGGTTAGTCCAGATCATATGTGGGTCTATGGATCAGCCACAGTGATCAAACAATAGCCTCATATCTCTTCCGGTACAAGGAATAGGGCCATCTTTCTCACGTGAATCTGGTGCATTAGAAGAAATATCATTGTGCATTTACCTCTCTTGCACTTGCATTTGGTGACAGAGGATGATTTCAGGTGGATGAAGTTTAGCCCTTCGGTTTGGGGAACAAGAGGGAAAAGAGACAAAATCACCTCAGCAAAAAGAGAGCATTACACAGATGAAAAATTAGATACCAGAAAATTCTCCACCACATTATCTCAAGGAACACAAAAGGTCAGGGTTGGATCATGTTATTCCAGTCCAATGCCAGTGGTATCTGGGGTTTCTTCTCTGTCTCCTGTGCTGTTTAATATTTATATTCAACCACTCATGCAGATGTTTACAAAGTGCAACTTACACTGTTGCTCATATGCGGATGATCCGTAGATGTATCTTCATGTAAAAAATGGGGCTGTCTCCTCTAAATGTGTTTTGGACTGCACTACAGAAGCTAAAAACTGCATGGCCTTAAATAAATTGCAGTTGAACCCCTCTAAGACAGAGGTCATTCTAGTCATGTGATCAGGCCCTGCCACTCAGTTGCTCTGCCCACCTCCTGTTTCCGTGCTTCCCAAGCCTCTACTTGAGGACTGTATGCCAGCTCCAGGCATACAGCATTGAGTAGGCTGCTGGTTCACGTGACCAGGCTCTGCCCCTCAGTTGCTCTGCCCACCTCCGGTTCTCGTGCCTTCTAAGCATCTATGTAAGGACTGTAGGCCAGCTCCAGGCAGAGAGCACTGAGTATGCTGCTTGTCACGTGACCAGTCCCTGTCACTCAGTTGCTCCGCCCACCACCTGTTTAATCAGTCCTTATTAGGTGTCCTCATCAAAGGTGTCATCAGGAAAGACAAAGACCTCACCTGTTTGGGCCTGATAGGGCCAAAGGCCTGCCCCCTATCCTGCATTTCGCCTACAAACTAATCGCTACTACTGCTACTCACAAAAATACATCACCATGTGTCTCCTTCCTCCCCACTCCATCCCCACTCTCATTAGGGTTCAAATGGCCAAGTGCCCTAGGCAGCCCATGCAAGCTACCCTAGTGAACCTCATTAATATTGCCCTTGACCTCATCCATCACCCATGGACCACATTCACACGTCCTCTCATGTTGATCAATGCTCACTCAGCAGGCGCTCATGCTTCAAAGATCACTGACTTCATCTCGTACAACAACCTTGATGCCCTATTCATCACAGAAACATGGTTTACCCCATCCTACCCACATGTTTCAACATCCTCCTAACCAAAGGCTACTGCATCCAACATGCCGACTGGCCAGAAAGAGCAGGAGGCAGAGAGGCAATCATCCACAGGGGTGATTGGTATGTTCCATCATCCCCTCTCCCAGAACAAGATCATTTGAATCAATTGTCTGCCGGTTTGCTCTATCACGCAAGCAATCCATCACCTTACACATCATCTACAGATCACCTCACAGGAGTGACTCTTTCATTGCAGACATCTCCAATTTACTCTCCTCTGCCAAATTAGCAGATTTCAATAATGTCTTTCTCAGTGATTTTAACATCCCTGAGCCACAGGCTGACAGCCACACCTGAAGAATATTTTTTGCACTGACCACTTCACAGGACCTTACGCAAATTGTGCTCTACCTCATGCACAACAAAGGCAACACCCTAGACTTAGTCTTCGCATTACCCCCCTGCATCACTTGTGTAGACTCTGTCCCACTTGACTGGTCATACCCCAATGCCATCCCATTATCAGTCACCCACTCCACTACGGCTTACAAAGGTCAGGTTAAACTCCCCCCTCACTCAACACAGCTCATTCAAAACCTTAACGGTCAATGAGCTAGAAGCAAACTTTGCAGACTTCTCCACCAGAGGGAATGCCTCTGGGATCCCTGAATTATTCAGCAACTCTGCTATGAAGCTGATGGACACTCATGCCCTCCTAAAATCCAGCCGGGCTAAGACCATGGTACACTCCCGAGCTAGCCTCCAACAAACACTCAATCAGAGCCCTAGAGAAAAAGTGGCACAAAGCCATAACACGGGAGACCTCACCAACCACAAATCTCTGATGCAAACTGTAGGATTATTCTTACCGAAGCCAAAGCTTCTTACTTCTCCACCACCAATGCGGCAGCCTCTAAAAGGAGCAAAGCCCTCTTTGAAGTAATAAAGCATTGTACCAGCAACACAGGAAAAATGCACATTTTTATTAAAAAAATAGACAAAATCCGAGAGACCATCGAATCAACTTCCCACAGCATTAGCATCCCCTGCACCCCGGCACACACACTGCCTCTCTGGACTGAATTCTCTCCTCCCTATTCCCCGGATCACCTAAAAATAATTGCCTCCCTCAAACCTACTGCTTACTTTGATGATATAGTTCCGGCCTTCATCATTAAACAATTGATTTACCCGGCTCTCAATGCGCTCCTCGGCATCATCAATACCTCCCTTGCAGAAGGATCATTCCCGCACACCCCAAGACTTGTCTCATAAGACCTCTTTTGAAATAAACAACCCTAGATCCAGGTGACCTGGCCAACTACAGGCCCATTACAAACCTTCTGTTTATTTGCAGAATCTTGGAAAAGGTAGCTGCTACACAACTACTCACAGAATCAAACAACTCTGCTTAATGTATCCTCGCCTATCTTCTACTGATGGTTTCAAATAGGGGTCTGTGGAGAGTGATACGACAGCACCATGAGTGAAAGAGAATTTCTAGCCCTGGTGTTGCAGTGATATACTGGGACTTCACGTGACATACATAATAAGAATACTTCCAGACCCCTATTTGAAACCCTCAGGAGAAGATAGGTGCGGTTACATTAAGCAGACAAGGAACCAGAGGAAACTGTGTCCTCATCATTTAATTGAATACCAGTAGTAAACAACAATATGCTGTGGAGCAACTAAATAAGGATTATCGGGTCATAAATAGCTGTCGCTGCATTAAATAGCTCAGGTTTGAAGATTGCGAACTGACTGAGTTTGCATGCGACAACGCCCAGAACTATTGTGCTACCTCCAAGATTTATATTGGAGATGATGTCTCTCACGCCATCTACTTTGAAGCAAGGCATAGTTTGCACATTGCTTCTGTCCTGGTGAAGGTTGGATCAATACAAGGGCTACAGGTGTATCACCCTGTATAACCGACCGAAACACGTGTCGACTTAAAAATCGTCTGTGGTCTACACATATAAACACACCTGTACTTGGAAAAGGGTGCCAAAACACTGTAAATAAACTGTAATAGATGGTTATAATGTATTATGAAACCATGTATTAAAATGTATAAAGAGGTTCTATGTATGAATGTATGAGTGCATGTGAGCAATGGGGTAATTGAACTAGAGCATTTATCTTTTTTATGTGTGAGAAAAACCTGTTTTTTGTATCATAAATTGTATGATGAAATAAAATAATTATGAGAAAATAATTAATGAGTAGCGTGCTGCCATCCCCGATCTAACAGCCATTTTCGCTGTATTGGTTGTATTCTCACCTGGAGAACCGTAGATTATTTTCATGGACCTTTTGTTTTTGAAATCCCCTGAAAGCAGTCCACCGGGCTGCAGCACGTCTTATTGCAGGAGCACAGGAATTTGACATCTGGTGGCACACGCTCTTCATGCAGCAAATCGACTAACTGGCTTGAATCACAACTCATCCTCAAAGAGATGACCCGCAAACAATCCTTTTCTTGTCATGAACCCACCCTCTGGAATTCAATCCCCGTATAGGCTCGGAATGCCCCTACAATTCTCCAATTTTGCAAATCTCTCAAAACATGGCTAATTTCTTCCTCATTTCTTTACTGCCTGCCATCGTTGCCAGAGCCCTTCACCTCCACAAGGCTCCAGCATCTTTCCAGGACAGTAAGAAATCACCAGGTAAGCCCAGTGGAGCTCTACTTGATTTACTGGGCAAGTCGCAATGCGCACTACCTATGTTTGAAATTGTGTACCTAATTTCAATAATTAGTTAGTTTTTTGTTCAATTCTGTGTGCAATCCAAATGCTGCTTGCAGTTTCCACTACATTTCAACTGTCCATGTGGCCCGGTGGGGCTTTTTTCATTTAGGCCTTTGTTGTACCATCATGGCCACCGCCAGATCAGTCCCTCCCAGGCACCTTTGTGCTACACCTACCGTCTGACTGCGGTCTGCCCTGATTGGCTGCTCCCCCTCCTAAAGGCCTATCTGTGAGCCGGCAGGTGAGGCCCTCACTAAGGCCCCTGTCTTCCCTGTCCAGAGTTGAAGGGAGCCCCCATCCATGCCGCAGCTCATAACTTTCTCTGGCCTAGGCTACACAATGAACAATCTGACTGTACCCCTGAATTTCTGGGCCTTGGAAAATGTGTTACTACTTTTCACTGATAAGCACCCCGGATCACCTGCCCCACAACCCTCCACCTGTTTGCTTGCCGAATCTTGCCTCCCGTGCCATATCGCATGACTGAAACCTGTATCTTCTTCTCACTTTATTTGTGTATCTGCCGTAAATTTTATATATAGCCTGCTTTCTGCTGCCTGCTAGTGCCAAAACCATAATTCTTCTTCCAGAGCACCTTTATTATCGTCATCCTTCTTTTGTGCTGTTTTTAGTGCTTTTGGCAAAATTAAAATCTAGGTGCACTTTTTAAATCACTTCACGCTCCATTTTGTGCTGTTTCTAGTGCTTTTGGAAACATTCTAATCTAGGTGCGTTTTCTAAACCACTGCATCCACCATTTGATGCTGTTTCTAGTGCTTTTGACAAAATTTGAATCTAGGTGTGCGTTTTAAATCACTGCATCCTCCATTTTGTGCTGTTTCTATTGCTTTTAGCAACAACAAATCTAGGTGTGCTTTTTATTGTGTGAACTGTTTGCCTTCCTTTGCGCACCTCCTCCTGTGTGACTGCCTAGCTGCTAGTCCACTTGGTGAATTCCTGTGCACTGCCCAGCTTCCCTGCTTATATCCCTCTCCCCCTCCACCCACATGGTGTTTTCCGTCTCTCCTATCTATTCTAACTGCTATTCTATCGCCTATCCTACCTCTCTCACAAAGTCTGGAAGAAAAAGGCTGAAAAATGCTCTACTGGACCCTAATCCGGGCCTACCTATCTCCGACACTAACATCAATGCCACTTGCAGAGAGACCATTACTGACATCCTCTTCACCGTCCCCTTCCCGACCTTTGGACCCCCCATCTGGTCTCCACTCTTTCTCCTTTCTCCTCCTTACACATCAATGTTGGCACCAGGTGGGAAGTACTCCTTACATACTTCTCATCCTCTAGGTGTATCATTAATGTCTATCAAAATGGCACTATCATGTCCCAAGGTTCTCAACCTACTCATCTTCTCGACCGGCACCTGTCTTCTCTCATAAACTTACTCCCTTGTCCTGCCAACCCCTGCTTCCTCTCCCCTTACTTCTCCACCACACCAAAGGGAGTAGCACGCCCCTGCACACCTGCTCTGAAAAACCTTCAAAGGTGGTAACCAGCTTCACTTAGCTACTCTGAATGCTTGCTCTGCTGTCAAACACTCCTCTGACATCTGTCTCCTCTTCGAACATTTTGACTTGGATGTTCTCGCTCTTACTGAGACATGGTTCAATATCAGCTCTGTCACTGCTCTTGACACTCTCCTTCACGAGGGCTACAAAATCCTCTCCAAAACCCAAAACTGGCCTGGAGGTCCAGTGGCCCTGATCTTCCCTGAGTAGGTCCCTGCTTCCATCATTCCTACTTAATCCTACTTTTCTTTTGAATGCCCCATCTGTAGGCTTGGGTCTCGCTGACTCTCTATTGCCCTTGCTACTATCTATAGACCCCCTGGACCTATCTCCCTCTCTGAATCGTCCGACCTTGCCTCATCCCATTTCAAACTCTTCATCCAAACTCCTCCTTGGTGACTTCAACATCCACCTCGACTCTCTTCAATAATCCACCTCTGAGTTCTGGGTCCTCTGTGACGGCCTCTCTCTCACTATTCTTACTTCCGGCCTGACTCTTCCTGCCGGCCATACTCTTGATGCTCTCACCCCTGGTGACATCCCTAACGCAAGTGTAGAGTTGCTGAACGGAATTGGCAGACCATGGGCTTAACCTCTGACAAACTGGACTGCTGCCTGCGCCAAAGGCAATATCGCTGCTCTATCCACTCCAAGAAGTGGGCCCACATTCAAGCCTGCATCTCTGGAGCCACTAATAACACAGCTAAACTTTTCAAAATCTGCAAGGAACTCGCCAATCCACTTGCAGTCTCCACCTATTTCCTCCCTTCCAATTCTCTCTGCACTGCCTTGACCTCCCACTTCACATCCAACACTTAGGCATCATGTGCTCACTCTCCTCCACCCCTATCTCCTCCCCCATGCCTGCTCCCTTGCCTCCCATGGCCCCCCTCCTCCGGCCCCTTTACACTCCTCCCTCCTGCCCATAGCACCGAATGAGGTTTCTAAAGTGGTCCGCTCCATGAAGGCCTCCTCCAAACAAGTGCTTCCCTGCTCCACCAGGACCAACAAGGACTATATTTCCTCTCTTGACCAGGCTCTTGGTGACTTCTGAAACTACTTTTTCACCACTGGCTCTTTCCCTCTATCCCTCAAACACCCTCTCCTAAAAAACCCATATGCTGATCCCTCCTGCCCGGCTAACTATTGCCCTTTCTCTACTAACCACTTTCTGGGTAAAATCTTGGAAAAGTTGGTCCTCCCCCAACGGACTTTCCACACTGATCTTGTTGGTTGCCTTCATGGCAATCAATGTGGATTCGAGGGATCCAGAGGCATGGAAAATGCTCTCCTGAACACCTGTGAAACCATGCTTGCAAATCTCAATTCCAACTCTGCTGCTGTTCTCATTTTCCTCAATCTCTCCTCTGCCTTTGACACGGTCAACCATACCATCCTTATAAAACGACTCAGTGACACCCTCAGCATCCCTGGCCGAACACTGGATTGGCTGACCTCCTTCCTCGCTAACTGCCCTTACCCAGCTGAAAATAGGCCCTTTCCCCACCACCACTCTCTCTACCTGTGGCGTGCACCTGGGCTCTATCCTATTGCCATGGCTCTTCAATATCTATCTCGCCCTTCTTGCTCACCTGATCTCCACCTCTCTCCTCATTTCCAGTGTTACGCTGATGACACACAGCTTTCCTTCAAACTTCCCTCTACTTCCCCCTCTTCCTCTTCTCTCATCCCCGACTGTATGCCCCGTCATTCAGGCATGGTGTGCAGGGAATATCTGTCTCAATGCCAGTACGAGAGAGATCTTCCTCATCGGGACACCTGTGCCATCTTTTCCTCCTACCCTCTAGCCACCCTCTTTGGGCTGTCTACCCCACCATCTTGTGAGGCCAAAAACCTTGGGGTCATCTTCGACTCAGCTTTCTCCTTCACCCCTCACATCATGGACTTACCAAGAATCTCCCTTCCAGCTCTGGTCCTCTCCATGCTGGACTACTGCAAGAGCCTCTTTCTCAACCTCCCTCTTTCCTCCCTTCGTCCCCTCCAGCTAATCCAGAACAGGGTTGTAAAATTTATCCTTGGCTTCAAGCCCAGGGACCGTATCTCTCCTGCCCTAAAATCTCTCCACTTGCTCCCGATGGCTGCAAGGATTACATTCAAGGCCCTCTGCAATATTCCACAAGGCCTTCTGGGACCTGGGACCACACTATCTCCAACTTTCCCTCCCTAAATACTCCCCTGCTAGAGCCCTACGCTCCTCTAATTCCAACTCTCTAACTGTCAAATGCTTCTCCAAGCAGAGATTGGAGGTCAGGTCTCTCTCCTCGGCTGGTGCCTCCCTTTGGAACAGCCACCCTGCCCCTCTGCGACTTGAGGTAGACCTCCTTAAGTTCCAGAAACTGCTCAAAACTCTGCTCTTCTCTAGCTCTTTCCCTCTTTCCCTTACTTGCAAATCATCCCACTGCCACTGTGACTGGTGGCTTGATCCTCATGAATCTCACAGGATCCCAGGCCCTTCCTCCCAGTCAATACCAACATCCCTCACCCCCACTGCATTGCAGTGTGGGCCCTCGCTTGGTGGCTTCACATCCCACCATGTGAGTCGCCTGTACCAGCACTTAGCCTAAGGTACTCCTCCTTGGCTCCCCTTAGCCCTTCCCTCCCAGGCACTCCTCCAGCACTTGTCCACTCCTCTGTCCCCATTTCCATCCCTTTCCCCTGCACTTCTCCTCAATGCACTTGGATGGCCGGATGCCACAAGGCCTAGTAGGACCACGACTGTATATTACTGTTTTGCCATTGTTATTATTTCCCTTGTTCCCTTCCAATTTAGCCTTGTGGCGCTTTGAAACACAAACCTGTTATAAAAAACACCTTACAAATGCTCAGCAAAGTAAAAAAATAAAAAAACAACACCTGACCAAGGACTAATTCCAATGGATGCACATACCTACGCACAAACCTCATAGTACTGCGCTACTGTTAAAAGATGCCAGCCCTGATGCTGGCTACCCCCACTCTGTAGGGCGTCTGCTGCTCTCGAGCTAGGTCTATGCTTCAAACAATAAAATACAAATAATAAAATAAAGTTGAACCCCTCTCAGACAAAGGTCATTTTATTTGGCCCCAAAAAATGTTCAGCAACACAGCCAAGCTTCCTCCCTGCCATTTGCTTTTTAATCTACCTACATCATTTGTTCATCAGGTAAAGAACCTGGGTTGCATCTGACAATACAATTTGGCCTGCGACCACCACGTAGTTGAAATAATTACATCTATTTATTATCGTCTCCGACTCCTACGGCCCATTCTCGCATGTATACCCATGGCAGAGAAGCTTTTGTGGTTGGGTCACTAATCAATTCCGAACTTGATGACAGTAATTCCATTCTGGCTGGAATCCCGAAAATGCAACTCTAACAGTTAAAACAGGCTCTAAACATTGCTCTCAGACTCTTGTTCCATCTACCAACATTCTCACCTTTTTCACACTATGACAAGTCTCTTCACTGGCACCAAGTACATTAGAAAATTCATTTTAAGATTCTCTGTCTGATTTTTAAGTGCCACCACAGGCTTTCTGTCATTTATCTGACAACAAAAATTGTACCGTACGGTCCATCATAATCGTTACATTTCTCCAACCAATTCCTCTAAACTGTTTCTGCCTCTCACTTTGTTCAGAGAGGAGACAGATGTTTACCTGTTTTGGCTCCATGTCTATGGAACTCTCTCCCCAAACATCTTAGATTACAGAATTCATATTTATCCTTTTGAAAGCATCTAAAAACACATCTTTTTCAGTAATTTTCTTTCCATCCCTCCACTATTCTGCGACCTGCATTAAGACCAGCGCCTAGGTGCAGTTCAGTCTGCCGGGTTTCCCCTCTTTGGAGGAGAATATGCACGTGACAAATTAAATGAAATGAAAAATGCTCCACCATTGACAGCCTTTGAAATAGAATACAATGAAGAACATGACACAGATTATGCTCCATCCTCGAATTCAGGACTGAAACTCACAGGACAATATCACAAATGGCGCAGGAGGCAACAAGGAAGAAGAGGAGGGTGCAGGCATTGGTGAACCTATGCAACTATCAAGTGCAAGCACTCTGCACACGAAGCAATCTTCAGATATTCTAGGGAATAAAAGAGATATGGTATTGGTAAAGTATTATCCGAGACCATTGAACTCATATAATGCCTACGAAAACATAGTACATGGAGCAGGCATTAATGTAAACTTGCTTTATTCATTACAGCGCACAAACTGCACTCTCGCGCAGGGTTCTCCTGCTACGCGTGCACCATCACCTTCTCCCTATTCGCTCACCAGCCGTCAGACGACGCGTGGTAGCGGTTCACCCTGGAAGCACCAGGTCATGATAGGTAATACAACTTTGGAGTCAGTCACAACAACAGCACCTGCTCCTCAGTGAATCGCACCCTGCAAATAACACCAAGCAGACCCCAGAAAGTAGAGGTTAGGACCAATGTCAGCCCTCAAAATAATTGGACTTGTCGAGCGTTTTTACATCAGAAAAGCAAAAAGGAGATCTTGCCATATGCCATACATTCAAGAAAAGCGTCTTGTGAGGGAAACTGGGAAAAAATGAGAGCACTTCTTCTCTTTGAACCCACATGGGATGGCATCGTCCACATGCTTGTCAAAAGGAAAAGGTGAACGGTAAGCCTCTACATCTCTACTGCAAGAAATTGGCATATTTGCAGCAAGATCCCACACCATTACACCAGAGGTCCTTGCCGATATTCTCAGTTGAAACATCATCCACGCATACAAAAAGGATAGAACCAAAATTACAGAGTTTGAGAGTTCAAATCCTTTCATCCATATGGCAATTCCTTGGCACCCCAATTCTCCTCATCTAATCAGATACACACTTAAGGAGTATGTTCTCACAGTGCAGTTGACATCAGTGAAAAGTAGGCAGTCCATACATTTATTTTTGCCTTTATTACGAATAACGAATAATGCAGAAAATTGATTGTCAATGTTCTAATAAACCATTGCTTGGTCTACAGATTTGGGTGGTGTAGGTTGAATGTGGTGGTATTACCGTATACTGCTGCATTACCGCACTGTCCCGACTATAGGTTTGTCGAAAAGTTGGAGGATTCACCCCCAGTCATGAGCTGAAGGTAAATCCACCAGCTTTCTGCCAAATTTCAACAGAATTACATCTACAGAATTACTGCTGCAGTAATTCTGCAGAAAATGCCCCATTGAGTCCTATGGACGAAAGCAAATGGGGATTTACACTGGCACTGCCATTTGTAATCCAGTGGTAATACCGCTGGACTAAGTGGCTGTAACGGTAATACAGTTTGGTGGTATCAGGTCAGATTTACCACCCAGATACCACCAAACAAGTAATGAGGCCCAATAGTGTATGTCAAATTCTGCATTTGGCCTATCAGATGCCTGCAGAGATGGCTAAAATTTGGCAGTAAATATAACTGCCAAATTAGAAAAGTGAAAGCTAATTCGGACAGTCCAAAAATCATTTGAATGACTGTCCATCCTGGACAAGATTTGTGGATCATTTGGAATTCCATCTACAGACAATTCCCAGCTTATCTGATAGAGGAAAGGGACTTGTGTATCCCAAATCAGGAGCTCGGCTTCACTGCCAGGATGCTAGTGTTTGTTCTCACAGCAAAACTGGAATGCAAGACAGGTTGCGATTACTTTCTGGCCCGCACTAAACCATTAAATACTCATTCATCATCCATTTGGACTCTATTATAATTACTTCCATGTCATAAACATTTTGAAATCACATCGAAAAATACTTCATTGTTATATAGCAGAAAATATTAGCATAGTTTAAAACAACATTTAAGTACTTTAATGTTCAGTGTTGAATTATATTCTAATTAATTGGTTGATCTATATATATAAAAGTCAAAAGTTGTGTGTGGGTTTGTGGGTTGTGGTGCGACGGGTTGCCCTTATACAATTCTACACCGTTTCACCAATCTTCACAATATGTTGCATAGTTACCTATTAGGACACTCCAGGCATTACTGGCTACATGACATTTGGACACCCCAACGCTTTCCCTGGATTTCGGCAAATGTCAAAATGTGTTTGTAGGTTTGTGGCTTAGCGAAGGGTTGTTCCTTATACAATTCCCCACCATTTCATCAATCTGCATAGTTATCTGTCAGGACCATCTGGACATTACTGGATACATGTCATTTGGACACTCCACTCCTTTCCCCGGAGTTCACCAAAAGTCAAAATGTGTTTGTGGCTCAGCAAAGCGTTGTTCCTTATGCAATTCTACGCTGTTTAACCAATCTGCACCACATTTTGCATACTTGCCTGTTAGGATCCTTCAGACATTACTGGCTACATGAAATCGTGGCACCCTACACCTGTCCTCGGATTTCAACAAAAGTCAAAATGTGTTTGTAGCTTTGTGGCCTGCAACAAAGCCGTAAACAATTTTCACCGGGAAGGGAAACAAAAAATGTATGTGAGGCGAATGGACCTGAGATGCAAAGGTGAAGGCAGGTAGCATTCCAGAAGTTTCCAAATCTTTGCCACATCAGGTGAAATTACTTTTGCAGAGGGTTTTTGCGAGATGGTGCCTGCTGACGAAGCCGTAAACCATGTTCACCGGGAAGGGAAACACAAATGTTTGCCATATCAGGTGAAATTACTTTTCCAGAGGACTTTTGCAAGATGGTGCATTCCGACGAAGCCGTAAACCATGTGTACCGGAAAGGGAAACAAAACATGTTGTTTCTCAACCGGTCCCGACATGAGGAACAAAACTTGAGGTCCGTATGGGACTTCGAAAACCATGTTTCAAGGCCATAGGATGCACAATTTCCAAGATCTCTGTGCCGCAAAAAACTGCACCACGCCAGGATAAGGCAGAACAGAGACTTAAAGGATCATTCATTTTCAACAAATAATGAGAGTGTTATCATGTCTTTCTACAGAACCCATTCAGAGAACCAATACTTTTGCTAGTATTTTATATGATTTGCATATATGTCAGTGGTCGAAGTGAGCTGGAGCTATCAAGAGCAGAGTACCACTACTTTTATTTTTTTTAATTAACAGTTCCACTATTGCCGAACGGTTCTATTTGAAGTTAAAACATAACTCTTCATTTTACCACCCTCACACAGTTACAGCTAAACTGAAATCTGTTTCACTGTACATTCACAAAACCTGAATGACATGTCCACCTGGATGAATTCTCTGCGGTTTCATCTTAACTACTGAGAGCTGGAGGAGGTTTTGCTAACACTATGACATTATCTCCCGCAACATCACACCTCCTCCTGATGTTTGGCAACATTGTCAAGTTGTTATCTCAAGTTAAATGCTAAAATGGCAAAGGTACTGGCTGTTTCCATAGGATTTAATTTTAACTTCGGGTGGCTACATGGGATTTGCCCCTTCATGCCACTGGCCAAGTTTGCAGTTAGGGTAGGAGCCTTAGTGTCAGATCGAGAGTCACTCTTGATCCACAACAGCTATGATATCGGACCTGGATTAAACTGTCTTTATTGCACCCAGTTACAGCGCATTGTAAGTTTCCTCACAATGCAACTCTGACTTAAAGCCACCTACACCTTAAAACCCTAGTACTGGACCACCACAGAGAAGTCTTCACAGCTGTGAACCCGATACAAACCCAAACACCACAGAGAGACCTCACCACTGTGAAGCAGT
This sequence comes from Ambystoma mexicanum, assembly GCF_040938575.1. Lineage (NCBI taxonomy): Eukaryota > Metazoa > Chordata > Amphibia > Caudata > Ambystomatidae > Ambystoma > Ambystoma mexicanum. Next base: position 360,664,790 of record NC_090937.1, on the reverse strand, counting down.
ACTGGGCAACCACAGTGAGGTTATTGCCACTGTAAACCTGATACAACCACAACCAAAATTCAAACCACCACAGATAGGCTTTAGCCTCTGTGGGGCAGTACTGGGCGATGTCACGCAGGCTTTTGCCACTGTGAACATGTTCTAACACAAAATCCAACCACCACAGAGAATCCTTCATCACTGCGAAGCAGGGAACTACACAAGACCCAATAACGTCAGAGCAAAACCACTGGGAGAATAAAACCAACCCATGTCACTCAGCAACACAAGATAGATCAAGACTTGTTCTTTGTTCAAGGCTCTGACAGTGTCATGGTAGAAGACTTGCTCATATGAACGTAGATGAGATGACCGGCGCAGTGAATAAAGATCCGCTAGTCATCTCAAATTTTTCAATGAATTGGCACTACGATGTCGGAATCAGGGTTGGATTGTGACATCACAATGGGAAACTAGAGCAGTGTGCTAAGGTTTGTGTGACCCAATCATAGAAGATAATGTTTGCCCTTCTATAAGGGTATGATATGATCCCACCAGTCAGCTTTTTGTGGAGAGACATTTTAATGTTGCAAAGTGATTGATGCTAATTAGATCTTAATGTTATAAAAGCTTTTGTTTTGGGGCGCATCTTTGACAGCGCATTTCATGCAGTTCTGTTCCGCATTCTCTTTGAATTTCGCTTTCCCAGCTGCGACTAGGCCCAGATTAAAGTTGCTTTACTTCTTGCCTGGCGTACACTCCTTTTCTAATACTTTTGTAATGTTTTACTGCTGAGTTCCGAGGCCACCCCCTGAACAGTCCCCCATCATCTCCATAAAAATGTGGTCCCATATTTACACTCATGTAAAATATCTTCAAATAATTCTTTATGTGTAGAATACATGTAGAATCTGTTATGGTTGGCAAAAGGTAAACATATAAAGCACAGCTTTTAATGTGTTGGAACCAAATATTGTAAACAGATTTGAATACAATACATTTAAAAGTTGTTTTGTGGTTTGAAATGTGTGATAACATGGAGATAGTTGACAGCCCTCCTATACTCAAATCCAGCTATTCACCAATAACATATATGCCTGCTGATGCAGTAAGGGCTCTGAATTGTCCCAGGCATTTCAGACAAAAGGAATGTAAAAGCTGGGCACACTTTTCATGAAATGCTTAAGTGGTTCCTGGTTCATTGTGATGGCACAGGCCAAAACTAATAGTTTATTACAGCTAGGTGATGGTGTTAGTTCCTCATGCCGGTACCTCGTACTGTACATTATAAGGCTATTGCAAGTCACCAAGGAGTTTTTTGACCAAATAGAGAAATGAGGATGGAGATCCTTTTTGCATAGTTGGGAGGTATTTGTCCTCATAGTACTTGGCCATCATCCCTTTAAGACATGGTACTTTGCTTACCCAAATGCAAGTGATTTGATAGGGATCCATTCTTTCTCTCTCACGTTAATGTCCTGCACTGCACACAAAAATCATACTACCATAAACAGTTCCTTCTCACTTAATAGCTGTAAAGTGTCAGCTAAACGGATTATAAAGGCAAGGGGTCTTAAAAGCTAGTCATGGCTTTAGTTAAGTGCTTCAGTTGGATCTGGAATAATGTTCTGCACTGACCCAAGCAGCAGGCATTGTGGTGACGGTATCTAGTCTTTGCATCGAATGCCAAAGCATTGAATGCCTTACCATAGAAAAAAATGTATCGAAAAAAAGCATTCAATGCATTTTTTCCAATGGTAAAGGGTTTATTTGAATTATAATGGGTTTTTGAGGTTAAAAAAATGGGCGCTTGGGGGGAGCCCCCATTAAAAAGAAAAAGAAAAAAATGCATTCATGGTTTTTTTCCGATGCTTTTTTTTTCTATGGTAAGGCATTCAATGCTTTGGCATTCAATGCAAAGACTATACACCCATTGTGACATCACAGTCAACTGTAATACGTTACTCCATTTGTAGTAGTGATGCCATGTTCTTACTGCTGGCAAATAGTGATGTCACTACTAAATTGTAAGAAGGAAATTGCGTACGGGATTTTATATTGATATTGCACGCTGTCAAGGTTGTTTTGGGAAGTTTTAAAACAGATATTGCAGGATTCCGTCGATTAGAAAGTGGTCAACCTTAAGGGAGGCGGCAATGCAACAAGTGACTCGGTTCCAGTGAGCAATTCCACGAGCAGTACAATTAGCAGGGGTGTTTGCCTCCTTCTGCTGTTCCCTAAAGAGCACAAATAAATGCGTGCTGCTGACTGAAAATGAAGACACGCGCGCATCTCACAGTTATATCTTCATCGAGCAGCTGCTGATAAGTGCGGCGCGGAGGATGACTGATGGCTCGACATGGCAGGTGATTGCACGTCAAAGGCAGCCGCCGCGCGCTGCAGCCCGGAGATAAGGCGCGTGAAAGGAGGATGTCTGATGCAGAACCAACACAAGGTTCCTGGTTGCGCCAAGCGGAATCCAGAAAGGAGTTATCATGCTTCAGCATTCCCAGCGGCCTGGATGTATTTATAGCAGCCGAGGGGACAGATGTGTGGTTGTCGTTATTGGCACAGTCAATGCACATCGCCAATCTACTGTATGTACAGCACCTCCTGAAGTTGGACCTATTGTTAAAAGGTGATAAAATGCACAACAAGCCCCATCGGTGCAACGATCTGTTTGGCTTGAGCGTAAGATGCTTTTGACATTGTGAGTCCATCGCCATGTCCTGACCCATAACGTAGAGATTAATGTTCACAGTTTCTAAAAAGAGAGTCCCTCCTTTCTACAGCCCGTGGCCCCCAGGCGCCCGGCTACTAGGGGCTACATGCTTGTCCCATGTGGAAACACATAGAAATAAAGACGCCGACTCCAGGGCGACAAAAGTATTTTATTAAATAGCGTTTTTCTTTAATTATGTGTGTGTTTCTTGTGTTTTAATTTGAATCAAACCAAGCAGCCCACCATGGGGCTGGATGGAATGTTTGAGAGAGAAAAAAGAATCAAGGAACAGAACTCCCCTGCCCAAGAAGGATATGATATGATAGTTTATTTATAACGTGCTTAATATCCAAAGGTTTCTAAGCGCGGATCCCCGAACCTGTGGTGCTCTGTGTTGTCTCGCTTCCAAGGTGAGCATGTTGCCCCTGAGCTATCCTCCCGAGACTTGGCCCTGAGATATCTTCCGGAGACTTGGACTGCGCAGGGGAGAACACAATCTTAAAAATAGCTTGAAAGAGAAAAAAGAAACATTTGAAAAAGACAGTTGGAAAAGGAGCAGGAAACAGAGACGAAGCTGAGGAGAGAGAATAAAGAAAAAGACTTATCTTGGGGGACATTTGCCTCGAGGAGTCATCTGGGTCAGTGTGTGTGGGAGTCCCCTCAAAGTAGAGGGGAGATACCCTGACGTGAGGTAGTAGGATAGTGGGGAGGCTTACCTGAAGCCACCTAGCGAGATGGGACCACACACAGAGGCCATCCTCTGACCTCACACTCCAGGTGGAAGTTTAGGTAAAGTGTCTGTTGCTTCAGACTCACCATGAGGGTCCCTGCGACCTCTACAATGAATGGTGAAGTGACGTAGCAGCTTCCCATTTAGTTGGTGCTCACGCCTGGGGAATCCTACGGAATAGAAAAGGGGAAACTAATATAAGAACCCATGTATTTTTTTGTAATAAAGAGGAATTCCCATTGGGATCCCAAAAAATTCACTCTGTTGTCTGTTTCCATTGGTAATCTAAGAACTCAGGGTGTAGTCCATCTCCTGTTAATCGCTTTTTTATTTGAAGTGCAGCACCGCTCCCTCCTGCCTGGCCTGAGGGGATGCGGTGGTGGTTCTCATGGTTACTGTCCCTGGTCTGGGATGAGGGAGGTTGACACCCTTGCTTGGATCAGGACCAGAAAACAGGGGCTACATTTCATTTTCAAATTGAGAAATCCTACCGTACTACATACAGTCTGCCAATCCTTTCTCGTACAGAATTTATTTTTGTGACATTATACAGAGCATCCCCTAGCCCAAAGGTGTGGTTTACAGTGCAAAACATACAATTAAGAAGAACATATAAGTTTATAAATGGTAACAATTTGACAATAAAACAGATAAACAGTGATAAACACTGAAATAAATAGAAACGTAGCAAAATAAGGATTATTCAGATAAAAGATGGGTTTTTAAAGCATTGCAAAAGTCCAAAAAAGAAGCAAGAAGGCTGATAGAGGTGGGAGCAGAGTTTCAAGCGCAAGGGGGTGAAAGTCTGGACAGAGAACAACAGTTTAGAGGTGACAGGTAGGGGTGAAAGTCTATACAGGGAGCACCGGGCTACGGGTGAAAGACTGGGCAGAGAACACAAAGTAGGGATGTAAGACTGCACAGAGAACACTGGGCTAGGGGTGAAAGACTGTACAGAGAACACCAGGGTAGTGGTGAAAGATTGTGCATAGAACACTGGGGTAGGGTTGAAAGACTGGACAGAGAACACTGAGTAGGGGTGAAAGACTGGACGGAGAACACTGAGTAGGGGTGAAAGACTGTACAGAGAACACAAGGCTATGGGTGAAACACTGTACATAGAACACCGGGCTAGGGGTGGAAGGCTGTACAGAAGACACTGGGGTAGATGTTAAAGACAGGACAGAGAACACTGAGTAGGGGTGAAAGACTGGATAGAGAACTCACAGTAGGGGTGAAAGACTGGACAGAGAACACTGGGGTAGGCATGAAAGACTGGACCATGAACACTGGGGTAGGAGTGAAAGACTATACATAGAACACTGGGCTAGGGGTGAAAGACTGACTGGGCAGAGAACACCAGGATAGGGGTTAAAGGCTGTCCTCATCCTAGTTTAAATCTTTTGTGACTGATCAACCTCAATCTCGCTCTCTCTTCTTTCTGTTCTGCTACTCTTCCTTTAATGCATGGGGTCCCTCAGGGCTTTGCCTTATGGCCCATTCTGTTCAAAGGGTACATCCTGCTTCTGGTCAAACTCATCCACTCCCATGGCCTCCTTAGCTACTCCTATGTCGATGACACACAGATTATCGTTTTGCTAAATCTTTTTCAGCCTGATACTGCCCTCCAATAAAGGAGTTGATTGTAGACAATGGGATGTTGGATGAGGGATAACTGGTTCAAGTTGAATGGAGACAAAACAGAGATGTTGGTGATTGGCCCTCCATCAGCTGTTTCCCTCTGAACGCCAGCTTTTTGGCCATCTGGGATTGACCCCTTCCCGGTTTTGTGGTTAAGGACTTTGGGTTTAAGATCTCCTCTTCCCAATCGACTGGGGCCCAGATGGGCACGGTTTGCCAATCTGGTCCCTTTCAATTGAAGGCGCTTCGAAAAATCGCGCTCTTTCTACCGTTTCATCTACAAGCACCTGTTGTTGCTTCTTTGGTCTTTAGTATTATCTATTATTGCAGTTCTTTATACCTAGCTCAACCATTGTATATTATTAATTGTCTGCACATTCTACAGAATCTGGGCACTTAAGCGGCTACTCAATCTGTGTTTGGAATTCATGTATCCCCTGTTTTGCACTCCCTCTATTGGCTCGCTGTGTCCAAAAAGGTTCAGTTTAAATCCTTCTGCATAGTCTACTGCAATGTTAATGGCATTGGGGCTGAATGCCTCCAAACCAAATTTCTCCCCTACGTTCTTCAGCAGTTGCTTAATTCGCAAGATTCTTACCTTATTCAGGTCCCACGCTGTACAAATTCTCAGACCACGGGTTGTGCATTCTCTGTGGTTGCAGATAAGCTTTGTAGACACACTTCTCACACTCTCGGTGCAACTGAGAATGATTTAGTCTTTCAGCGCTCATAACATCTTTTTCCTCTTCTAGGACTGATATCTCCTTTCTTCTGATGGCCTTCCCCTGCTGAGGTGTCTCTGGGCATATGCTCCACTTTACAAATAAAGATAAAAAATAAAAATAAAAAAGGACTGTACAGAGAACACTGGGGTAGGAGTGAAAGACTGTACAGAGAACATTGGGGTAGGAGTGAAAGACTGGACAGAGAACACTGGGGCAGGGCTGAAAGACTTAACCATTAACACTGGGGCCGGGGTGAAGGAATGGATCATGAGCACTGGGGTAGAGATGAAAGACCGGAGAGAGAACACTGCAGTGGGGTTGAAAGACTGACAGAGAACACAGGGCAAATGATGAAATACCAAACAGAGGATGCCAGTGTAGGCGTGAAAGACTACAGAGAAAACACCAAGCTAGGGGTCATAAGGGTGAAAGACTGGACAAAGAACACCAGGGTAGGGTTGAATGACTGGGCAGTGAACACTGGGGTAGGGGTGAATTACTGGACATTGAACACCAGGGTAGGGGTGAAAGACTGAACAGAGAATACTGGGGAGAGGTGACACTTGACTGGATAGAAAACACCAGGCTAAGGGTGAAAGACTGGATGGAGAGCAACAGGCTAGGGGTAAAAGACTGGGCACAGAACAATGGGCTGGAGTTGAAAGACTGGACAGAGAACACTGGAGTGAGGCTGAAAGACTGAGCAGAGAACTCTGGCGAAGGAGTGATAATAAGACAAAAGAGTGACAGGCCACTACAGAACTGGTGAACAAGAGAAGAAAATGATATCAACACAAACTCAGTTTGGGTGGGATTAAGTTTAAGTGAAAGTATGGGTAGCCAATCCTAGCAAACAAAGGCACATTTGTATATAATACTGTTGAATGTTATTCCCCATGTGTGTTCAATGCGATTGATTGATTGGTTGAAGGAGATGTATTAAGCGTGACATTTGCCTGAAGGCATCTTGGCCCTACTGGTAGATCAGAGGGAAAGGGGACCAAAAATAAATTTGAAAGGAAACGTTTTCAAAGCTTTACGGAAGACTAGGTGGTCAACTGTAGACCTTGTAGACCTTAAGGGATGTGGAAGAGTGTTTCACAGGCTTGCAGCCACCATAAAAAAAGAACATCTTTCAATGCAGGCCCCATTCCGGAACATAAGGTTGGAACTTAGCCTGCAAATATTCTGCTCCTTGCTGATAAAAAGCGTGGTAGACCAGGCACAAACCTTTTAAACAATGCGTGTGGCTACAGGAAGCCAATGCATCCTGCGAAGAACGGGGGAAATATGTGAGCAGCGAGGAGTGCAAGTGGCAAGTCGTGCAGCCGAATTCTGAAGAACCTGAAGGCGCATTACATGTGCACGTTGAGCAAGGAAAAGAGAATTACAATAATCAATAAATGAGGAAACAAGGGAAGAAACAACCAAGGTGTGCATTTTCACCAAGCCTCTGTGTGATCTCCTGGACTCCATCAGTATCTCCTATACCAACTATGCCGATGATACTCAAATTCTACTACCACTCACGGGCAACTACACCAAAGACTGTCATTCCCTAAACAAAATCTACCTTACAATCCAAGCCTGGATGGCAGCAAATGGCCTCTGTCTCAATGATGAGAAGACAGAGATCCTGCTATTTGGGCCTACACTAGTAGTTAAAAATCCTGACCCCCAATATACCAATTTCAGCATTGACTGGCTGCAGATACCTGTCTCAACATCAGTGAAAAACACTAGGGGTGTACCTTGACTCTACACTCTCCCTAATGCGACAGGTCAACGTCATCACAACATCAGCAGCCTACATGCCAAAGTTAATTAATGCAGCGAGACCATTCCTTAACGCAAACAGCTGCCTCACTGTTGCTAGAGCCATTATTTGGGCCAGATTAGCCTACTGTAATGCCCTCCTCGCAAGAGCATTGGCACAAAACAGCTATAAGCTTCAAGTGATACAAAACAATGTCATCCTTGCGGCTCTGAACATTCCCGAAAGAGAGCACACAACTAAGGCTAGAAGGAACATACACTGGTTGCCAGTCAAGGAACACATGTTCTTTAAAACTGTGTCTATCACCCACAAATGCATATCCAACTCCGCTCCACCATACCCTTGTCAGGGAGAATTCTCATCAATATGCTAATTCCCACTACCTTAGAGCCCTCCAGCTCTTTTGCTAAACTTTGGGGCTTTGAACTTTTCATTTTCAATGTGTTTTCTGTGTTTATTCTTTTGGTTATGGAGTCTAACCAACTCCATAGGCATCTTTTATTTTATATGTGTTACACAGCACCCTCAGTGCAGTGGTACATAAGGGGAGAGCTGACCTACCCGCATGGGTTGTTTAGCACACTACTAATTCTTGTGTGATTACTTAGTTAGAGGAGAGGCTCATGTGAAGTTTGCCTCCAAGAACAATACATGTTGAACCCAGAAAAGAGCTCTGGATATATCTATAAGTCTATATCCTTGGCTGAACAAGGATATAGACTTATTTTTAAACCGTAATTTTTATAGGCATTTTAAAATTCACTTACAACATCCCACAAATTTCCACAATAACCACAATCATCTAAACACTGCCCTCCCACCCTCCACTCGTTCAACGTCTGATAGCACTATCTGTAAAATCTTTTACATTTGACTGTCAGGACTACACCACCTATCAGTTTCACAATCTTATTTTAATCTTTATTTTAATACGATTCACACAGGGAGCTGCAGTACTAACCCCACTCGGGACTCCAAGAGGGTTAGAGTGGCCATGTATATCCAATGCATCCCCGTTACCTCACTCATATCCCCCTCCCCACAAACATTTTTTCTTCCTCCCATCTAGCCATCAAAAGGGCCCATTCCTCCTGAAAGGCACTAAGCCGGTCATTCACTATGGCTGTCCATTTCTCAATGATCATTGTGTCCAGGAGCTTTTTTTCCAATCAACATTCTTAGGGAGGAGCTCTCACTTCCTCCTTTGAGCAATTGCAGTCCACGTAGCTCTCAGCATTACCTCTAAAAGTCTAGTCCCTCTGAACTCTGACCGGTTAGTGATCAGGAGACCCAGGAGGATCTGAAGGGGGTCCAGATCTGGCTGTTTCCAGGTCACATCATAGATCCAGCTCAGATACCTCCACTCAGAACAGCTTCACCTTTGGACATTCCCACTACATATGTGTAAATGTCCCCACCAGGCCACACGCTCTAGGACACTTGGTATAGTTCTGCAGAAATATCTTTGACAGTCAGAGGGGATCCCTAGGGTAATTTCACTTCCACAGGAATATGTTTCTGTGGAAGGTTTTCTTATATATCTGGGCCATTCTTCCCCTGCAATTTCCCTATCTGCCATTTCTTTCCCAGGTCTGCCGTGATTAGAACCTTATATAACCGTGATTTCATCCCTTTCCTATTCATCGCCAGGTCTCAAATGCCATGCAATTCGTAATTAATCGCTTCTCCCACTTGGGGGCTGTAAATACCCCCTTCAGTTTTAAGTAGTTAAAGATTGGGATTTTTACTTGAGGTATATCCTCCTGCAGCTCCTCTCCGGTCCTGTAGTGACCCTGGCAGAAAAGCTGGCAGAAACACTCCAATCCCCCATCCGACCATTTTTGGGAATACTTGAAATTCTGCCTTTCAAGGCTAATCTGTGGACCCCAGACTGATATCAGGGGTGAGGGCCACGTATATAGAGTGGCAGTCACCCGTCCTCTCTGCCAAATTGCCCAGAGCACCCCCAGGGTCGGGTGGATCTTCAAGTTGGAAGGGATATCCTTTTGTGGAGCCCACAGGTAATCCCTCACCTTTCTAGGGTGTGCCTCTAGGTCTTCCACGAATGACCAGTAGGTCCTCTGATCCTTCCTCATGTGCAGGAACATAACCCGCAGCTGTGAAGCCCGATAGTAGGCCTGGGAGTCCAGGAGGCCAAATCCACCCTGCTCTCTTGGGAGTGTTAGAGTTGTCGCTTTCGTATTTTCCCAGATGAACCTAGACACTACTACATTAAGTTCAGTGAAAAACCCCTCTGGGAGGACCACCAGGAGTAACATAAAAAGGTAAAGGAGGTGGGGCAATATATTAATTTTCAATGAAGTCATTCGGCCATACCACAACAAAACTGCTGGTTCCCATCCTTTCAGGTCTGCTATGATTGTATCCATCATCGGAGTGAAATTAGCCTTAACTAAGTTTGACAGGTCTCTAGTTATATTCCCCCAGAATATGTAAAGTTTGTCCTTTCCACTTTCATCCCACATATCCTAAGCTCTAGTTCTAGATGTGTCTGCCCCATACCAATCGGCATCACCCAAGAAATGTCCGCATAAATCTTGAGACCCGAGAATACTCCAAAATGGCAGATCTGCAAGGCAATTCCGGGCTAGAAGTTTGAATATCAGACAGATAGGCTAAGATATATTTCTGCAAACAATGAGTGTTTAAATTCTGTTCCCCCATGAGTGTTCATTTTCATTTTCGGGTTGGATCTAATGGAGATGGCCAATGGCTTCATAGCCAAAGTGTACAACATTGGAGATTGGGGGAAATCCTGGGGAGTGCCCCTAGATAGTCGAAAGGAGTCAGTCAGCATTCTCTTTACATGTATACGAGCTGAGGGGGCTCTATACAGGGCAGCAACGCCATTTCTAAACTCCAAATCCCATGTTCCTTAAAACCTCCATCATGTACCGCCATTCCACCCGGTCAAAGGCTTTCTCCAAGTCGATGGTGATCAGACCCGGCTCTCTCTCGCACCGTGCATAACGTCTATGGTTTTCCTGATGTTAACCGTGCCCTGCCTACCCCTTATAAAGCCCACTTGGTCCCCATTCATTAATGTTAGTAACACCCCTTCAATTCAATTTCCCAGTAATTTGGCCAGGATTTTTCCATCCACATTCAAAAAGGCAGATTGGTCAATAGGAGGTGCACAGTGCAGGGTCCCTACGCTCTTTTGGAAGCAGCTCGATGATTGCCTCCATAATTGTTTCCGGAAGGCCTCCATCCGCAACGACTGCATTAAACACCCTTGCCAGATATGGGGCCAGAGACAACCTATATTGTTTATAAAACCTAACTGCAAAGCCATCACTCCCCAGGGCCATTCTCCCTTTCATACCTTTAATCATTTTCACCACCTCCTCCTCTACTGGGTCTTCTAGCTTAGCGTCCACCTCCCCCGGGAGTCCCGGGATGGGCAGTTGGTTCAGATACTCCATTAGATGAGAACCATCCCCCATATATTCCAAGGTATATAAAAAGTCAAAGAAGGTTCTAAATTGTTCCCCAATCCCTCCCGTGTCATACACCCTAGAGCCCCCAGTGACCTTAATATTGGTCAGCATTTTTCTCTTCCATTGCTCGCATAGTTTCCATGTCAAGATTTTGTCAGCCATATCACCCTTCTCATAGCATTTCTGTTTGAGAAATAATAATTTCCTTTCAGTGTCCTGGACTAGTGGTGTTTTCAGTCGGGCTTCGTATCTCCTGAGAATTCTAATTTCCGTGGGATGTAGGGGGACCCCCTCGAGAGCCTGACAGTTTTCCACTATTGTCTCCCTTAACTCCTCTTCTTGCCGCCCTCTCTATCTCTTCTAACGTGAGCCCAGTTTGATCAATACTCCCCGTATGGTGCCTTTGAAACCCTCCCAAAGATTTTGGACCCCACTTTCACCATTGTCATTATGTTCAAAATAGTTTTTGGCCTCAGTAAGCAGAGTTTGTACTATTTATTTATCCTTTAGGAGGGTGTTGTGGACCCTTCGGTCTCCCCACGCCCCATTTTCCAACCACCACTTTCACTGGGTCGTGATCAGATCATGGATTCGGTTCCACCTGGGAGCTCAAAGTCTGGCCCTTAAGCGTGTCGTCAATCAGTATTATATCAATTCTTGAATAGGAGTTATGGACTTGAGAGTAGTAAGCAGATGATCTGCTCCCCCCCATGGGTCAGTCAGGGAGTATGATATCCCAAGCTCCTTGTTCAGTTTCCAGAATCCCTCAGAGACCTTATTACTAACCCAGTACCCCACGCCATAACCACTCTGAGATGGTCTTTGGCGGGGTCTAGAACCATGTTGTAATCACCTTCCACCACTATAGGTCATTATGTGAAGACCTTCAGTTTATCCATGACCCCCTCCCAGAACTGGTTTTGTCCCATGTTTGGGCAGTGGACCGACCACAACGTCAATGGGGCCGCAGCAAGCTTACCCTTTATAAATGCAAATCTGCCATCTGTGCCACCACTTCGAAGTTAAGGCAGTTGGAGAGTATAATTGCATCACCCCTTTTTTAGTTTTGGCCAAAGCTCTATAGATACTTCCTGCAATGTTTGCCTCAAAGATGATTCCTCCCCTAATACCCAATGTGTTTCCTGGATCAACATAACATCTAACTGTGCCCTTCGGAATTCCCTCAACAAGAGTGATCTCATTCTCTGTGAGTTAGCCCCCTTCACATTGAGGGAACCAATCCTTATATCAATTCCTATCACTGTTCCCTTGATTGTTCACAAGTATCCTCTGACAGCTCCCCTTGTTATTCCTTACTAACAGTGCCATGTACCCCTTCATCAACATCGTACACCCCCATAAACCCAACCTCAATGCTTGAGACATTTGAAAATAACTTCCCTGAACTTTTAACTTTCCATGCGCCCCTCCTCCCCCCACCTCCTCATGCGCCCAGTCTGGCTCGATCATCAGTGCGATCTCCAACGGGACCACCAGGGACGTTCCTGGCTGCCCCCTGCCTCAATGACTCTTCCCCAGTTCTGAGCCCCCCCATCAACAGGAACAGTCAAAATGTTTACAATACACTTCCAAATTCAACTGCCCAACACAGTCCCCTCCCAGACTCGACCCCCCCAACTATCTTTCGCTCTATACTACCTCCCATCTTTTCCAGTCTTGCCACCCATATCTATAATGTCTCTTATTTCTGGCGTTATTCCATCCACCAGGAGTCTCCCACCACTTTAATCCAGACACCTCTTTCTCTTCTCCCAAAATACGAGGGTCGCTAAAAATACATATCCATCCTCCACTCAGCTAAGATCGTATTCACCTTTATCCTCAGAAACAGTTTAGACCAAGAAAATCACCACTTCATTTAGGATGGCCCTCCCGGAGGAGAGTTTCAATTTCTGAACTTCTGTGAGCCTTGCATGCAATGCTTATTTGACTCTTTAATGTGCCACAGCTCTTCCTTGGCTTGGCCCTACTTCCCCCGGGGCCCACTTTTCTGAGGTCCTATCAACTCCTCTGTAACCCTTTGTATGTCATATTCGGGTCATTAATTAATATTTATAACCATCGTTCTCAAATGTTATCGAGAAAGGGAAGCCCCATCTTTACCGGATACCTCTTTTATTCAGCCACTTGGTCAGTGCACCACACACCCTGCGCCTCGCCAGGGTATAGGATGACAAGTCCTGAAAAATTGTGATTTTGGCCTCACCCTTATCAGGGGCAAACAAGCAAAAAGACAGACAAAGCCAGCAAAGCCCAGGAGAATAGCAGTAACTTTAACCCATTTAACTGACATAAAACCAGCGAAAGCCTTTAAATCCATGTTGGTGGGCATTCAGCCTTATAGAAGACTGCTTTGCCGTCTGTGCAGGAGAAAAGCACATCAGAACTACATTACCCAGCATGCCTTGGGCATCCAGGATTCAAAGAGAGGCCAGATCGGGTGGGGTACACAAATGCGCATGCGCAAGTCCCGAGGCACGGGGCTTGTGCTTGAGATTCCGACCGAGGAGGACGCACGCCAAGCAGCTCCTGGGGAATCACACGTGAGGGGCCCAGCCCCACCGGAGCAGCAGTCCGGCCCCTCGCATACTTAAGATACGTGCCACCCTGCGCATGCCAAAGGGACCGAGGAAATGTGTAAGGGGCCACCGCTAGCCCACCCCAAACCCCTGTGCCTACATTGCAGCAAAGTTACAGCGCTAGGATATTTAACCCTTACTTACCCATCACCAATACTTACAGCATTCTGCAACAGCTGATTTCAGTCTGCATTACATTTAATAGTCGGGTGTTTCCCGTCTTGTGTACTTGATAAACCAGGCGCATGAGATGGAAAACAAACGCGCTCAGTTTATGTTCAAGCTACGTGCGCAACGCACAAGATGATTACTGTATATGATCGCATGGGTCTTGAAACGAAAAGCCACTTGCGGCAGCGCACGTTACCAGAACCAGGTCTATCTGTGTGTGTTGAGTGTGGCATGAGGAGTGAATGAGCACGGACCTATGGAGTTCAGCACACACTAATGCTGTTGCCCTTTTTTCAGCATGAACCTGCTCCTATGAGCATCTGACGTGCCGCAGGACTTGACAGACCCTTACAGGGGACAACAGGGGACCACTTCTCAGGGACCGGACTCCCTAAATGCAAAGTGTAGATGCCTGCTTGTGTAACCACACTAGTGGTGTTGACCGGTTCTTGTGTACACAAACTTCTTACTGTTAATGATATGCATGCATGGGGGTTTTATGTAGCAGGGGGAATTGTGTCATTGTAGAGGAACTGAACATCGCTCTGCAGAAGTTTGACCAGAAGTGTGCAAGAATCTGACCCTTTCCTAAAAAACCCCAGTCCTATCCATAACCTCTCCCCAACCCTTTTCCCGGTTACCCCAAATCCTCCATACCAATCCAACCATCGACACCCTAACCCTCCTTCCCTGCTGTGGTCAAGGAAACCTGTGTAATCTGTGTCTTGCAGGTCCCAAGACAATTGTGGGGGTGGTTGGTTCGTGCCACTCCTGCGCCTTGAAGATGTGAACCCTGACAGAAGCACAAGCACACATGTTTTTCAAGTGCCTGAGTGGCGCGACCAACCCCTATTAGTAGCATGGACGAGATTGCTAAAGCGTTGCAAGACCTGCAGGGGGTATTGGCTGCGTCAAGGCTAGAATATGCCACCTTGTCCGCACATGTACGTAGTCTGGCGGTACAAACATCAGCGTTGCCCGGCCAGGCTCCAGTCCCGGTACAGGTTCAGGTGAATGCTGAGCCTGTAGTACCTCTTGCTCCACCTGAACGATATTCAAGTGACCCACAGAAGTGCCCAACCTTCTTAACCCAATGCTGCCTCCACTTTCTGACTAAACCTTCGGCCTTCCGATCAGCTCAGTCCAGGCCTGCATTTGTAATCTCCTATCTAACGGGAGATGCGGCAGCATGGGCAAATCGTTTGATCCATAAAGATGAGGCAGTCCTATATGATTGGGATGACTTCTTTAGTGAATTTGGCAAAATATTTAACCGACAAGCAGCCACTTTATGTAAAGACCGGGAGCTATTGGCAATAAGGCAAGGTCGGTAAAGAGTTGGTGACTTATGTCACCCAATTCAATCAGTTAGTGGCTGAGGCTGAGTGGCCACAGGAAAAACAAATGTCTTTGTTTTACCAAGGACTACGTGATCTCATCGCGCAAGTCAATCCACAACCCTGTGAGTGCTCTGATATGATAGATCTGTGTCTGCGACAAGACCATTGTCTGGCAGAAAGATGAGGAGACAAGCGTAGGGGTGATCCACGTTCCGTAGCCCGGTTAGATCAGTCCCGGGGTCCAGAGGGAATGTGGACAAGCCAGGTGGGGAAGAACCCATGCAAATAGGTTCCGTTCGGGGACCCTTGTCCAAGGAGGAAAAAGAGCAGAGGAGAAAAGATGGCCTCTGTATGTATTGTGGGACAGAAGGACATTTTGTCTGAGAATGTCCCACTAAACCCAAAACCCAGGGAAACGATTTGGCTCGACAGTAGTAGGGGTCACCCAGTTGAGCCTGTCAGATAGCAGGGTCCCAATAGTAGGTTACCTCAATTTTCCCCCACATGTCAAGCCGACACCATGTTGGTGGATTCCGGTGCAACTGGGAATTTCATAGATGCCCAATATGCAGCCACATTAGGAGTCCCTATGCGTCAAAAATCAAAACCTGAACATGTACGAGCTGTGGATGGTACACCACTTTGCTCCGGGCCCATAACTCATAGCACCCATTTGGTGACCCTAAAGTGTGGGATCACTTATTGGGAAGAGATCGCCTTTGCTGTAATTGCTGACCCGCAATTCGGACTGGCTAAGAAAACATGATCCTCATATCCATTGGGGTTCTGTGTTAGTAGATTAAATTCCCGTTACTGTCAGGAACATTGTCAACAAATGGTTTCACCATCCCCATTTGTCATCGGAGTTGCAGATATTCCAGCTGACAGTCAATCCGAGATCCACCCCAAAGACTTGCTCAACGAATATTCAGATTGTGTAGATGTCTTTAATAAAAAGGCCGCAGAATCTTTACCCCCACATCGACCCTTTGATTGCCGAATAGATCTGGAGCCAGGTGCTGTACTACCATGTAGCGACATTTATGCCCTGACTGAGGGTGGGAACGACCACATCTGGGAGTATATCACAACTAATTTACAGAACAAATTTATCCGACAACTCTCCCGTATCCTCGCCTTTGTTTTTTGTACCACTGAAGTCCGGGGAACTCCGGACTTGCATAGACTACCGCGGGGTGAATCGAATTACCATCAAGAAGCGTTTTCCGCTCCCCCTCATCCCTGTCCTTTTAGATCAAGTCAGAGATGCGGTCATCTATACTAAGTTGTATCTCCGAGGAGCGTACCATCTGGTGCAGGTGTGTAAAGGATACGAGTGCTAAACCATCTTTCGAACTAAGTTCGGATTGTACGAATATCAGATTATGCCATTCAGTCTCTGTAACGCACCCGCCATCTTCCAACACTTCTTGGATGAGGTCCTCCAAGAGTATTTAGATGTTTGCGCTGTTGTTTATATTGACAACATTCTAATCTACTCCTATAGCCTTCAGAAGCACATCCAAAATGTATGTGCGGTCTTACAAAAACTGAGGGAGCATTATCTTCATGCTAAATTGGAAAAGTGTGAATTCCACCGTACCACCGTGGAGTACCTTGGATACTATCTAACACCAACCGGCCTACAAATGGATCACAAAAAGGTGCAGGCCATTTTAGATTGGGCACCCCCGACTAATGTAAAAGACGTACAGTCCTTTTTGGGCGTTGCAAATTTTTATAGACACTTTGTTAAGAATTTTTCTGAATTGGTTACATCAATCACGAGGCTTCTCCGTCAGGGGTGTCTATTCATTTGGAATACCCTAGCTAAACAAGGGTTGCAACAGCTCAAGAAGTCCTTCACTGATGAACCGGTACTGAAACGCCCTGATTTGTCTCAACCTTTTGTGGTTGAAACAGATGCCTCTAGCTACGCTTTTGGAGCCATCCTGTCCCAGAGGGACCCATAGACCGGGTTACTTCATCCAGTAGCATACTACTCAAGGAAACTGCTCCCGGCCGAGGCAAACTATACAATAGCAGACTGAGAATTATTATCAGTAAAGGCCGCCTTCAGTGAATGGCGGCATTACTTGATGGGAGCACGTCACACTGTGACAGTAATAACAGACCATTGTAATCTCCAATTCATCAGGACTACTAAGACATTAAGACCACAGCAATTACATTGGGCTTTATACTTTGCAGAGTTCGATTTCATTATACTTATAGACCTGGACAAATAATCGAAAGGCCGACATATTGTCACGTTACCCTGAACCAACAGGCAAGGAACAAGAGACAAAACCCCAGTCAGTTATTCCCTTGGCACGAATTGTGGGCGCAACTGTCAATTTATTCAAAGCTGTTCAGAAGGGAATAACCATGCAGGATGTGCAGACATGGTGCAATCAGGATCCACAACACAAAACTATCTATAGGCTCCCCTACCATGCTCAGGCCCTGTATTTACCCACAAAACAGCTTCAAGAAAAGGCCATGTCATGGTGTCATGACTCACAAGAACTAATAGCCAGGCACTTTTGGTGCCCAACATGGCGACATGATGTCCAGCAACATGTGGCTGCATGTGAAGTAAGCGCCTGAAACAAAGCAGACCATCAAAAGCCTGCTGGACTCCTTCAACCCTTGCCGGCACCTTCTACGCCATGGCATATCATCACCATGTGTCTCTGTTAGGCAGAATCACCTGCAGTACCCTTTGGGAACACTACAGACAATTAGGACTACAAGTGCAAGCACAATTTCACCTTTGGTACAAGCCTGTACTATACAGTAAAGTGGTAGTGATGGATGAGCAGCCAGACTTATCTCAAGAGTTTAAAGTGAGCAGTAGAACAAGTTACACAAAGGGCCAACAAATACAGTGATTCAAGGTCTCTTAGTAAAAGAATATACATTTATTTACTCAGTCAGTTAGAAAACATTACACTAGCATAAGCAGCTCAATATCACACACTAATACACCACAAAAATCCAACCGGTAAGTAAATGAACAAGTTTAGCTCCAAAATGAAGTGGGAACAAAATGGCACTTCAGATACTTAATAAAGGAGGGAAAAGACAAGGTTATAAGAATAGAAAGCCCAAATACATTCATAGGCAGGGCAAAGGGTTTCAGTTAAATACAAGAAGCAATTCTTCTCCATAGGCCTGGGCCAAAGTCAATGAGTCTTGTGTGTAGGATAGCACAGTTCTGGTATATAACGGTTAAGTCTTTGCCAGAGATTTTTAAAGTATTTGGCTAGGCGAAAAGTTTGACAAATGTTTAGGGAAGGACAAGCGTTCGTAGTTGAGGAAAGTTTCAAGCACTTCCTCGATGGCTGAAAAGATTTCTGGACTGCGTTTACCCAGTACCTTGTCAATGAAGAAAGCTGTAGATGAGGCAGTTGTTCTTGCCGGCAGTTCGAGCAGATCTCGCTGTTCCTGAGCTTCAGTCATGATGACAAGAAGGAGGACGTCGGGAGGTTCCTGCACTGCCCAGTGAAGAGGCCAAAAGCTGTAGCAAGATGTCGGTTTAAGATGTGAGTGCGTTAAAGTCCACGAGCTGGTTTCCTTCCCTCTGGCTATCCGGTTTTCAACAGCACTCTGATGAAAATTCGACCAGATGGGGAAGGTGTCCAGGTGGCGTGCGAGTTGGTTGTTCCCACCAAACTCAAGGGAAGAAGTTAACCTTGAAGGGCTTCTCTGTCGTTGGAGTTTCAGGCAATTCGGACCTGCAGCAGGGCTTCACCGGTCGTCCAGGAGTTGCAGCGGTCCTCTGCCTTCCTCTCCTCTTTGGTTCTTTTGTTCCAGTGGTCGACTCTGCTTTCCAAGTCCCAGAGACCTGCTTTTAAACAGTTTTCCCTCATTCTTTCCAGCCTGGCTGTCACTCACACAACAGGGTGGGTGTCGTTGCTGGACAGGCAGACGGACAATCACGCCACAGTGCATTCAGGTCTCCTAGGAGACTAAGCACAGGGAGTTTCGGGCACCTCCCTCACATCCTGTCCACCCCAGACACTCATGCGCCAGAGGAGGGCTTCAACACTGAAGCCCACCAAAGGCCAACAAACAAAGGGACCAAACCTGCTTTGGCACGCAGAGATAAACACAAGAAGGATCTTTCCTAATAGAAATGGTGAAAAAAGATGACCGGAGTCTGTTTTTACAGATAGGTCTTGGGCGCCATATTGAAAAAAAAGGCTGACCCGATTTTTAGCTTTCGTTGTTAGCGGTCGGGAAAAATCATGGTAGTTTGATCTAAACCACTGCCACCAACCATTTAAAGTAGGAAAGGGTAACATTTTACTGTTACATAAGTGTTTTGACTCAGGGGAAGCTATGCAACCCCTCCAGCACTCTATAGGAAGATAGTGTGTGTTGGGTCAGTACATTTAAAGAGACTAATAAAGTCAATTTAACTTGACATGCTCTGGGAGACTGTAGTCAGTCCCAGAGAAGGTATTTAAACCTTGGGAAGTCTGAAAGACAACCCTGTGCCACTGCACTGAAGGTGCTGTGTGACACACAGAAAACGATGATGCCTATGGAGTTGTTTTAAAACTCCATAACCAAAGAATACAAAAGTAAAACACACATCAAAATGCATGAAATAGTGGGGAAAAAAAGGCTCACACTCTTTCCAGGTAAAAGATAAAATCCTAGAAATCCAGCAAAGTTGCTGGGGTCTCAAAAGGTAAGGGAAATTAGCACATATTGAGAATTGTCCCTAACGGTCTCATCGTAGACCACCCAGCGATGCAAAGTTACACATCCATATTAGTAGTTGTGGATGCCTTTTCCAAAATGGCCCATTTTGTACCCTGGCTAGTAACATAGCTGAATTGTTTTTACAACATGCGATCCGTCATCATGGACTTCCATCTTGTATTGTTACTGCAGAGGTCCGCAATTTACGTCCAGGTTTTTTGCAGGAGTTCTGTAGGATCATAGGGACGGAAATACGGTTATCATCAGGTTACCACCCCGAAATAGATAGCCAAACTGAAAGGGTGAACCAAGGGCTCGAGCAATACCTGCTTTGTTTTGCCACCTGCAGGGAATCAACATAGGTTCAACATACCTGGCTAGCCGAATTGGCATGTAATAATGCTATGCATATGTCCACAAAAAAGATCTCCTTTCTATTGCATAAATGGTCAGCATCCTTGTATACTTCCAGTTGCTGTTTCCACTTTGGAAATAGTATTACCCACATTATCAGGGCAACAAACTTGTATTGAGCAAGTTTGGAAGGAGGTCAGAGTAATCTTGTCCAGGCAAAGCCTCGTACAAAGAATACACTGACAGACATCGTCAAGCTAACCCATTATACTGCATTGGCGATCGGGTGTGGTTATCCACCCAGGACATACAGCTACATGGGCCAAGGAAACTACAACCATGTTACTTGGGCCCATTCACTGCTGAAAAGGTTATTAACCCTGTTGCTTTCCTATTGGCATTGCCTTCCCAAATGAAAATTCACCCTACCTTTCATGCTTCCTTACTAAAACCAGCCCCACATGATACCCATACCAAGAAACCTCCTCCTATCCTAGTGCAAGGAGAACCAAAGTATGAAATTCGTGTCGTGCTATTCTGAATGCCAAAAATCATAAGAATGGACAAGTATTTTAATTGGTTGAATGGGTGGGGTATGGACCTGAGGATCGTTCCTGGTAGCCTTCCCATCATATAAATGCTCCAAGATTGTTGCACACTTTTTACAGAAATTATCCTCATAAACCCAGGCCACCTGCCTTCTGTTGGGGCGGGGGGGGGGTGGGAGTGCTGTCAGGGGCAAACAAGCAAAAACACAGACAAAGCCAGCAAAACCCAGGAAAATGGCAGTAACTTTAACCCTTTTAACTGATATAATAAAAACAGCCAAAGCCTTTAAATCCATGTTGGTGGGCATACAGCCTTATAGAAGACTGATTTGCCCTCTGTGCAGGAGAAAAGTGCATCAGAACCACATTACCCAGCATGGCGTGGGCATCCAAGATTCAAAGAGAGGCCAGATCGGGTGAGGCACACCAACGTGCATGCGCAAGTCCCGAGGCACGGGGCTTGTGCTTGAGATTCCGACCGAGGAGGTTGCACATCAAGCAGCTCCTGCAGAATCACACGTGAGGGGCCCAGCCCCACCGGAGCAGCGGTCCGGCCCCTCACATACTTCAGATAAGTGCCGGCGCACCCTACACATGCTAGAGGGACTGGGAAAATACGCAGGGGGCCACCATTAGCCCACCCCAAGCTCCTGCACCTACATTGCAGCGAAGTTACCGCACTGGGATATTTAACCCTTACTTACCCATCACCAATACTTACAGCATTCTACAACAGCTGATTTCAGTCCGTATTGCATTTAACAGTCAGTGTTTCCCGTCTTGTGTAGTAGATAAAGCAGGCATGAGAGGGAAAACAAAAGTGCTCAGTTTATGTTCAAGCCACGTGCGGCAATGCACGAGTTGACTACTGTATATGATCGCATGGGTCTTGAAACAGAAAGCCACATGCAGCCACCAAGTTAAAAGCCCAAAAGGTTATGGCATGTTAATGTAACTTGTCAAAAAGAGCCACTTGTGGGAGCGCACGTTACCAGAACCAAGTGTATGTGTGTGTGTGTGTATTGAGTGTGGCATGAGGAGTGAATGACCACACACCTATGGAGTTCAGCACACACTAATACTGTTGCTCTTTTATTCAGCATGAACCTGCTCCTATGAGTATCTGACGTGCCACAGGACTTGACAGACCTTTGCCGGGGACAACAGGGGACCACTTCTCAGGGACCGGACTCCCTAAAAGCTAAGTGTGCATGCCTGCTTATGTAACCACACTAGTGGTTTTGCCTGGTCCTTGTGTACATAAATTGCTTCCAGTCAATGTTATGCTTGCATGGGGGTTGTATCTAGAAGGGGGAACTGTAGCATTGTAGAGGAACTGAACAACGCTTGCAGAAGCTGGACCAGATGTGTGCAAGAATCTGACCCTTTCCTAAAATCGCCCAGTCCTATCCATAACCTCTCCCCAACCCTTTTCCTGGTTACCCTAATCCCC
The DNA here is from genome assembly GCF_040938575.1 of Ambystoma mexicanum. Classification (NCBI taxonomy): domain Eukaryota; kingdom Metazoa; phylum Chordata; class Amphibia; order Caudata; family Ambystomatidae; genus Ambystoma; species Ambystoma mexicanum. The sequence goes on along the minus strand of NC_090937.1, from coordinate 360,642,573 downwards.
CATACCCATCCAACCATCGATACCCTAACCCTCCTTCCCTGCTGTGGTCAAGGAAACCTGTGTAAGCTGTGTCTTGCAGGTCTCAAGACCATTGTGGGGGTGGTTGGTTCCTGCCACTCCTGCGCCTCGAAGCTGTGAACCCCAACAACCCTGATGTGCCACACCCTTCTGTCATGCCTTTTTCAAGATTTTCAGTATCTCGGGGTCGGGGTAGTGGTTAGAGCGAGCCAGCACTGACCTTGGATCTCTGGTCGCTCTCCCGACTCTATGGACTCTATTTTAGGTTGATCAATGGAGTCATTTGCCGAACAGGGTTTTTGCTACTTTGTGGATAGCTCTCCTCAGGTCTCCCTCTGTTTTGCTTTCCTTTTCCGGTATACCAAAGTAGCATAGGCTACTTCTCCTTTGCCTATTCTGAAAATCATCAATTTTTCTGTCTCTCTCCCTTCCATTTTGAGGCCACTCTACCCACCCGAGGCTGCACCTCCCGGGCGACTCTGAGCTGGTTACTGCTGATCCCCCATGGTTCCAGTTAGTCCCCTCTCTCAGACGGGGCCTCTGGCCACGGTGGCCCCAGGCCCAGGTGATGCCGCAGCCGCCAGTGCACCTTCCCGTCTAGGGCCACTGGAACTCCATCTCGGGGCTGCAAGGACATCCCTCAGGGTTTCTCCTGCCCGCTTCACTCAATTTGCCTACAAGTTGACCACAGGGTGCCCTGCCCTGGGAGGCAGCGGGGGAGCAAGTTGGATCACCTCTGGGGGTATCTAAAGGGCGGGCTAAGGACCTCTTTTCTCATGGACGGCCAGGAGCTTCGAATTAAGGTGCGCACATCAACACGCCTCCTGGTGGATACTTCGCCTTGTACATTTTAATTGTAAGGACACTAGTTAAATACGAGATGTACTGTTTACCGTACACACCTGTACGTACATTAGACATATGGCAAGGTTCTGTTTCAATTACTATGTTCAGTAGTTTAAGCGTACATTTACAGCTGTATATTATGTTTAATGTGGGTATGTTTTTTTATTTGTATATTCATGATATTATACGTACGGTTTAACATGCACATGTGTTGAAGCCATTACAAAAATTGTAAAAGTTTATTAAGACCTCAAAGGAAATTACAAATTATGTATTATGCAATTTTTGCTCTTTAGCGTACACAACTGTGAAACAATCAGCAGATGAATAATTCTGTGGATACTGAAAAGAGTGAAAGGGGCTCCCAATGTTCAAAGAAGCCTCCTGGAAAAAGAATACCATTGGATCTACAGATTGGACACATATAATAATGGACTCAATGAACAATTCTTACCCTCCACCTAACAGTGTCCACACACCCCACGTAAACACAATCCATACACATACTTATCCGCACCTTCTACTACTAATGTTGCTCTACAAACCAATTAGTAAGATCTATGTTTTAGGTCAGGCTCGTATGCACTCAACCAGAGGAGCTTCAATACACATACAACAGTCATACCCCTATTAACCTATGGGGCGGCACTTATCCACAATAGGATCAGAGCCCCTATCCAGGTCAACCTACACCCCACGTCCTAGAATATGAAGAAATGCAAACATGTAATATACCTTATGCCATGTTCCACAACAGGTTGCTAGTTTGCCCCTCCTAATCAGGGCCCCCAACGGACCCAGCAAGATTGTTCTTATTAAGCCTTCCACAAACATAATGGCATACCATAGTTTCCATGATGATGACGCTGACACACCTGGACGTAGACACGCTAGGCCTCACAGGACCAATTGAAGCTGCTCACAGGAGGTTTCCATGACCACCACAGTATACAATAATCATGGCCCGGACTGTGCCGCTGATCGATTTTCTTTCCCCTCTTTGTGGATTACACTTGCCACGCTCTCCAGGAACAGCTATTATGACAGATGCGGGCGGTTACAAGTTCACATATTCACCTAGTCCCACGATTTCCAATGAAGCAATCTGCTGACAAGGCAACTTTGTCCCGCACCCGCATTGGATATCCCAACCTACTGAGGTAACATTACTACCTTTGGGGTACCTGCAGACAGCCTTTGGCTATATACTCCTTCTTCCCACTCTTTCCAACTTCAAAGGTGTATCAATAAGTTCAACACCCATCACAACACCCCCCCTTTCCCTCCCTTTCCTCTTATGTACACTCGCCATCAATCTCCAACAGAGAACAGATTGACCCTATGTCCACAACACCTCTGTACTGCGCCCACAAGGTGATGCCATGCAAGATGGAGAGTGACCATTACCACTGCATGACATTTGGGATTTACCCGATTATAGCACTGTCCTGACCAACTACTACGCATGCATCCTTCAGCACCACAGGTCTACCAGTGGGAGAGAGCTAAGGGCATGAGGAAGGAGAACTAGGAGATAGAAGGGAGGAATTAAAGGGGACTCATGGATTACCCCATGTTTCCAAACTCAACTTTAGCTTGCTCCCCTTTCTCCATAGACACATCAAATCTTCCATCAACAACCTCCATGTTTGTTCCACAGCACAAGGATAGCCACACTTGACAGGACTGACAGATGCCTGTGTCGTTCGCTACCTAGAGCCCCCACCCCGATTAGGGATGAGACATGGAATTTTAACCCAAGGGTAAGTGACCCCCTGGGGTCCTTCTAGAGACCTCTCTACTAGAACCTCATCATTACCTGTCCACACTCTCCTAACATCCATGTATGTTTTTACAGGGTCGCTTAACTTTCACCCTGAGGAAGGTGGTCCACACTACTAGCACAGCTGAAACGTAATTTCTTTTCTGGGACTCTATCGCACGCAGGCGACTCCCCCAGTCTACAATATCAAGACACTTATCCACGTTGGCAGGCAGACCTTGCTAGATGATTCACAACCATAGCTCATCAGAGAATCAGCCAGATGAGCTATCTCAACCAATGGCTCTCAGCGCATCCAAAGGGGATGAAAACTAAAGAATAAAACAATTAAACAATACATAAGGCGGGAGAGTTTATGAACAATTTCAGAATTAAATACATATAGAACTGTGTTTCTCATCTTACAAATGAGATTTTCTATTTGTTTCTCTCTTCTTAAGTTTTTCTCAATGTAATACCCCTCCTCAATATCAAATATTTCATTATAAAAACCCTCCTACGGGGCCTAAACTGTGTTACAACCTTCTTTCTCTATCTTACATTGAATTTAAGTATTGTGAAGGTCCCCCCCCCTTTTTTTTATTAATTTGTAATTTTTTAAGTATTTGTTCATGTTGTATTCATTTGTTGTCTATTTTTTGTTAATACCTTTTAGATACATCATTTTACCACACATCTATTTCTTTTTATTTTGTTCTCCCTTTTTTTACTCAGATTATATTAAATTAGGATGTGTAAATAATAAAAACTTGTTTCTTTATTCAATAAAAGGCAGGAAGACCCTACTAGATTATTGACAACCACAGCTCATCAGAGAATCAGCCAGATGAGCTGTCTCAACCAATGGCTCTCAGCACATCCGAAGGGGATGAAAACTACAGAATAAAACAATTAGACAATACATAAGGCGGGAAAGTTTATGAACAATTTCAGAATGAAATGAATATAGAATTATCTCCCAAAAGCAATTATGTTTCTCAACTACAAATGTGATTTTCTATTTTTTCTCCCTTCTTTAGTTTTTCTCTTTACTTTATCCATTATGATCGATTGTCAATAGAGATCAGGCTCATTGAACTGTAGAAACAATGTGTTCCCCCTCCTCTTTATCAAAAGTGTCTTTCTAAAAACCTGTTTAGGGGCCTATACTGTGATATAACCTTTTTTCTCTCTCTTACTTTGAATTTAAGTATCGTGAAGGTTTCCCCTTTTTTATTAATCTGTAATTTTTTAAGTATTTGTTCATGTTGTATTCATTTGTTGTCTATTTCTTGTTAAAACCTTTTGGATATCATTTATCAAACATTTCGTTTCTCCCTTTTTTTTACTCAGATTATATTAAATCATGCTGTGTGAACAATGAACACTTGTTTCTTTATGCATTCAGAGAGTGTTTTTGACAAGGTGATGGGCAGTGGGACAGTTAACGGATTAATCCCAACTAATAACAAACCAGATCTGAACCACAATCTCAGAGAAAAATTCTTATTTAACAGTGGTAGCTTCTTTTGTGTTTGCCATTTTTATGTTGCCCATTCTACCACATGATGTTTAGAGTTCCATACATATTTGGATCAAGCGTACACACATGTACATTTTAAGTGTATCGACACTTGTTTAAGGGAATACGCTTATGATGTGATGCATATACTTTACAAACTGGTGAGTTTGTATTATGCTATTTTTGCTGTTTAGTATACACACTTGTACGTTATAATTGTAGGTACACTTGTTAAATATAATATGTGGTACTGTTTACCACACACAACTGTATGTATATTATTGATAAATTAATATGAACATGTTGTCAAGCGTATAGTTTATGAGTTGTACATTATGTATTGTGTTATTCTTACTGTTTAGCGTACACACTTCTACACTATAATTGTAAGGACGCATATTAAATATCAAATATCATATTGCTTACTCTGCCGACCTGTGAGTTCTAATTGCAAGACCAACATCCCCACCCTCACCGCACAAGTCCACACACTTACCTGCATTGTGCATCACACTTATGCCACCAACATCATGGTTTAATTTACAAAACGGCTTTGCCTAACTTCTGTTTTTGATAGAAGTTCCACTTTAACGTATCCTCTTTTTCTTGACTTCCACCGATCTGTGATTTTGACATTAGTCCTTTTAGAAAATTTGTGTAAGTTACCTCCATGTAAGTTATGGCTAATTTTGGTCATAAATTGGACTTCCGACTCTTATCTTCCTTAGTAAATTTGGGCCATATTTATTTTTCTAGCATTACAAACATAATTGAACAAACATAATTGAATTTAGCATACACACTTATTTCAGCTATGCAGCGTATGAAGCAGATACATTCTTAGAAAAAATGAATAGTATGCTTCTGTTTAAAGTTGTATTTATTGTTCTATTGCATTATTTAATAAGTAACTTAAAGTATAGACTTTATTGTTTGCAATGTTCACGTTTAAAGAATAGTTTAATTTACTTGCAAATGGAGGTTTTATAAAACATTAATTACTAACCTGGCTCCATTGAAGGCTCTAGAGGAGTGGTTGTGGTTGGCATTTTGAAATTTGCTGCAATATAATAATAATACATGATTCATTTTAAAGTATGAATTTTGAAACTTACAAGTTTAACATTATTTATGAACTAGTAGTTATTTTCATGACAATCGCATATACGTTTGTAAAGGGTACTTTCTTTGCATCTGCACTGGTTGCTGTATTCAATTGATGTGTTAAATCTTGTTAATAGGCGTGGTTGGAAAGGTTCCAGGCTTGGGGCGTGGTGTGCAGCACAAACGGATTGTGTGTGTTTTGTAAATTATGTGCTGTGGGGTATTTCTGTATGGTGATCTGTTAGTGTACATTACGGATGCAGTTGGTAATTATTTGCATGTGCCTTTTGTGAATGAAAAAGTGTTTTTTTGGCAAAGATGTTCACATTGCAGTTTTTTCCAAAATGGAACACCAGATAAGTGTATTGGGAAATGTGGTGCGTGTGTGTGTGTTTATTTATATTTCTTAATGTATCATCAACCACAGACAAAGTCAGTACCGAACAACAATAAATATAAATAATGCTAGGACTCGTTTTTGATGGGACGAACAAACCCTACAATCCTTGCTAAATACCGTGTCGGTAGGCAAACAGAATACAGCCACTTTGCAATTGTTCCAATACCAAGTTAGCCCGATTTCCCAGAATCAATTTCGACCAAAATATGTTTTTGATTCTGAGATCCAAGATCCATGCAAGAGTAAGCTACGTAAAGAAAAAAAAATGGCTCTTCGCTTGCCCGTGTCTTCACGGTTCAGAACAATCCAAACACTAAAATGTAAATATAAGAATTGGATGTACATTCATGGAACTGTCCTTTACCAACACGATGGAGAAGCCATTCTAAAAGTGATTAATACAAAAAACACATAGGAGATATGGGCCCTGATAAATGTGGCCACTCATTCTAGACAACTGGCAGTGCAGATAAATGGTGTTCTACAGCATGGGTGGGTTGCACATTTCTCCAAGATGTATGAAGCTCCGGATGGATGTTTGGAGTGGAATGGTGAAGTAAATGACAGTCATAAAGACTTTTAGAATTCTAGAGGAGGATGTCTTGTTCTATGTAACCAAATCGAATAGTTCTAGGGCCTCGGCCCGGACGGCCTTAGTAACTGGATGTTTAAACAACATCCTATGATATGGGCCAAAATTCTCCACAACTTATACCAACACATTCTGAAGTCCAACATCCTTCCTGAGTCATGGAGATGTTCAGTTGTGGTTCCCATTTTCAAGAGGGACGATCAGTCTTTTCTGACCAACTACAGACCGATCGCCCTTCTTGATGCTCCGGGAAACTTTTTTCGAAGTTCATACAGAGAGATTTTAATCAAAGTGCTATTCAGCATGCTCAGCGCACCCTATTTCAGACTGGATTTGTTGCAGGGTTGGGAACTGCAATACATCTAATGACCATTAAATCGATCATTTCTCATTACATTCCCTTGAACCACTCAATATATCCGGTCTTTGTTGACCTGCGTGCAGCGTTCGTCTAGGTATAGAGGGAGTTGCTTTTTGAGAAATTAGTCAAAGCTAGTTGTCCAGATTACCTGGTTAGTCTGATTAGAGACCTGCATACAAACACCAGAATGCAAGTCAGGGTGGACTTGGAAGGTGCCTTATGACCCTACATTAACACACAAAGAGGGCTGAGGCAGGAATGTATCCTTGCCTCAGCCCTTTTCAACTTCCTTATATCAGACATCCAGGAGGCGTTTGTTGATATCCTAGCTGATGCTCCTAAATTGGCCTCCAAAGCAATCTCGGCAATTTTGTATACTGATGACTTAGTTCTCATATCAAAATCATCCAGGGTCTGCAGCGGTTGCTAAATGCATTGGCTACATATGTACAAGACAACCTCCTTATTATGAATTTGGAAAAAAACAAAATAATGGTTTGTAATAAAAGTAATAAGCATGCAAAAAGGAGTTACAAGTGGATGCTTCAGGGAAAGGAACTGGAGCGTGTAAAACAATATACTTATTTGGGTGTGACCCAAGCAGATTGTGCAAATGATAAGGCACATTTTGCTTGTTTGGAAAACAAGTTAATTGGATCTATTTTCAAGTGACCATAATTCAAAACAAATATGGGAAATTCTCAGTATCACCTGCCCAACTTTTTTTTTTTTACGAAAGGTACCTCCCATTCTGATATATGGCTCAGAAACGAAAAAAGTGCTATTCGACAAAGTTTGAAATAGGTTTGAAGCCAAATACTGGAAATGTTTGTTTAGATTGCCTGGATGTGTGCCTGGTTCGTGGATTAGACATGAATTAGGTCTTATTTCCTTGTATGCAAGATATCTTTGGCAACTGATGGCACTTTTTAGGAAGTGCATCATCGCCATTGATTCTACAATGCTTATAGGAATCCTGTCCAAGCATATGTTTGGCTCTGAAGATCTGTTTGTGCGTTAATGGAGATTAGTAGTCCTTCAGGCATTAGCTAATGCAGACATTTCTCTGGATGTACTGATTCAGAACCCAATAAAGGCAAATATTCAACTGTTCCAATTTGATTGGATTCCGACGAGGACCAAATGCAGGAAATATCAGGACTTTAGAAACCAGCCTTTTGGTCATAAGAAGTATAGTGAGCCTGAACTGTACTTGCAACAATCTCCCTCTCCACTACATAGAGCAGACTTCTTGCGGATGAAGTTTAATCTTTGGCCAGCCAGAGATGTACAGGCCAAATGCAAATTAATCCGGCACAGAGATAACATATGCCGTTTTTGTAACAAGACAGGCAGAGAAGAAACATTGCAACATCTACTAGTATACTGTGGGGAATTAACTGCACTCAGTATTCATTACTTAAAACCATCAGTTAAAGAGTACAAAGAATTATCTCTGGACTTGTTTTGGCAATGAATTTTCTCTGGGCGGGTGACATCCCTTAGAATTGGCACAATTGGTTTACTAAATGCATTGAAGCTGGACGATACAAACATGAGCAGCTAAATAATTGTCTGTTTTTCTGTGTTTTATTATGCACATTGTGAATTTTGAGCACCCTAGGGAGACTGTTAGGTTTTCAGCCAAAGCTAGACAAACAAGGAAATGAAGAGATATGTCTTATGTGTTTATTCTTTTATAGTAAACATTTTAGATACTGATTTTTAATTTTGTTACGAAGAGTAGAATTTTACGAATTTACTTATGTACAGAATTTACCAATGCATTTTGTTTGCTGCAATCTGGATAGTGTAATAATGTGTTTCCTTTTTTAATTTTTGATGTATAAAAAGATATGTTAAGTTGATTAAATCAGCTATAACAATAAAAAAATCGTAATATTGAAATATATATTAAGTTGTTAAAGTTTTGTAAGATAATGTTGTAAATACGCAATGTAACTGATTTTAGCATTATGCGTGTATGCATATTTTTAGTGTTGCAGAGCCATTCCAGTCATGTGAGTATAGGTTTATGTGCAGCGTTATTACTGTATACATATGCACAATGATTGCCTAGAAATATATGCATATTTGTATGTTACGCAGTCATGTATGTATGGTGTTGTATGTTATGCAAATAATTGTGATTTACGTTTTCCATGGTCATGTGTATATTTTTAGGCACTTATTTTTCATTACGGATGCTCATGTACGTGTATTCTTTAGTTAGTCTACGCTTTGTTTGCTTTACTTATTTGTAATTACGCATGCATTTGTCTATGTTTTTTTCTTTGTGTTCATGGGGATTAAAAGCTCTTTATTTTTTCTTAAGTCTAGGAAAAAAGAATGTTACTAATGGGAGACACCTGGGTGTTTTGGCTGGAGCATTACTTTTCCCCAATGCTAACTGTTTCACCATTTGCAACTTTGAATGTGGAATGGCACAGCTATCGTGGTGGAAAATACATAATGGAGAAACTTGTTATGTATCATGACAGTGGCAAAATACCAAATGTAATTTTAATTCATGTTGGAGGGAACATTTTGGAATTCCAAAAAGGAAACAAAGGATGATTTCAAATAAAAAAATATTTTTAACGGCTATTAGGATTGTTTCCAGGAATGGAAATTGTACTTTCATGCTTGGAGGCAATTCTTACCAGGGTGTGTGGAAGTGTGAATTATAAAAAAATGTATCATGCTCGTATTAATGTAAATAGATGTAAATATACATTTGCAGTTCAACATGGCCTACATCATACTTTTCGCAGCAACATAAAAAGTCAAAATGGAAATCGTTTTAGAGTTGATGGAGTGTAATTAACTAATGAATGGAATAGTTTCTTTTTAGCCAATATTATTGAAGGGCTCCATAATATATTGAAGGGATTGGTGTTGGAAGCCCATGGCTGAATTGTTCGTGGGAGAAAAGACCAAAAGTAATTTTTCCAAAAACCTTCAGTCTTTTCTCCCCTGAACATTGCAGCCACGGGCTTCCAACCCCACCCAAACCTACAACCCCAGCCCCCTATTTACATTGCAGTGGCACACTTTGCTGTGTGCCACTGACTCTCTGTGTCCCTCTGACACATGTTCCCTTTCACTTCTGTGATCAGGAACCAGCACTGCAGGGTCCTCTCCTTTTTGAAAAATGTTTTTGTTTACTTTGTGCCGTATCAGCTGCGGAGGACACCACCGCAATGCCCATTCACTGTATAGTGAACAAGGGTGTGGGGCACACACCGCCAACCCCTGCAGCCCTTGCCACTGAATGGGTATTTGGTCAAACCTTTTGGCCGTTCAGACTTTTCAAACTGCCAAAATCTGGCCAAATGTCCCATTCAGGCTTTTTTTTCAGGCTTTTTGGACGATTCCATATTTCAATACTGGGATGCTTTACTTTTGATAGTGTATACAGCACAGGTATTGTTTTTTGCTAATACATTATGTATTTCCTTGCTTGAGTGTATGTTTGTTGCTTCAGTGTAAGTTGGTAATGAGTACGCAGTGAGGGTGACTGTCTATGTTGTATGTGGTTATGATAATGTTGGCTGCATATTTTTGCTTGAAATATATGTTTCCTTGCTTGATTGTATGTTTGCAACATGCACAGTGGGGAAGTGTGTGTGTGGTCATTATAATGTTGGCTGCATATTGTTGCTGGAATTATGTATTTCCTTGCTTGAGTGTATGTTTGTAATGTGTATGCAGTAGGGGTGAGTAAGCATGCTGTGTGTGGTTATAGATGATGAGCGTATGGGTGACGTGGTTGCTGAATGTATGGTTAGCATGTATTTTTAACTTATTTCATAATTTTATGAGTTGCCATTGAACCTGCATCATACATAGATACACTTTCAATTGTTAGTATCTTAAAATTGCCAGAGTCAATTTAAATTTTTTTTTTCACTGCACCAATTACGCTAAAATCTAGGCCAATTTGTAGATATTTGGGCTTAATTATTAGTTTTTTTGCTAGTAAATATTTTTTAAACTATGAAGCTGTTAGTGTAGAAATCCGAAATGTTGCATTCACAAGCGTCTTCCTCAATATATATATCTCTGGAATAATTTCAAATGTTTTCATACAAGCGTTTGAATATTATTGGAAAAAGTCATTTTCTGAAACTCGATAGGAACTTGACTTTAACTATGCCCTGTTTATGGTGAGAAGAAAATTATGACACTGCCTTTTCTGAACATACTTAGCTGCTTTTAATGTGGCTGATTCTGGCACCTTTTGCCATCTATGGCTTGGTTGCTCTTTCATGTAGCTTTGAATGTGCAAATTCACACACTGCATACAATAAACACCTAGTACCTAAGCACCATCTGGCATTCCAAAGCTCTTTTTCTTCAACTCTGCACGAACATTACAAAAAGGCTTGTTACCCTCTCAGCAACCTGTTTGTGGTTCTGGACCACGTACCAGTTTCTGGGTCTGTGAGATATGGACATGTGCAACTTCAGAAACCAGCCTGAATGACAGTCCCACTATTGTACACATACAATTCTCTGACTCACAGCTCTGTCTCAGCGCAGCTGATAAATTGATTTTGCATCCTATTATTCCATGAGCGGAAACTGCTCTCATTATATTCCAATCAATGAAATGTGTTTTCCTCTCAAGGATTCTAAGAGTACACTGGATGTTTTATGGTTGCAGAAGGATTTTCCGAGCATAGAGAGATTCTTTTGTGTCTATCATGCAGGCTTAAACTGTTTTGCTCCAGCCTCCCTCTAGAACAGCCTCCCTGCCACTCTAAAACTTGAGGAGAACCATCTCCGGTTCCAGAAGCACCTCAAAACCTTCCTCTTTGCTTCTGCCTTCGCTCCCCTTCTCCCCTGCTGATCTGCTCTCTTGGCACTGTGCACCTGGCCACCCTCTGTCCCCTGGGCCCAGGCCTGCTCACCCTCCCACCTTCCTGCACTGCCTCCTGGCCACCCCTTGCACTGTGGACTGTATCTGTACCCATACAGCCCCCCCCCATTTTTCTTATTTTTCTGCACTTATTCAGACTTACCCAGTCTGCTGCCTTAAACACAGCACTTGCCACTTGCTGGCTGCACTACCACAGTTTGCCTCAATTTTCTATTTATTTTATTTATCTGCGCTCCTCGGCTTCTGCACTTTCCACTCTCCCCCTTCCAGGCACTTTTTCCCTTTTCCCTTTCCCATGCACTTGCGCGTTCTCAATGTCACCGGGCCTAGTAAGATCGTTTTTATGTTGTGCTGTGTTCTCCCTTGTTCCCTTCCCTTGCCTAGTCGCGCTCTGAAACACATGTGTACGAGCGCGATACAAATAAAATATCATTTCATATCATATCATATCCGGATTATTATACATAAGGAGAGTGCTTTTATTTAGAAAAGGGTGTTGGAATGCTGTAGAAGCAGTAATATATGCAGGTATCATTCAATCAATGGAGGACACACATGATGGCTATAACCCCCTGAGCCACACAAAAAATACAAAATAACTCAGATGTGATTTTATAAATCTCATGGTATGGTATTACTATTAAATTAAGATATTGTCCTACATCTGACTCGTTTGCCTTTTCATGTTTTGGATCATTTAAGAATGTGATTTTCATCATGCTCTCTTTTATTTGGAAGTGTCAGAAACTCACAGCAAGGCACAGGTAATGCGAAATAAAGCACACAGAGAAGTATGAGAATGACTTGTTTGTCACATAGCGTTTGCTGTCATTGATTTTCACCATTCCTTACGCTTGTGAATAAGTGCTGTTGCTACTGTCCAATCGGTACTTAATTGATCACTTGTGGAAGGATGAAACGCTAAAACGTGTAAACTAGCTTTCTAAACTGTGACTTGAATACTACACACACATTTCAGCATCTAGGTACTAAGCCACTGAATCTGTTGACAGTTTGATACCATACATGTTTCATAAACCTCAAACAAGGACTAAACATGTTATTGCTTTATCACAGACAACCTCATTATTAGATTTGCAAAAAGAAAGCATAAGTCTCAAGTGGCGCTAATGCGAATGAAAACGAGCACTAATAAAGCCAATAGGTCTGCCTTTATGTAATGCCACTTGAAGTCCCACGTGCACAGCCTCATTATTAGATTTGCAAAAAGAAAGCATAAGTCTCAAGTGGCGCTAATGCGAATGAAAACGAGCACTAATAAAGCCAATAGGTCTGCCTTTATGTAATGCCACTTGAAGTCCCACGTGCACAGCCAGAGACTTCATATGCCAAGAGGACGCATACCATGCACTAAAGAGACAATCATACACTCAGTGAGAGTTTTATGGTGAGGTACTACTATCAGGGGGTCTCAACTGTGCTGGCAAGGAGGGAAGGCAACCCTCATTCGGGGTTCCTTTCCCTAACATTATTCATACGTGTAACAATGCACACTCAATAACTGGAGCCATGAAACACAACTCTCAGAGACAATGGGCCTCATTACGACCCAGGCGGTAAGTTACCGCCTGGGCCGTGACTTTACCACCATGGCGTAAACTACGTTTACGCCATGGTGGTTGGCGGACTTACCGCCCCATTCCGACCTTGGCGGGGCGGTAAGTCCCCAATCCCCATTTACCCTTCCCCATTCCCATTTTTGCCCCATAGGGCATAATGGGAGTGGGGAAGGCGTTAATTACGCCACCGTAAATTACGGTGGCGTAATTAACTCCATGGTCCCTTAGCGCCATGGATTTTAACACCTGCTAAAAGCAGGTGTTAAAAGCGCCATGGCGCTAAGGGACCTCGTACTCAGGCGGTAGGGGTCGGCGCTGTTAACGCTGCCGTAAACCCCTTACCGCCTGGGTCGTAATGAGGCCCAATAAAGACTGTACACATAGATTGGGTTAAATATGGTGTCAACACTATGTATTGGTAAGGAGGCCAAATGACAGCGGACATGTCTCTTGATCAATGACTTGCTTGCACCTGCCACCAAGCTGCGGGACCATGTCTAGTGGTGGCCAGGAGGCTGTGTCCTGTGGACAGAGCTGCCTTCCTCTCCCAACTGGCTGGCACAACCATGATCCTTCCTGGCTGCCAGTCCTGAAAGTGTGATCTGGCACGGACTATGAGCCATCCCATTGTGCAGAAAATCCCAAGGCAGAGGGTACATCATGGATCAGCCCTAAGAAACCATGGTATCAATCTGGCACTGCCATATAAATGGTTGAAGGATTTTGCCCTCATCCCCCCATCAACTCCCGGATCACATCGCACACCAGTGTCCTATGGCCACTGCTTAACTCTCCAGAAACGGGCTGAGCATCCTGGCCTCATCACTTTTTCTCCCTTTGTGGAAAAAGACCGATGTGGTGGGAAACTAAATGGCGTTCATACTCTTTTGTAATGCCTCGAAAAGCCCATTACCATTCACCCTGATATTCACAGCTGGGCGCCTAGCCCACAGCCTTGCGAGAGGGGTCAAAATCCCCCACCTGTAAAAATGTCTCCCCTTGAAATCGGGAAAAAGAGTGGATGGAACATTCCCCTAGATCCCATGGCCACCAGAAAGCCAAGGCTGCATTGGTAAACGATACCCACATGCAGTAATCCTGTTGCCAGGGCGCAAGTAGCAGCAGAAGACATCTGATGTACATTTTCTTAGCTACATGAACCCATCATTAAGAAGACCTGCCAATGCAGTCCCTGATACTATTCCAAAATTGAAAGAGCAGCCGCCATGTTTAATGTCATCAAGCCAAGCCTCGGTCCAACAGCTCCTCATGATGCACTTGGACTGGTATTCAGGGAAAGGCAATCAATACTTGTGAATTAAAAGACTCCCTGCTTTCCCTCCTCTTGCCTGAATATTAGTTCCTGGACTGTCACGCTAGACAGGATAGCTTCCCCTATGTCATTCCTGAGCCATCCACCTCTCAGATGTATTGCCTTGTCTTAGTTGTCAAAATCTTAAAACCTTATCAGTCCTGCTCAGAGGCATAGCCAGGATTGTCTAACAAGTGGGGCCAGAAGCTAAGGTAGTTGAGCCCACCGCAGTTATATTAACACACAGTGCTGCTGAGTGGGCATTTCCAGATTGTGAGTGGGCTTTGCCTGCTCAGGCCATACCCTGTGTACACCTCTGCTCCCGATCCAGCGAACAGTCCTCACATTGTACAAGGGTTGTGGCATCCCCTTTTCTTCGCCTAACTGCAAAGTTACTCACCTTCGTGGTGCTGTAAGAAATCCAGTAAGAAGGCACACCGAAAAAGGATGTGTTAAAACCCTTTCCCACATACTAGCCTTGCTAGGCAGCTCATAATGCCTCGTTTCTGCCTGGTCTATCACGGGCAATGCATGTAATAAGGGACTCCCTGAAGGCTATTCAGGATTGACATTCTCTAACTTTCCAAGCCCACAAAACAGATGACTACATAGACTTTTTTCTGACAAGCTGTGGGCCCTCCCGCCTTTGAACATGGCTTCTCTTCCCAGGTCTTTAATGTAACAAATCTTAAACAACTCCCCTCTAAGCCATTCTGGTGGTCACTGCATGGTCCACCATCTCTTTTCTAAGATTGCCCCAAAACCAATGCTGCTTGCTGCATCTGCATAGAGTTCCAGGGCAGTACTTCTCACTTTTGTGCCCCTCCACATAGAGACCCCATTGAAATTTAGCTGAAGGTTTGTCCAGACTATGGGGTCCTTCTTCACTGTTAAAGTGATTCGTGTGACTCATGCTTACAGTGGCTCTAGCCAGCTTTCTGAAGAAGGGGCAACCCATAGGCATCACTATACTCACACAATTTAGCTGCTCAAACAATTACTGAAGGTGCCATTATGCCCCTTTGCTGCCTTTAAGCCAAATTCTAGCTGCTGCTTAAAATTCTTAAATGTGCTCTGGGGTAGTCAGGACATGTCTTTAACCATGTTCAACTCTCCCCAGAAATACAGGGACGTTGTTAGACCCGCACCCTTCCATTTCAACAAACGGACCTCCACTCTGCCTGTCAACTGCTTCAGAGATTACATCAGTGTCTTACATATGGCAGAAACCTTAGTGCCTACGAACAAATAACCATCTAGGTGGCACACCACTAGTTCCAACGTTCCCCCTTTTAAGGCACCATTTCAGAAGTAACTGACATTTTCAAGTGCAGAGCCTGAAATGGCAGAGCCCATGGGCAAGCAACCTTTATAGTACAATTAACCGCCCAGGAAAAACACCAGCAACCTGTTGCTGTCTGGATTCACAAACAGGAGTCTGAAAGTAGAATCATCGTCTACTTTTGATGGCAGTGCACTTCGGACATCTGTCTTACTTAGATGATAATTGACGGAGTTCACCTACGGCTAAGATAGGTGGTGAATCAACAACCTCCTTTTATGAACCACCCCAGAGGGACACATTAAAACTGGGACAGGAGGCGTTGCAGTTGGGAAAGGACCGACAACCATTGACAGCCGCCTTTCATTCTTCCTCTCGTGCATCAGTTACGAAAGGCCCTCAATTGCTGACTCGAGAATGTTTGCTGACATTTTCTGCACCAGCCCCGGCACCAGCCCCGGCACCAACCACTTGTTGGAGACACCACAACCCTCTGTAAATCCTTTCATGAGCACTTCTGCTGCTCTGTTACACACGACCAGAGGTAACTTTATGGATCACTATAGAAGAAACACTTGTGTACCTGCGTGTTATAAATGACATATCATATCATATCACTATGGTATTTGTTGTGCTCCGTTCATTCATGCATACCCAAGCCTCAAGAATGACACGGAGCCAATGCTGCAGTGAACCATCTTTATTCACTCCCTGACACCAACTGCCGTTTCCTTCCCCGGCCCCCTCCTTTTCCCTTTCTCTCCCGCTCCTTCTCTGTTGCCGCTCTTAAAGGGGTAGTGTCCCTTTATTCATGTACAACACCTCCCCCGTACTTAACATGAGAGTCCAGTTACATCTGTTCGATGAGCCTCACTGGCTTCTTTATTGTCCTAGGGGTCTCCCTGGTGATTCTCGGCTTTCGCCGGTCAATTCCACTGGGGGTTCTGTTTCTTCTTCCTCGCTGGTGTTCTCGTCGGGTGTTTCTTGTGTTTCATGTTCCTCCAGATATAACTCCCTGAGGAATGAGGAGTTGTGGGTAATGTCTCCTAGTTCTCCGGTTTCTGTGATCATGGGCCTCTTGATGGCTGTGATTGTTCGTGGCTCTGGGCTGTATCGAGTGTCCGTTTTCTTGCGTTGTGTTTGTCGCACCAGGACTGTTTGCTCGATCTCTAGTCGTTGTTCTTTCGCTCTCCTTTTTGTGTCAGCCCATTGCTTGGCCTTCCTCTTCCTCTCGGTGTCTCGTTCTCTGACGGTTAGGTCTTCTTCAGGTGTGTGGTCCTTCCATCTGGGAATGCGTGTTCTGGGTTGATCTCTCACCATGAGTTCAGCTGGTGGCCTGTCATTTGACGACAGGTGCAAGATTTTTTTAGTGACCTCATGTGCCCGGGTGTCAACTTTGTCCAGTAGGGGGTGTCTGGATGGATAGTCCGCTGGGTCTGCGTCTCCTCCTGGTTTGTGGACAATAGTATAATCGTCCTCTTGCAGTCTTATTCCCCCTCGTTCTATGCGGGGTGGCATTTTCATTTTGGTGTTCCCACAGGTTGGTGTTAGGGCTTTGTCATGTTGCTCTTGATCCCTTCCAGGTATTGAGATGTCGTTGAGAAGAAGAAGTTGGATTTCTTTTGATACCTGTTCTTGGAGGTGGAAACCCACTTTCCGTGGGTGTTGTGGAACTGGCCTGACGTTTTTGTCTATATGTAGATTGATGCATGGCCCTTTTAGCATCCCTACCCCTTCGAACAGTTTGGGGAAAGTGTTCTTGAGTTCTCTTTTTGCCAGTAGTCTGTCTATGATTGCCCTGACGGGTTCGCATGGTAGTGGTAGTCCTTCAATGACCTCCGACTGGTCATAGTGTAGGTCAATCAGGGCAAGTGCGTTAGCTGTCCTGTAACTGAGAAGGCAGCGGCCAATAGCTGGGCTTCTTATCACATGTATCGTGGCGGTTACTGTGATGCCTCTGTGTCGTAGGTCGCATTGAAATTTCCCTTTTGATGTCATGGGTTGGGTTGCTCCCCATTGGAAGATGTGTGTCCTACACTCTTGGATGGGGTATGTTGAAGCTATTTCACGATAGATGTCTTCATTCATGACGTTGACCGTCGCTCCTGTATCAACAATAAATCTGTTTTGGGTTCTTCCCATCTGAATTGTTACTCTGGGAGCCGCGGTGTCCTCCTCCTCTACGCTGAGAAGGCATACATACTCTCGGTCGTAGCCGTCCTGTAGGTATGGAGGCTGTTCGTTTCCACTTGGTGGATAGTGTGGTGGGGGGTAAGGGTATGGCTCCCTGTCACGTTCCCGGTTGTCTGGTGCTTCCACTCTGCGGGTGTCTTCGCGTTCCAGTTCCCGCATGAAGTCATCCTGATAGGCATCGTATAATTCGTGGTCTTTCCTGTCTGGTTCGATCTGAAGTCCTTCCAAGGCTCTCACTGTGTTTGGGCGTTGATATGATGGCGCGAGAGGTGCATTCCTGTCCACATGGTGATGCTGTTCTTTATGTGCGTCCATCGTGCGAGGGGCAGATTGTGGGCGTGCTGATCCTCCTTCCGGTAGTAGTTCTTTGCACATCACTTGGAAGTGGTTCTCCATTCCGCATCTCATGCATCGTTGCCCAATGGCGGGGCACGGTCCTCTGTGTGGATATTCAAATCCGCAGCGATAGCATTGGCGGTCACCCTGTGCTCGTTGTGTCGGGTACCTCTGGTTGGTCCTTGGTTGGGTGTTTGGCTGGCGGGCGTAGGGATGTATTGCGGCTATGGTTTCTCCCTTTTTTGGGTTCTCAATGGCTGCTGCTTGAATGTCCACTCTTTCGTATACCGTGGCTAGGTCTAGCACCTCTTTTAGGGATAGGGGTTTCTTGAGGAGGTGCTTCCGGAACATCGAGGATGCACACCCTTCTATGATGCGTAATCTAATGGCTTCTTCGTCATTAAAGTTAGCAAAGTCACATTTGGATATTTTCCTCTGAAGACGTATTACGAACTCCCCTATTGATTCGTGAGGTAGCTGGCCACATTGGTTGAAAGTGTACCTTTCATAGTCCCGGTTGGGTGAGATGACCAGTTTTTCGTGAATGGCTTGCAGGAGTCTTGCATATGTGGTGCGATCTTGTGGAGGGATCGTGCGTATAATATTTTTGATTTCTCTCCCTGCGACATTTGCAAATATGCTCAGTATGTTGGGAGGTTCTTGTGTGCCGATGGCACCCACGAAGTCGTCAAATTCCTCCATCCATTCTTCCCATCTCTGCCCCTGGTCATGGTGTGGGTTTAGCGTGAACGGGGCAGGTCTCCTCATTAGGCTTGCGTGAGAGGAGGGAGCTCCTGGTGGTGGTGGTGGTGCATTAGGGTCTGCCGCGTCTGCAGATGACATGGCGGTATCCTGGTGTGTAGCGTGGAGTGCTGCGTCGCGGATGCTCGGGGTGCTCTGGTAGGCTTTTGCACCGTGGTTCTCTTGAACTGCTGCGGTGTATGTTCGTCCACTGGGGCACGTTGTTCACCCTCTGCTTTTTGTGTGACAATGTCACCTTCGGGTTCTTGCAAAATTTTGTTTTCCAGGTGTTTCCACCGATGTCACGTAGGTGGGAGACTCGGGGTTCCCCTTTGCAAATGTTACCTTTGGGTGTGTCTGCTGGTGTGTCACGTGGGTGGGAGATTCGGGGTTCCCTTTTGCAGGTGTCACCTTCGGGTGATTTCACTGGTTCCCTGATGTGTCACGTGGGTGGGAGACTCGGGGTTCCCTTTGCAGGTGTCACCTTCGGGTGATTTTGCAAAATTTTGTTTTCCAGGTGTTTCCACCGATGTCACGTAGGTGGGAGACTCGGGGTTCCCCTTTGCAAATGTTACCTTTGGGTGTGTCTGCTGGTGTGTCACGTGGGTGGGAGACTCGGGGTTCCCTTTTGCAGGTGTCACCTTCGGGTGATTTCACTGGTTCCCTGATGTGTCACGTGGGTGGGAGACTCGGGGTTCCCTTTGCAGGTGTCACCTTCGGGTGATTTCACTGGTTCCCTGATGTGTCACGTGGGTGGGAGACTCGGGGTTCCCTTTTCGCTACCCCTTTCCGACTCCTTACTTGAGGGTGGATGCCGCGAGCCTGCGGGTCTCCTCTTCCGTGACGTGTGGGCCTGCTGAGTTCCCTCGTGGTCTCCTTCCTCTTGTGGGCCTCTTCTGGTCCGCGGGCTCCGCTCGTTGTTGGCGTCCGCGGTCCTCTTCTTGTCGAGGTGCGCGGGACCTCCTCTGCTGGGCGCTGCGGTCCTGGTCGGCTGGGCTGTTGTCGGCGGGCTTCCGTCGCCGGGCACTTCGGTCTCGGGCGCACGGGCCCCTCGATCACCTGGTCGGCTGGGCCAGCTGCCGGTGGGCCTCCGCTGCTGGGCTCTTCGCTGCTGGGCTCTGCAGTTGGGGCGCACGGGCCTCTCGATCTTCCGGTCGGCTGGTTAGCTGGCAGTCCTCCGCTGTCGGGTTCCTCGCCACCGGGCTCTCCAGTCTTGGGCGCACGGTCCTCCCCGATCTTCTGGTCGGCTGGTCTGCTGCTGGCAGGCCACCGCTGCTGGGCTCCACTCTGCTGGGCTCTCCGGTCCTGATACGCTGTAGGGCACACGGGCCTACCTGGTCTGCTGGGCTCACGAGCCCTCCTTAACTGCTGGGCACACGGGCCCTCCCTGAACGCTGCTGGGCTCGCAGGCCCTCCTCACACTGCTGGGCTCACGGGCCCTTCAAGCTGCTGGGCACACGGGCCCTCCCTGGACGCTGCTGGGCACACGGGCCCTCCAATCACTGCTGGGCTCACGGGCCCTTCAAGCTGCTGGGCACACGGGCCCTCCACTCACTGCTGGGCTCACAGGCCCTCCTCACACTGCTGGGCTCACGGGCCCTTCAAGCTGCTGGGCACACGGGCCCTCCCCGGACGCTGCTGGGCACACGGGCCCTCCAATCACTGCTGGGCTCACGGGCCCTTCAAGCTGCTGGGCACACGGGCCCTCCACTCACTGCTGCCGGCACCCACGGGTTCGCATCGGCTTCGTCGCCAGTGTTGTGCTCCGTTCATTCATGCATACCCAAGCCTCAAGAATGACACGGAGCCAATGCTGCAGTGAACCATCTTTATTCACTCCCTGACACCAACTGCCGTTTCCTTCCCCGGCCCCCTCCTTTTCCCTTTCTCTCCCGCTCCTTCTCTGTTGCCGCTCTTAAAGGGGTAGTGTCCCTTTATTCATGTACAACAGTATTCCATGCTACTTCCTGATTGTACTGACCTAGTTCCCCTGGGGAAGATGGAAGTTTCTTTCATAACCGCTCCGTGAGTGGCTGGCATTCCACTGTCCTTTCTCCCCTATACCTACTTGCAATTCTGCAGCACAGTCTGAGGTCATAACCACCACTGTTGCTGCACATGTACACGAACATGCAGAGTGTCCCATGAAAACATGCCCAAGACTCAGACTTTCAGCAGATCTCTTCCTTTCAAAAAACATTCCTCCTGTCCCATGGCGCCTGCAATCTCCAGGGGTCTGATAGAAATGGATCAGTGTGTGGCCCTGTCTACCACCTACTGCCCCAACTCATTGATCATTTTATTCCATACATGGGATGGGGTGCACCTCCTTATGCTTGATGAAGTCTGCCTGCGCCTGGGACTCAATTCCACTCTGTATAATTAGGGACATTCTGCCTCATTTTGTCCATCTATTGAATAAAGCTGTGAATACCTCCTTCCTCACCGGGGTGATCCCTGCGTCCCTTAAGCATGCTACCATTATCCTCCTGTTGAAAAAAACCCTCTCTGGACTTCCTGATCCCTGCCAATTTCAGGCCTATCTCTCTCCTTCCTTTCCCTATGAAACCTCTGGAATCTTTGGTCTGTCCTCTACTCAAACTCCTTCTTCTTTCATCCTTCACTGTCTGGTTTCCATCCAGGACATGGGACCGTAAGTGCGCTGGTCTGTGTTATGGATGGTCTGGCACACACCCATGACAAGGGCACCATCAGCACTTTGCTGTTGCAGTTTGCTATTGGTTGATCTCTCTGCTGCAGTGCCTTTGGTACTATCGATAATGGGGTCCTGATAGATCTCCTGGCAGGGGCAGGCCTCTCAGACAATGTCTGTCACGCCCCTACGGAGACCTTGGTCACTCTGGCATAGATGGTCGATTAGACGGGTTGCGGCCATCTTTACTCCCAAGATGGCCGCCGCTACAGAATGTGTGGGTCTAGGCTTGCACCATTGCCGCGCGCTGGAAGGACCGCCCCCCGACTCCGGAGCCGGTTCATCTGGTCCTGCGAACAACGCGCGGATGCGTTGCTACTCTTCAACAACAACGCTTCGTGAGTTCGATACTAGGATCTATTATAGGCTCGTTTGTTTGTAATGTCTTCCGTATAAACTCTACCCTTTCCTCTCCCCTGTTTTCAGACTCGCTTCCTTCTCCCAACTCATACACGACATCTAAGTCTCGAGTGGTTTCCCTCTGCATCACTCGTTCCGAATTGAAGCTCACTGACCGGTTCGCTAGTGAGACTCCCTCCCTGGCGTGCGGTACGTGAATATTGCCATTCAATCCGTAATATATCAAAGGTTAGAAATAGACCAGAAGTTACACCTAATATTCTCTTACCTGTGCAGAGAAATCTGAGAACCATTTTCTTTCGGGAACGTCCTCGAAGTTACTTCTGTCCGCGGCTCTTCGGAAGACCTGCAATATAGCCTTATAGGTGCTTCCCCCTTCCCATCAGGTACTCCTCATTTCCTCAACCTATATTCTGCTTTCTAGTTTCCTTGCTCCAACTTACTGCTTTCCTCTGTCTCCAATCAGACGGCCCACTCCAGCAGACGTTCTGGTTACCAAGAACTTCTCCGGACAGACGACATCCATCCAGTGGACATCGACACAGGGTTTTCTTCCCCAGAGGGTTTCCCTGGAATCCTTCCCTTCCTTATTCTTTGTATTTGAGGCGGAGGAAGGGTCTCAGGGAGGCACTCATTCTCTACCCCTGTCGGAACCATTTCCGAAGAAGGAGGCGAAGGAGGGAGAACGACGAGTGTTTCTCTAAGGTAACCTTTCGGTCATTCACATCTCTCGTAACAGTCTGAATTATTACAGTTAGCAACGCCCAAATATAGAAGGAATACTGGGGCTTCCCCGGTGCTGAACGGTTGCCTTGGAGAACTCGATAGTTCTAGGTGATACCATGGACGCTGCCCAACAGCAGCAATTGGTTTCTGCAGTCCAGTCTCTGACTGCGGAAGTTCAGGCATTAAAGCAGGAAAATGCCTTTTTGCGGCAACAGGTTGGAAGGGTACCTAGTTGTTCAGAACTACCTCCAGGTCCCATTCCAGGGGGTTTATATGATGGGAATCCTCACAAGCTTAAGGCCTTTATCGAAGCATGTACGGTCCAGTTCTCATTTAAAACGGCATTCTTTCCGAACGATCGAGATAAGGTGGGACATATGATAGCTAACCTGACTGGACCGGCATTAGCATGGGCTACACCACTGGTTGTGACAAACAATGCTCTGCTAGACTCCTATCCTGCCTTTCTGAACAGTCTTAGGTCCATGTTTAATAGACAAGAGATCACTGTTTTTTCCCAAGAGCAATTATTAGACTTCAAACAGGGATCACAGGATCTAATGTCGTATATCACCTCCTTTAAGCAGCTTGCTGCTGGAACCTCTTGGGCTGATGATGCTCTGATAACACTATTTCGCAGGGGTTTGAATGAGGAACTTAAAGACGAGGTGTCTAGGGTTTCTCGACCCCCAAACCTAGCGGAAATGATTACCTTAGTGATGCAGATGGACTACCGTCTACAGGAAAGACTCAGAGAACGACGTCGTAATCGTTCTGTGAGACCATTTACTATGCAGCCTTCTAGTCCTATGAAAACCCCAATTGATGAACCTATGCAGATAGGAATCACAAGAGGAAGAGGTAGACTCACCTTGGAAGAACGTAATCGACGGAGGGCGAAAGACTTGTGTATGTATTGTGGTTCCAAGGACCACCGAGTACAGGACTGCCCCATCACCCCTATCAAACGACAGGGAAACGCTTCTTCCCAACCGCACGGGGAACCGCGGCTAGGGAGCCAATAACGGGTTCCTCATCCATGTCAGTGTCTTCTCAAGTCACAGACACTCCTGATCCTCTAATGATTGTCATACAGGTTTCAATGGAATGGGGCACCTCCGAACCCATTTTGGTTCCAGCATTGATTGATTGCGGAGCTGCAGGGAATTTTGTAGACACCCATTGGAAGAATGACAGAAGTATACCATGTTCCCTTAAGACCATTGCTGTTCCAGTAGAATCGGTTGATGGAAGTCCATTGACTTCCGGTCCTATCCGGGAACAAACAAGACCTATTCGAATGAAGATTGCGTCTCATCACGAGACCATCGTATTCGATGTCATTCGCACCGCACATTACCCCGTAATACTGGGTTTACCGTGGCTTAGAGCCCACAATCCATACATAAATTGGAAGGCCGGCACCATTTTTCTAGGATCAGAACATTGCATTACACATTGCCTTTCTGGTGGAGCGTTGGGGTTCTGTTCTACACACCCCGTCCAAGAAAGGAATAGCACTACTTCAGTGTTACATAACATACAGGAGATTCCTCCTGACTACCAAGAGTTCCAAGTAGTATTCTCCAATTCAGAGTTCGCTGAATTACCTCCCCATCGTAGAGATGATTGCGCCCTAGAACTAGATCAGGGTGTTCCAATCCCTTTTGGTCGCATGTATATACTATCAGCACGCGAACGGGAAGTCCTGAAGGAGTATCTCCAGAAGAACTTACATAACGGCCTCATTCAGGAATCCACTTCTCCTGCTGGCGCCTCGCTGTTCTTTATTCCTAAGAAGGATTCGACAGAACTCAGACCATGTGTAGACTATCGGGGTTTGAACAAAATCACTACTCCAGATCGCTACCCGATGCCATTAATCCCAGATATTCTTGAGGCAGTAAAGGGAGCCAAGATATTTACCAAGCTAGACCTACGCGGAGCTTACCATCTTATCCGAATCCGCGCAGGAGATGAATGGAAAACCGCCTTTCGTACTCCCTTGGGCCACTATGAATATAAAGTAATGCCATTCGGACTTTCCAATGCGCCAGCTGTTTTCCAACGTTTCATGGATCACATATTCTCGGATATCCTTCTACACACCGTCATTGTCTATTTGGACGACATATTGGTCTTCTCAGTTTCCAAGTCGGACCATATCCGACATGTGAAGGAAGTATTACAGAGACTGGAGGAGAATCATCTTTTTTGTAAACCTGACAAGTGTGAGTTTCACAAGGATAAAGTGGCGTATTTGGGTTATATACTATCCGCTGAAGGAGTTGCCATGGATCCCCGAAAAGTCTCTGCTATAAAGGAATGGCCAATTCCACTATGTGTTAGAGATCTGCAGAGATTCTTAGGATTCGCCAATTTTTATAGGCGTTTCATTCCCCACTATTCGGAGAAGATTCTCCCGATGACGACTCTCCTTAAGAAGAATGCAAGGTTCTTTTGGTCAGACAGGGCTCTAATAGCCTTTGAGAGTCTCAAGGAAGAATTCACCAAGGAACCTATACTCCTGACCCCGGACCAAAACAAGAAGTTCATCGTAGAATCAGACGCCTCGCATCATGCTATAGGTGCCGTTCTACTGCAAGAAAATGAACAAGGAGACGAGTGTCCTGTGGCCTATCTATCTAAGACGCTCTCGCCTTCGGAGATCAACTACTCGGTCCTCGAAAAAGAATTATTGGCTATTAAGAGAGCCTTTGAGGAGTGGCGACATCTGCTGCTAGGGGCCAAATATGCCATCGAAGTACGGACCGATCACAGCAATCTCCGAGTCTTACAATACTCTCAAACACGAAATAGTCGCCAAGCTCGATGGGCTCATTTTTTTTCACCCTATAATATCATCTTCTCCTTCATACCGGGAAGAGTTAACCTCAAGGCAGATGCATTATCCAGAAAGGATTACAACTCTACCAATCCTTTCCGTTCTGAACCCTTGTTTCCCAAGGCCAGATTTTTGCAGGAAGTCACCACCTTTCTTCAACTAGTAGCTACGGAGACCTCTCGATTTATACAGACTAATCCTCGGTTTGCCGCTATCTGGAAGCTTAACTCATCTCAGGGATGTTTCTATAGAAACAAACAGTTATTCATTCCCTCCGAAGAACTGAGAAAAGTGGTACTTCAACTCTGTCATGATTCTCCGATGGCTGGACATCGCGGTATGGCTAATACCAAGGAATTGATTCAACGCCATTTTTGGTGGCCAGAGCTGAGCCGAGATATCAGAGACTATGTGACGGCATGTGCCATTTGTTTACAGACAAAGACCTCTCGGTCTGCCCCAGTGGGTCTCCTATCATTGATGCCGATTCCTGATCGACCCTGGCAGATAATTTCGACAGATTTTATAGTCGAACTCCCTATCTCGGAAGGTTGTACAGTAATCATGGTTACCATAGACTACTTCACGAAGATGGCACACTTTATTCCTTTACCTTGCATTCCCACTGCAGCTCAGATGGCGAAAATTTTCCTTTCGCGGATCTTCACGCTCCATGGGCTTCCAGAAACTATCGTCTCCGATCGTGGTCCCCAATATACTTCACGTTATTGGCAACAGATATGTAAAAGCCTCAAAATCTCCCGGGCTTTGAGTTCTGGCTTCCATCCTCAAACTAATGGCCAGACGGAACGCCTGAACCAGACATTGGAGGGCTATTTACGCTGCTACATTTCAGCTTCACAGGACAACTGGGTTTCTCTATTACCATTGGCGGAGTTTGCCTACAACAACTCCCGTCATTCCGCCCTGGGTTCCAGTCCTTTTTTTTGTTCCTATGGATTTCACCCTTCCTGTTTTCCTACTGGACTTCCTTCTTCGTCACGATTTCCTGATGCGGATAACCTACTTCGAGCTATCCAGACAGGTCATTTGGCGGCGAAATCTTCGCTACTTGAGGCTCAGGATAGAGTCAAACGGTTTGCGGACAGGCACCGTTCTCCAGCACCCTCCCTGAAGGCGGGAGATATGGTGTGGCTTGCCTCTCGTTTCTTACCACGGCATCTGGTCCCGTCCAAGCTGTCTCCTAGATATTTCGGACCTTTTCCCATTTTACGGGTGCTGGGCTCCTCTGCTTTCAAAATCAGGCTTCCCCCTTCTTGGTCCCGTATTCATCCCGTGTTTCACGTGTCCCAACTTAAGAAGGATGTGTGTGATCGATTTTCAAGGTTAAGGAATGCTCACCCTCCTCCGGTGTCTACCCCGTCGGGTCCTGAATATGAGGTGGCGGGTATTTGTGACTCTCGCATCTTTCGGGGTCGCCTGCAGTTTCTGATTGACTGGCAAGGTTATTCTCCGGCGGACCGTTCCTGGGAACCTGCATCTGCAGTGCATGCACCGGCCCTTATTCGCCGTTTCTTCCGTAATCATCCGGGGAAGCCGGGGGGCCCTGCCCTTCGGAGGGGGCATACTGTCACGCCCCTACGGAGACCTTGGTCACTCTGGCATAGATGGTCGATTAGACGGGTTGCGGCCATCTTTACTCCCAAGATGGCCGCCGCTACAGAATGTGTGGGTCTAGGCTTGCACCATTGCCGCGCGCTGGAAGGACCGCCCCCCGACTCCGGAGCCGGTTCATCTGGTCCTGCGAACAACGCGCGGATGCGTTGCTACTCTTCAACAACAACGCTTCGTGAGTTCGATACTAGGATCTATTATAGGCTCGTTTGTTTGTAATGTCTTCCGTATAAACTCTACCCTTTCCTCTCCCCTGTTTTCAGACTCGCTTCCTTCTCCCAACTCATACACGACATCTAAGTCTCGAGTGGTTTCCCTCTGCATCACTCGTTCCGAATTGAAGCTCACTGACCGGTTCGCTAGTGAGACTCCCTCCCTGGCGTGCGGTACGTGAATATTGCCATTCAATCCGTAATATATCAAAGGTTAGAAATAGACCAGAAGTTACACCTAATATTCTCTTACCTGTGCAGAGAAATCTGAGAACCATTTTCTTTCGGGAACGTCCTCGAAGTTACTTCTGTCCGCGGCTCTTCGGAAGACCTGCAATATAGCCTTATAGGTGCTTCCCCCTTCCCATCAGGTACTCCTCATTTCCTCAACCTATATTCTGCTTTCTAGTTTCCTTGCTCCAACTTACCGCTTTCCTCTGTCTCCAATCAGACGGCCCACTCCAGCAGACGTTCTGGTTACCAAGAACTTCTCCGGACAGACGACATCCATCCAGTGGACATCGACACAGGGTTTTCTTCCCCAGAGGGTTTCCCTGGAATCCTTCCCTTCCTTATTCTTTGTATTTGAGGCGGAGGAAGGGTCTCAGGGAGGCACTCATTCTCTACCCCTGTCGGAACCATTTCCGAAGAAGGAGGCGAAGGAGGGAGAACGACGAGTGTTTCTCTAAGGTAACCTTTCGGTCATTCACATCTCTCGTAACAGTCTGAATTATTACAATGTCCTTGCCTGGTTCTATTCTTATCTCTCCAACTGCCATCAGACCCTCTCTCTTCATCTTTTCCTCTCTCAGGCGGTGCACCTCACTTGTGGTGTTCCCCAAGGGTCTGCCATCTCCCTGGTCCTATTTAACACCTACGGTCAACCTCTGACCGAACGTATCTTCTCCCACGACTTCCACACTTAACCATCCCGCTATTCCGTAAGACTGTGAAAACTCCTCTTTTTTAATCACCTTTGCTGCCCCCCGTGCATGGAGCACCAAGATGCCTGTGGGTGAACAATGCACTTAATAAGTTTCATTACAAAACAATACAATGCTTCGGTACATGCTAATCATAAACTCACCAGCAATCATACTTGTGCCTTTCATACAGGTGGTGTGGCACCCCTTGGTACTCCCATAAACCTTCCAGCAGAAAAGGTGCCTCTTTCCACACAATTGTGGCTAGGACTCCAGAGCGATCCTTCTATTTCCTGTAGTGTGTGGCAGGGCACACTGAGGAGGCGTCTTTGAGTAGATACATGTTTAATTGATCTGATATTTCACATTCTCCTCCACTTCCAAAAATAGGAGTAGGAACATGTTAAAATATATATTATTCCTATGTCCTTGTACCTGAGCTCTTTCGCCATATGTTTACACCCTGCCCTACCTGAGAAGTCCAGGAGGAGATTACCTTGATGCATAGGGTTTGAAAAAATCCCAGAAGGCAGAAGCACCTAAAGTGGGAGTTAGTCAGCACCTAGCAATGTATCCCTGATGGTAACAACAGAGGAATGCCAGGAAAAGCTGGCAGAACATGTCACAGGTTTCCCCCCTTCTCACCTGTCTTTGTTGTTTGTTGGAGTTCTTCGATGGAGTCTTCTTTCATAGAGTTTGGGTCTTGTATAACCCAGTGTGCAGGTCCTCGGGTTCCAGCGTGCCTTCAGCGTTCCGAGTCCTGGGAATGTTCAGATGTCCGGGAAGTCCGAGGAAATCCAGGAAACAGTGACGAGTGCACAGAGATCCGGATGCAAGGAGGACAAAAAGGAGGCAGAATGAAGGAGGAGGAATTTAGGGGAACCGGGAACCAAGAATCAAAGGAAAAACACAAGCAAACTACGGCAGCACACGTCTAGCCACGGCAAGCGGTAGCGTTGAGATGCGCAGGGCCACGGGGCCGTGTCTGCTTTATAGAACATAATGCGTACAGCGCAGAAACTGGTAAACAGTATTCCGCATTCAGCAGCCATGTTGGGAGTACTGCTGAGTGCAAGCCCCCATGGGTCAGGGACCAGGAAGTCAAGAAAGGACGTGTCCGATAGTTCATGACAGCATGCCTCCTCTGAAGGCCTGTTCCTCCAGGTTTGCCCGGGTGTATAAGGTGGTACCTGTGAAGTAGCCTGGGGGCGTTTAGGTTATGAGACCGGTTCCCAGGTGCGTTCACTGGGTGGATAGCCTTTCCACTCCACCAGATACTGTAGCTGACCACGTCTGTACCTGGAGTCATATATTCGGGACACTTTGTATTCTAGCTGGTCGTCGACAACCACAGGGCTAGATCTTGGAGCAGACCGGGAGGTCTGGACGTATGGTTTCATTAGAGATGTGTGAAACACTGGGTTGATCCTCTTCCAGGAGTCTGGTAAATTAAGTCGGAAGGCCACTGGGCTAATGATTTCCTTTATGGAAAAAGGGCCATAGCACCGAGGAGCCAACTTATTAGGTCGTAAGTGTCGAGGCAGTAGTTTTGAGGATGGCCAGACCTTATCACCCACTACATAGGAAGGTCCTGGTCTTCTTTTGGAGTCCACATAGTGTTTGGTGTTAGCTCGGGCCTTTTTGAGGTGTTCTTTGGCTTACTTGTGTACGTTGATGAGGGTTTCAATCCAGTAGTCGACTGTAGTAACTGGTGTAGGATGTGGGAGAAAGGGTGGTAGAACCGAAGGGTGGAATCCTTGGCTGCAGAAGAAGGGGCTGGACTTGACAGCCGAGTGATCCAAAATTGTTGTAGGCGAAGTCAGCCACAGGTATTAAAAGAGACCAATTGTCCTGGACCTTGGTGGTGAAACAACGAAGATACTGCTCCAGGGTTTGGTTCACACGTTCTGTAGCTCCGTTGGTCTGTGGATGATAACCTGAGGAGAGGTCACGTTAGATTCCTAGTATATGCCATAAGTGTTTCCAGAATTGAGATATGTATTGAGGACCTCTGACTGATATGATCTTGGAAGGGAGTCCATGGAGTCGGAATATGTGTTCCAGGAAGATTCCAGCGAGTTCTGATGAAGATGGTAATTTATACAAGGGTGTAAAATGAGCCATGTGAGTGAATAAATCAATGGTAACTATGATAGTTGTGTATCCCCTGGAAGGTGGTAGTTCCACAATAAAGTCTGTAGCAATAAATTCCCAGGGCCTTGTTGGTAGCGTTGGTTGGAGTAGGAGACCCGCCGGCCTCTTGTTATCATGCTTGTTTTGATTGCAGACTGCACAGGCTTGGATGTACTGCTGGACGTCAAGTTTCATTTTTGGCCACCAAAACTGTCTTTGTATTAAACGGAGAGTGTTGGTAATGCCACAATGTCCTGAATGAAGGGTATCATGACAGAGGCTTGTAATCCTTTGTCGCAGTCTCTGTGTGGGAATGACCAGGCCATTGTCCTTGAACAAATACCCGTCCTTGGTTTTAAGATTCCATCGATTCTTCCCAGTAAATTCCTTCCATATCTCAGAGGACTGGGTTTGAATCCGAATGTCTTCCAGGAGAGTGATTGCTTGAGCTATGAAAATTGTATGGGGAAACATCTTTGGGAAGGGTCGATCTTCAAGAGTTTTGTAGTCAGGACGTCGGATAAGGCGTCAGCAATTATGTTGTGTGTTCCAGGTACATGATGGATTTGGAACTGGTACTGGGCAAAGAAGAAGGCCCAACGGGCTTGACGACTATTCCTACATTCCATGGATTGTAGGACTTGGAGATTCTGATGATCCGTACGGACCTGAACAGGATGTTTAGCTCCAGGAGTAGATGACGCCACTCTGTGAAGGTTTGACGGATAGCCAACAATTTCTTTTCCAGAACAGAATAATTGGTCTCGCTAGGAGTTAGGGTTGGCGAGAGATAAGCAATGGGGTGTTCTAACTTGTCCTTGAATTCCTGCTTTAAAACTGCTCCGCTGGCGTAGTTAGAGGCATCAGTCTCCACTAGGAAAGGTCGATCAATGTCAGGTTGAGCCAAGATGGGGGCTTGTGTAAATTCCGACTTCGAACGTTGGAACGCTTCGGCTTGGGCTGCGGTCCAGAGGAAGGGAGTACCCTTCTTCAACAATGTAATGATCGGTTGAACTATCTCCAAAAAGGAAGGTATGAATTTCCGGTAGAAGTTGGCAAGCCCCAGGAAAGATTGAATCTGTTTCTGTTAGGCTCACCTGGTTCCCACGGGGGCGTCGACCGGAACTGGGCCGCTGTTGTTTCCACTAGTGTGACGTGTAGCGCCGAGATGACTGACTGGACTGGCCCGCTCAGCCTAGTTTGTCTGGCTCGCAGGAATATTCTTCTGCAAAGGAGAAGAGGAATTAACCACCCGTGGAATTGAGTGTCAACCCACCTTCCCCACTCCCGTTGTCTTCCCACAGATCACTCTTGATGTCCCCTCCTTAGTCTCACCTGATGGTTTGGAAGGATGAGCTCTCCATCCTGCGTCGACCGCAGGGGCGCGTTGATGACCAGTTACTTCACTCGCGTAGAGGAATTGGTGAGTTCCAGTATTGACTCTAAAGTCCAATTGTTCATAAGAGTTCAAATGTCTGATCTTCACTCTGTCCGATTCCTTGCAGGTTGCCGATTAATCCACTCGAAGATTTCCAAATGGCAATTGGTAAGATTCAGGTAAGTCTATTGTGGTTTTAACCTTAGGGGCCGGGGTATGGCGATGAAGCAGAGTTGACTGTGCCGACCCGAGATGAGGTGAGTACCCCCCGTGGTAAATCAGGTAAGTCCTTGGGGGTAGCTTGTATAGCCTTAGAGAGTCCCCTTGCTCACCTTGCTGTCTTTGTCTCCTTAGGTGTCGGAGGGCGGCCGCGAGATGGAGAGAGCGTGATGGAATGCTGAAGTACCGCCAAGCAGGTGAGTTCAGCGCGGCACCGTAGAAATGCGAAGCAATGCTTCAAAGACTTCTGTCTTTCAGCTCCGTGGCGAAATGGATCAGGATTCAGGTAAGGATTAAAGTTAAAAACTCCTGTTCTAACCTTTATCCTTCTTTTCTTCTTGTTTCAGGAGTCCCAGGACTGAAGCGGGCGTGGCTGAAGACTGGAGCTGCTGAAAACACGGTGAGCGTTACGCTGCAGCAAGCAGAATAACGCGAAGCACTTGTGGCTGTCCGGGCGTGGTTTAAATAGCCTTGGAAGAAGATCCAGGTAAGTATTCTTCCACAGCCCCACCCAAGTAACAAAATAGTCCCTTCAGTAAAGTAGTCCCTCCTAAGCCTTATTTGGCTTGAGTCTTCATGCAGCATGGTCTGCCTCAGGTGAGTATGCAGCATGGTCTGCTTCAGGTAAGTTATCAATAATGAGCCTGGCGCCCATGGCGCCAGGACTGACTTTATCTTTATGAGCCTGGCGCCATAGGCGCCAGGACTGCACCCAAACAGCCCCTAACTGGGGCTTTTGGGCATGCTCCAAGTGGCATGATGCCTGCTTCCGGGGCTGCTGGGCCTGGTCTGGTCTTCCGGGGGCAGGCATCATGACAGCTTCACAGTAGTTGGAACAGGCCAGGATAGTATGGAATTTACTTTTGAGTGGTCATTCCAATTCCTTCTGGCCTAAGGACAAATCCGAGATAGTGAAAAGTAGAGACATGAAAAAGGCATTTCTCGGGTTTAGCCAGGAGTTTATGTTCACGTAGCTGTTGTAAGACTGCCTTGACATGCTCTTCATGCTTAAGATGGTCCTTGGAGTATATCAGTATGTTGTCCAGGTAAACTATGACGAAGAGGAACAGCATATCGGAGAACACCCGGTCCATAAAACGTTGGAAGGCCGCTG
Source organism: Ambystoma mexicanum (assembly GCF_040938575.1). Classification (NCBI taxonomy): domain Eukaryota; kingdom Metazoa; phylum Chordata; class Amphibia; order Caudata; family Ambystomatidae; genus Ambystoma; species Ambystoma mexicanum. The sequence goes on along the minus strand of NC_090937.1, from coordinate 360,609,381 downwards.
GGGCATTGGCGAGTCCGAAAGGCATGATCAGGTATTCAATGTGACCAAAGGGTGTTCTAAAGGTTGTTTTCTATTCGTCACCTTCCTTTATACGGATCAGATGGTAGGCACCTCTGAAATCCAATTTCGTGAAGATTACGGGTCCTCTCACTGCTTCCAGGTTATCCGAGATTAAGGGCAATGGGTAGCAGTCCTTGAGGGTGCATTGATTAAGACCACGATAATCAAGACAAGGCCTAAGCTCCTTAGTATCTTTCTTGGGAACGAAAAACAACGAAGCTCCCGCTGGGGATTTGGATGGTCGTATGGTGCCATTTTCTAGGTTGGTATCCAAGTATTCTCAGAGGGCCCTTTTCTGTGGTTCATATAGGATGAACATCCTTCCAAAGGGAATCACTGCCGAGGGTTCAGTATCGATAGCGCAGTCTTCAGGTCTGTGAGGGGGTAGCGCTTGAACTATGGCAGTTGAAAACACATCAGTGTAGTCCTGATAGGCTCTGGGGGCCTGGATAATATTTGAGACCATGACTGGGCCTTGCTGGTCTGTCAGCGTACCTTCAGAGGATCTTGAAAAGGAATCCAGGGATAGGCAGTGAGACATGCAATGTTCGGAGCCAAGAAACAAGGATCCTGCTGCCCAGTTGATGTATGGGTTGTGCTTCTGTAACCAGGGCATACCCGTACCATTGGATAATGGGCAGCCTTTATGATGTCAAACTTGATCATCTCTTGATGATGGTTTATCAAGAGCTGGATCTCTTTGGTTTGCAGGGTGATTGGTCCTGAAGAGAGAGGTTGTCCATCGATGGCCTCTACAGGTTGCATGATGTCTCAAGTTTCATATTGAATGTGGTGGGTAGTGACCCAATCCTGATCTGTAAAAATCCCCATGGCTCCGCAATCCACTAATGCCAGAATGGGGTAAGTTTCTTTCTTGGATGGCGATAGAAAGGCCTCCAAGATCACAAGGTTGTTTTGTCCAGGAGAGTTCAAGGATGGAATAGATGTGGAGCAAACATCTCTCTCCCGAAGCTGTGCTCCATCTAGGATCGGGAGCTGGCGTTTTCCGAATGCCGTGGAGGGGCCAAAGGACATTCTCTCACAAGATGTTTATCTGAGGCACAGTACATACACAGCCCGGTGTGAATCCGTCGCAATCTTTCTTGCGGGGATATGGGTCAGCGGAGGACCCCCAGTTGCATGGGTTCAGGGTCTGTGGTCGGGGCAGGAGTGGGTTCGGGTTTAGAGGGAGATTCTGTAGAGGTCTTTTGGTAAGGCATCTTTATTTTCTTCTTTTCTGCCTTCCTTTCCTGGATTCGAAAGTCTATTTGTAAAGAGAGGTCCATAAGGGCCTGGAAGGAACCTGGGCAAGCTACCCTGGCTAGCTCATCTTTTATTTCTTCGTTTAGTCCTCTCCGGAATAGAGTAAAACAGGCCTCCGGGGACCAATCTGCTTCCTTGGCTAGTTGCTTAAAACGTGTCACATAGGTAAGCATGTCCTGGGACCCTTGTTGGAAATCCAATAGACATTCTTGGGCACTGTAAACCTGTTCTGGGCGGTCAGACATGGTCTTTAGAGCCCGTACGAACCCATCATAATCATCCAGGAGGGCATCTCCAGAATTAACTAAGGGCATAGCCCAGGTTAATGCATTCCCGGAGAGATGCGAAATCATAAAACCCACCTTTGCCCTGGGGGTGGAAACGTAGTAGGGCTCAAAGGTAAAGTGCACTAAACATGAATCAAGGAAGCCACAAAGGTTCTTTGAGGAGCCATCATATTTATCCACTACTCTGCCCAGCAATACACTTTCCTTGGTCGCGGAATCATGTGACAGGACTAGTTGTTTCAATGCGGCATTCATAGCTTTGAGATTCTGAACTTCTGTGGTTAACTCTTGCATGCAGCGCATGATGTCTTGAACTGCACCCTCCATGTCCGTATCTGTATCAGTTTGTAGGCGTTTCAATCTGTCACAGGTTTCCCCCTTCTCACCTGTCTTTGTTGTTTGTTGGAGTTCTTCGATGGAGTCTTCTTTCGTAGAGTTCGGGCCTTGTATAACCCAGTGTGCAGCTCCTCGGGTTCCAGCGTGCGTTCAGCGTTCCGAGTCCTGGGAACGTTCAGATGTCCGGGAAGTCCGCGGAAATCCAGGAAACAGCGAAGAGTGCTGATGGAAGACGAGTGCATGGAGATCTGGGATGCAAGGAGGACAAAAAGGAGGGGGAATGAAGGAGGAGGAATTTAGGGGAACCAGGAATCAAAAGAAAACACAAGCGAACTATGGCAGCACACGTCTAGCCACGGCAAGCGGTAGCATTGAGACGCGCAGGGCCGCGGGGGCGTGTCCGCTTTATAGAACGTAATGCGTACGGCGCGGAAACTGGTAAAAAGTATTCCGCGTTCGGCGGCCATGTTGGGAGTACTGCTGAGTGCAAGCCCCTATGGGTCAGGGACCAGGAAGTCCAGAAGGGACACGTCTGATGGTTCATGACAGAACCATCACTGCTGACAACCCAGTGGGGAAGCAGGCAACACTTGGAGCAGGTGCCACATGCAGCATTGATAGAGAGGGATTAGGCACCAGATGGGATGCTGAAAGGGGAGGAGCAGGTATTGCCTGCAACACTGTGAGAGAAGCAGTGGGCACATCTGGCTATACAAGTATAGGAACATATCCCCTAAGAGAGGGTGATGCCCCTCTCGATTAGGAACATGTCTTCTTTGAGTGGGCACTGCCCTCCCTCTTTATCCCAGCTCTCTCCATCCAACAATTGCACAATCACTTTCTTCAAACTCTCCATCATATTTGCCCTTACCACTCTACCGCTTTTTCTCTCGCAATGCCTTTTCACTAACAGCTTGGCTGGAGGCATTGCCCCAAACCCTTCCATACTTTTGTTACCCATGTTCACAACCTCTTCTCTTCTTATTGGGAGCCCATCTTCTGCCCACCCCTTCCCTTTCCCTTCTTTTCTCCAGGTGTTCCTGTCCCCTACTGACTCACTGATGCCCCCTTCTCCTTCTACCCGACCATGCTTCACTGAAATGTCCTCAAACTAGAGCGGCTGTTTTCTAGTATTTGCCTTTCTTATCCACAGGACCTCTCTTCTTTGTCTGCTCCTTTTTTCAATCTCTTCACTTCTCCCTCACTATAAATGAAGAGCTCCTCTCCACTAGATGCTGACCCCTCTTTGAGACTTTCCTGTTATCACAGGATAAGCTTCTTGAGGTCTCTGGATCCTCTTTCCCTTACCACATTCCTACTCTGTCCCCACTTGCTCCTTATTCATCCCCAGTTCTGTCACCCTTTTCTGCAGCTGTGCGGTTGTCTCCATGGCATGTACAGATTCTAATCACAGTAGTCTGGAGTCCAAACCCCAACAGGCTGGAAAAATAGCTGTTCATTCTGGGGTCTTTCTGGTGGGATCCATTTTACTGCGAGGAGTATTGTGGATTGATAACAATAGTGATGGCCGTTACTCCTTAGTCCCACTCCCCACAACAGCCGACATAGGTAACACCCTTACACTTGTGTGTGAAACACTTAACTAACCCTCTGTCAAACAATTAAGCTACCCAAACATAATGTCAATACATCAAAAATGCAGTCTCTATACAGGAAAAAACAAATATCTATGCAGGAAAAAACATTATGAATACGGGAAAACCTAACATCAATGGAGGCAAGTACAATTAAATGCACCCACTGCTATCCATTGCATGCACTCTATAACAAAAATGAGCTAACAATTCTACCACCTGTTGCTAGTACTGCTCTTTAATTAATGCAACAGCTGTTGTAAAATCTGGTGTCAAATCCTGTGTTATTCAGCAGGCCCCTTGCCAAATCGTTCATAATCAAACTAAAATTCACTGATAGTCTAGTGAGCCTTATTCACTTGTGGTCTAACAGTCTCTTCCTGTAAATGTATTACCCACTGATGTTCTAGAGGTCTCCTTCGATTGTTACTTTATAGATCACAGATGGCCTACTGGGCCCCGCATGCCAAAAATATACACATCACTGGTGGTCAAGTGGCCAATCTATACCCTCCCTCTTACCCACACAACACTTACCATGCAAGCATACACTGGTGTGTAACGCAATGAACAGGGTGGCCTGTGAGTCATATCTCAGCTTCTTCTCTTTTCTCCCTGCAACATTCCCAAGCTCCCTCCCTATCTATCTTTTTCTTCTGGGACTGCAGACACCACACCTGGAGGGAAAACAAAATTAGAGACAAACAGACAAACATGATGGTGCCCATTTCGCCAGAGCAGGAAGAAGAGGGCTACTCTGACCATGGCAAATCCCTTAAATTAGTCTCTTTCATCACACACTTACAATACGGGATGATGGCTCAATGAGATTATCAAGCCAGCATACCAGGACAGTTCACTGTGGAGAGGGGTTGCAGCTCAGTCCTCTTAAGGATGTCTTGCTCCTATCACACAACACCCCTGAGGGTCGGATGACCTGGCTTTGTGAGGCATTGCCCAGGTGCAGCCAATTAAACCCATCTGCAATCAGATTATGCTGGGCTCCACCGTTGTCCATCTATAGCCATCATATACCTAAGTACTCATTTGCCAAAGAAAGTTTAGCATGTTAGGTACTGATTCACATATCAATATACGTCTAGGAACTGTCAAGATTTGCCATTAAGGGCCCGATTCATGGAATATTTTGCACGGTTCAAAGTGACTTTGCACTGCGGAAAAGTGACTTTGCACTGCCGACACAAACCCTGATTCATGGAACCGTGCAAAGTGTATTTTCGCAATGCAAAGTCTGTGCAAAGTCAGTGCATAGACATTTTTGCAGTACAAAATGACTGTGCACTAGTTTTATCAGGAGTGCGTTCCCTTTGCTGATGCCATCTCATGGTGATTGGTATGATGCACACTTCATAACCTCCATTTTCTTTGGCAGCTGAATTGATTCAATGAGTGAATGTACATATTCTGAATTTTTAGGTTTTGGCTAATAGGTGGCGCTTTATGGGCACATATGTGGCAAAACTATTGGCATGGGACTGCTAGAGGGGCTCTACAGTGGATTATGAGGAGGGTCACAGGCTGCTGATGTCCTTCATTTATGAACCCACCCACTGGAATGCTAATATCTATACACATTCATTCACACCCATTCCCATCCATCCCGGCCCAAAACCACGCCCCCAGGGTTTCTTTAGCTTTCTGTATTTTTGTGGCACCTGTGCTGTGCTCTACTGTTAATGTACATCAACATTTACCGCATTGCTCTTTTAAACGTTTAGCAAACACAGACTTGTATAACTTAATTAACCATAACCTGCCTATTTACCTAATTGGATATGTAAAACATGAGATGGAATAGCACCTGCACAGGACACAGCATCAGCCAGGGAAAAGAATTAGTGATTTGGTTGACATGAGTGTTCTTTTGCAGGGCAACATATAAGAAATGTATGCCACTCGTAGCTGAGAGGGAGAGAGATGGTATTTCGATTCTGCAGTGAACCAATGGTGCTCCATCCTGGAAGCCTGCAGGAACAGGCTATATTATATGTTAAGCGCCCAGCAGACAATGTTAGTGTGCTCCCTTGATAAATAGTCAAGGGAAATGCTGCTACTTCACGTTGGTCACGTGCATGTCATTTTCCCTTCCTCTGCTGTTCCTCGTGCATGCTTTTCTGTTTGATTTAATTTGCAAATGATATGTTAAGCAGACTGGACAGCCGTCCTGAATGTCCACATCTTGTTTTTTTAGCCTTGTTGGCAGCATCCTGCATGCAACCTATGCTGGAGAGCGGAACACCTTGATGCCCCCTCCTGCTTTCCTTGCAAGTGCCATGATGGTGTGAATTGCAGAACACAGGAACATCCTTAAGCTTGCAACACTGTGTCTTACAATTCTTCCCTTCCCAGTGAAGTCATCTGCCAGTGCTAGCTGGGAGAGCAAATGGCTTAACGATCGAGGGCATTGTGACACATACATAACCGAATGTGTATTGCATATACAGGGTTTTGTCCAATCTGTTTAAAACAGAATTAAGCGCCATCTTTTAAAAAGTGAACACGTTTACATTCAAGTAAGGGCACTTTACAACTAGACGTATGAAACTAAGCCGTCATCTCTTTTCACATGATGAACTAGCAACATGTCAAACACATGTGTAGTGCTCGAGCTCAGTGTTCAAAAGAGGATCTCGCTAAATAGCTGGTATTCTTGCATTGTGTCAGGGGAAGCAGCTTAGCCTGGCTCGTCTATCACACATAATCCTAAAAAGACTAATACAACCTGTGCTCAAACATAACTCTGATCTATGAACAATAAAACACATACATCACCTTTTAAAGCTGAACTGTGTGAAGTGTAATATCATCTCCCAGAGCGGAGTAGCCTGGACCTAAAGGCTTTGAAAATTCAAGGGAAATTCACTGTTCATGGTATGAATGTCATTGGCCACTAATACCACCATATGTTTGCAAAGGGGGAGAGTGGAAATGATGCCAGATGGCATAAATACAGCTGAAATCGTGGGCCAGGAAATAGAGAGATGGCCTCCAGTGAATCTCGTCAGGTAAAGAGCATCTTTGTTTGTTCTTATTGGCCTGATGAATTGAGTAATAGTTGGAAGAATGATGATTGACTTAGCTTCAAGGTTCCAACAAAATGCTCTGTTCTTTCTCCTCCATTTCCCAGGCTCGTTTCTCCCTGTTTGTACTCAATCTTCAGCCATGGCCATGCCCACGCTATTTTTTAAATCACTACCAGACCACTAGCCATGACCGCACTGGGCCGTGACCACTGTACTTTTAAAATCACTAGCCATAGCCTCCAGCCATGGTCAGTGGGCTCAATCTTTGGCTGTGTCCACTGTGCATTTTAGAACACTACCAGACTGCTAGCCATGGCCTTTGGCCATGGCCAGTGTGCACAGCCTCTGGACATGCCGACTGTATTTTTTAAATCACTACCTGGTCACTAGCCATGGCCTAGGCTGTGCCCAGTGTCCATTTGATAACACTTACCGACCACGAATCATGGAATTTGGCTGTGTCCACTTTATTTATTTAATCAAAAACAAAAACAGAATGCTAGCCAGGGCCTTTGGCCATGGCCAGTGGGCACGACCTCTGGACATGCCAAATGTATTTTTTTAAATCACTACCTGGTCATTAGTCCACTGTCCATTTTAGAATACTACCAGACCACTAGTCATGGTCTTTGGCCATGGCCATTGTATTTTTGAAATCACTACCAGAACACTAGCCATGGACGCTACGGCCACGCCCACTGTATTGTTTAAATCATTACCAGACTACTAGCCAAGGACTTCGGCCGGGCCCACTGTCCATTTTGAAACAATGCCAGACCACTAGCCATGGCCTTAGGCTATGGCCAGTGATTTTTCACCTCAACCTCACTGTATCTGTTAAAATTACTACTTTTATTACTTTTTTGCCATAGCTATGGGTATAAGTATAATTAGAGGTTCCTGTTATCAGTGTTGATTTTTTTTTACTTCTGGCTGTGTTTTTCCAGTGCTTTGAAAACATTTCAGAATCTGTGTTTATCAGTGTTTCCCCCGGTGCCCATTCAAACAAACATGGATAACTGTTGTTTCCAGTCTAAACTCACAAATATTATTTTATGGCTTCACTGCGTGCATAAGGAGGGTAATATCTCTCATGACAGGCTACAAAAATAACATATGTCCAGGTTTGAGAGGTTAACCTTGAAATTCACCCTAATGCAATCATCACTGAGAGACGTTCATCAATCACAGACGGATTTAGACCTGTTTTGACAGTGGTGTTGTGATGTATAAAAGATGGCAGGCTTTGAGAACTCACATTTTTTTTAGGCAATGAACAGTGAGATTAAATTATTTGCCAAGGATCACACACTTTGGTTAAGCAGCGTGCTACAAGCCTCTTGTTTTATGGCCGGTCCATTGGTGTCTGTTGTGATACATCACACAACCCCAACTAACCACGTTTAAGCAGCATGGAAAAGGGGAAAAAATGAACGGCTGCAAGAATTACATATGCCCAGGTACTTTGGCCCAATAGCAAAAATCAAAATCTGGCACCAATGAATATACACACAGCAAGTGAACATATACAAATGTAGTTCAATATAAAATAGCATTGGACAACAACCTGAGAGAGGAAATGCTCCAATAAATACCCTCGCAAAGTATAAAAAGTGCTCACCTTTTAAACTCAGCAATCTGTAGTGAAATGTTCCCTGGAAAACAAAAGTACTTGTATTCTTGAGGGTAACGGTCTGCCCTGGGAACATGACAACCTGAGTAAAATCCTGGTAGCCAAAGACTTGAGCAATCTTGCCAACTTAAAAAACAAAACAAGGGGTTACGTCTGCACTCTGAAAAAAAGTTACGCTGTCCACCAACATGTGTCCTTTACTTCTGCCAAGAAAAGCAGCCACAATCAGGGGAAAATAACTGCACCAGTGTCCAGGATTGTAACCTCTCTGGCCACATCCTGGGCAAATTCATATCATTTACTTGCCCTCTCATCATTTCCCATCCTCACCACCATGGCTGGCTTTCACCAATACTCTGCTTTATAAAGAAAACTTCAAAAGTACACATACCATAATGTCACTCAAGCATATCAATCCTTACAGAACTATATTAAGGTAAAAGTGTACAATTGTGGAATTAGGTTATTCTAGGATGCCTTGCACGTGCAAGCTGGATTTGTAATTCTCCAAGTATTAGCAGCTTTTTACCCAGGGAAAATTGCTATTTTCATGTGGGCCTCATGGCAGCTTGATATTTAGAGTGTAATACTTTAAAGAATTGACTGTAGTAAGGTTTAAAAAAAAGATAATGTGGATGCTGTCTATTATGAGATATTTAAAAATAAGATAACACACAGCATCCGGGACTGTGGACCGTCTCCACTCTGTGCAATAACTGGGACCAACCCTGCTTAGCTTCAAAGCAAGGAAGTGGACGACCCCCTCAGACCATGATGCTCTAAGTGTTCTTGTAACTTGTGCTCATCTATTAGGTAACATGGCCTGAGGGGGAGGCCCATAGGGTTGGTCCCCGTTACTGCATGGATTGGAGACCTGGATGCCTATTTTAGTATGGACTACAGATAGCCGCCGCTATGTGCAGTTTATAGCTACGAATATTGGAAAAACTGCCTGAAAAAAATGCTTTTTTTCCCACCCAGGCCTTCACCAGTGTCTCCTCATCTGTGCCAGCTCTCCCCAGTCCCCTGATGTCCTCCTCACCTCCCCTGCCCTTGCCCATTCCCCCCAAAACACACAGTGTTTCGGTGATGCAGTTTGCTTTGATATGTCATCTATTCTTGACTATAGCGGAGGTCACAGAAAAGCTTTGTGTTGCAAACTCGGTCCCTAGACCCATTCCAGCTCCCAAATTTCACATGGCATCCTCTTGCCACCGCCACAACCCTCACCTCTAGCCTGATGGCATGTGCATGTTTGTTGACCTGCAATCGGAGGCTATCTCTCGCATTGAGAAAAAAAAAGATGGCAGTTTTTTCAATTCTGAAAACCATGATCCTGGAATGCACCATTAGAGACATAACTAATATTTTGTGGAGAAGGGGGCACCCCCTTCTGCATCAAATATTTAAAGTACTACTGCATGAAATAACCCCAAACCACAAAAAAGCCTCAAGTCCACACTTCGTGCCCAGGTTATTTTGGACCTGGTCCAAATAGTTCCAGTGGTTTGGGCTGTGTGGTCCATCAAAAATTGACCTTTTTTCTCTATGGGAAATCGAATGGAAAGTAGGGCGCAACATTTTATTTGTATTTTTGGTTTTCTTTATTTTCTTAATAACTTTTCTTTTTAACACCTCTTTCCCAAACTTTGCAGCCTGGGGAATGGGGGGGAGAGGTCTGTGTGTCCTTAATTGTTTTCAGAATTTTAACCCAATCAGTCACATGAGTCAAAATTTATTAGCAATTTATTTTTTCGTGTTTCCTATGGGAGCCGATTTACCTTAACTGTAGGGTGGCGACCATCGCCCTATAATGCACATTAGGGGTCCCACTTATCTGCTGAACTATGTGGGACTTCCCTTCATGCTGGGAGGCTCAAAAACCTATTAGAATTGCTGATTAATGTAATGTAAGTGGTTTTGTATAGCACCTGTCTATTGGTGGCCTTGCTGCGATTGGCTCTGTAGAAAAAAAGGGGGGGGCGGTTCATTGGTGGGTGAGTGGGAAAAGGGTATGTGAAACCTGTGGTGTTGGTGGGTGGAGGTCGGAAGTATCCACTTCCTGAGCGCCAATCGGCTTTCTATGGTTTTGGCATAAAGAACTTTGCAGTATGTTATTTATGGGGAAGAGCCCAACGTCTGATGGACTACCGAAAAAATTGTGGGACAGGGCTAAAGAAGAGAGCTTAGTAATGGCTCAGTTAGTGTTGATGTGCTAACGGCTAAGGCCTGTTGTGTCCTTCTGTGGAGGGCTTATGTGTGTAGTGTAAGGAGGTATGAGATGTTGAAGGGCATTTTGTTAGTAGTGGGAAGGCAAGAGTATGCCTTCAGGGGAAAACAACCTGCAACCATGCAATCTTACCCATGACCATTTGCAGACAGGTCCCATTTCTCCACTCCCCATGGCACCCCAAGCCCCTCTCCCGTTCTGTCTCTGTCTCAAACAGAAGGGCGCCAACTGGCATTATATATTCTCACATTGTCTTCACCACAATTCTTATTCATTGTCCAATTATTGCAAACTTTCATTGTTTCACCTAATTACATGAAAGTCAAATTGCATTAAAATTAGATATATAATTAAATAAATTCCTTCTTGCCCTTGCTGACACATGTTTTGATCTTTAGATCTTCTTCAGGACTGTGCAGATATTCACCAAAAATAAATATTAAAAGCATATACATTTTTGGTTTCCTGCATATGTACCAATAGATTCTATATAATAGCACCTCAGAAATTAACACTCAATTTCAATTAGTAACGGTACACACTGTGGTTCTATATTGTGCAACAAGCTAAAGAGATTACCTTAATTAACTATTCAATACAATTTCCATACTCTTGGTTCAAAGACATATTATAATTGATGATTATTGTCTAAAAAAGGAAGGTTTGGCGTGGGCTATTCCAGATTGTATGGGTAATCGCCATAGACGCAAATACAGCAATGCAATCAAAATTGCACATATTTGGGCATCCCTTGTGCTTACAGCTTACAATGGCAGGATACCAGGGAATAGACCAGCCTCTGTCACATTTTCCTCTGCTAATCAAACTAGTACTATTGATTATATTTTGCTGGGAACTGAAAACTAGAGGTTTGTAAAAGATTTAAAGTATTATCAAGGGTCTGAAGTGACCCTAGGCCAATCAAGCTAGTAATGGCTAATCCTTCACAAACATATACAAAATGCTGTGATCAGTTAACCTCAGTACCAATTTGTATCACAGGACACACAAGAACTGCTATAAAATGGGATACTATTGCTAAGGGGTAGCTATTTAACAAAACCTATCACCAAGTTCTACCAATATTGGACAATCTGTATTTAGATCCAGTCCATGAGGCAGGTGAGAGCCTCCATGTGTAGGCTGAAATAGTCACCCAAGTTACACCATGTGTTAGCAAACCATGGGCCTCATTAGGACCGAGGCGGTAAGGGGTTTACGGCGGCGTAAACAGCGCCGACCCTTACCGCCTGATTCCGAGGTCCCTTAGCGCCATGGAAGTTTTAACACCTGCTTTTAGCAGGTGTTAAAATCCATGGCGCTAAGGGACCTTGTTGTTAATTACGCCACCGTAATTTACGGTGGCGTAATTAACGCCTTCCCCACTCCCATTATGCCCTATAGGGCAAAAATGGGAATGGGGAAGGGTAAATGGGTTAATGGGGACTTACCGCCCCACTCACCTCGGAATGGGGCGGTAAGTCCGCCAACCACCATGGCGTAAACATAGTTTACGCCATGGTGGTAAAGGTACGACCCAGGCGATAACTTACCGCCTGGGTCGTAATGAGGCCCCATATCTTTGGACCACCATATGCGTCACAAAGAAGAATGAATGGCTTGACAATGACTGTAGAACTGCCAAACAGGCTTTAAATAACTGCCTAAAAAACTTCTAATGAACCCTCTCTGCGATCTGAGAATTGCAAGGTCTAATTACAAGGCTATTATTGCAGCAAAGAAATACATCAAAGGACAGACAAACGGGATGAGCTAACTAACAGAAAACACACTAGAGGGCTGGGGGAGGGTAACAGGCCTGTAAATGTACCCTCAAGTTTTCACACACAAAACACACAGGTCTATAACTCCATTTATTTTCATTTTAATGTTGGCAATGTGTGCAACCTATCTTGCCCTACAACCATGCTAACTATGCCCCCCTGGGGTGTTTAAGCCCTAGGTTGCGCTGATGTGCCACTTATATAGGGTTAGGAGGCAGACGAAAGAGGCTTGCCATATCTAATCCAGGCAAAGGGTGTCTTTCTTAGTAACATTGTTAAAAAAACGAACTCCTACAGGCACTGGGTGTTGCACCCCAGAGTGTGATGGAGGACATATAGGATGGTTACCCCATTTAATTTTCCTGTTTAGCGACCCCACAATGAATTTCAAAACAAAAGGTTAAGGTAAGAAGCACAGCTCCAATAATTATGAGCTATCTCCTCTTCTAGTGTCGGTTCTCCACTAGTGTTCCTTCAGGTGGTATTCAATAACCACAGGAACCAAAAAACAGGCCTACCGGTTTCAGTGGCGTATCAAGCTGTGAGACTTTCTTCAGGTCCTCAGTAACGAAAAAGGCGGGCTCGGCTGATGGTGCTCACTGCATCTGCAAATGGAGAGAGCAGGAAGGGGGAATGAGGTGATTGGGAGACAGTGTCTTTGTTACTTTCCCTTCAAATTATTTTGCTTATTTCTAACCATCAAGTGCATACTATATTATGTCCTTACCCCAATCTGCGGTGTCATGCCAAGCCACAGCTACGTGGGGTGTAATTGTGCCTCCTCTGGTTGTGGGACTCATTTGTAGACCCAAGCGCCTACAAAACAAACATTAGCTAACTAACAACATACATTCTAAAAATACTGTGAAATTCTGGAAAATGGTAACCATGGGTTTTATTGGGATCAGAGTATACAGCATGTTAATATTCCAGAACAAGTTTGGTTTGGTCACTTTAGTGACTTATATTAGGAATCCAGGACCTTTGAACCAGATGTATTCCCCACAAATCCTCGTACGACTATCATAACAGGTAGAACTCCTGACTCATGGAGGAAGGCAGTCATTATTCCCATTTTTTAAAAAAGGAGGGCAAAATGATCATGGGAACTTTCGTTCCATCTCCTTGTTAGATTCTGTGGAGAGAGTCTTTACTAAAGTTCTCCTCCTCCATTTGAATAACTGGATAGAAAGAACAATCAAATTAGTCACCTCCAAGCAGGTTTTCAAAATGGTGTTAGTACAGTTGATCAGGTATTTAGATTACAGCTGCCAGTGCAACCGTTTGTCCATTTGTGGAAGATGTATCTCTATGTGGCCTTCATCGACATTCAGAGAGTGTTCAATGAGGTCGCTCACTGTAAGATATGGGAAGCTTTGATTAAACTTGCCATCCTGTATCCCTTCCTACAAGCCATGAAGTCACTCTTTTACAACAATGAGGCTGTGGTCAGGTGAGGCCTGTGGTGGCAACCACATCTGTGTTGAAAGTGGAAAATGGCAGAAGACAGGGGTGTGTTCTCGCACCAATGTTATTTAACCTCTATAATAACGGTGCTATTAGGGCGCTTTTAAATGAGGTGACAGATGCTCCAACTCTTGGCAGGAATAAATATCCAGTATTATTTTTTGCTGATGACACGTTATTGATTTCCTTGACCCCAGCTGAGCTTACAAAAGAAATGGACATCTTTGCCTCATTTTGCATAAAAACGGGTTTGATTGTTAATATAAGCAAAACCAAAACAAAGGTTTTCAAGCAAGGTCTGACTAAACATCCACATATGAAAATAAAGACTGATTGAAGTCAAATTGGCCACGATTGTTCTTTTGACCATCTAGGGATCAGACTTGTAGACTCTGGTAAATGGAATGAACAGGTGGACAAGTCAAATGTCATCTTGAGCCAGTACAGTGCTTCACAGAAAAATGTCTGAGAGATCATGGTGGTGGTGCCATTAAACCTGCACTCAACATTTATGAACTCCAATCATGACACAATTTACTTTTTGGTGTTGAGATCTGGGGTAGTTACCCTGTTAAAAACATAAAGGTAACAGAAAATGCCCACAATACAACTCCATCAAGTACTAGGCCCGAATTATATTGGTCACAAAGTCATGATCAAACCAATTTTGTACTGGGTCCCTCTATGAAATTCACCTTCACTCCAGAAATATAGAGATGCCCTCTCCGATGTTTGAGTCAAGTTGGTGGTCGTAGTTTGCCATGGTGTCCCCATGTTAAATTACTATTGTCTAATTTAGGCTTTGATTATTACTGGACTACCCCAGATTCCATTAACAATCAGCCTAAACATTAGTTTTATCGGAAATTCGTAATAGAGCAATTGAGGATATCATTGTCCAGAGTCGTACCCGTTCCACTGCTGTCTCCTATTGTTACTGAAAGCCATTAAAGGGTTACGAGGCATACTTGGTCTATGCTAAACCAAATGCTGCACGTACAATCTTTTTAAAACTAAGATCTGTCATTCTACCGGTGGCCACTCGCACTTTCAAATGGGGTCTTATGCCAAAGGATTCCTGCCCATACTGTATTGGCGCCAGTGAAACTGAAATTCATTTCTTATTGCTCTGCCCTACCTACAAAAGGTTGAAAATACAATATTTAAAACCTAGGCTAAATGCAGTCAGTATTTGCAACGCTAACATAGCAGTAGCTGCTTGCAAAAGAATGGATAATGTAGCATTTGTGCACGCAGAAACTGAGGTAAGTAACCAGTGACTTTTGTCCAGTGCCACTTCACAGTCTTTCGACGCTGAAATACAGGTGCATGTGAAGGTCAGCACACTTGAAGGCTTTATTCCAGCTTCTCCCTTTCCAGTTTGGTCATACTTGCTGCATCATTCCACCACGGCCTCCCTGTAACATGTATAAACATATTTTTAAAGCATAGTAACCATAGGAAACAATAAAGAATTTTGTTGGACAAACCTGTCATGCATTGCAGGCGCATGAACAATACATAATGATCACCTTCTGCAAATAACCACGCAAGAATTGGATCCTGTTATGGAGGTCTTTCTTAGGCTCTCTCTTTAGGTCCTAGTTATATCAACCTACTAGCCTTACTGGGTACCTTCTTTGCGTTACCCCTACTTTCCAAGTGGTAAAACGACAGTCAAGGCAAACTCTTAGGACGGTCAATGATAGTTAAAAGGTGCAGTAAACAGGTTCAAGAAACACAACAGGTTAAGGGCCACAGAATATATTGGTCATAACATTTTCTTTCGAGAAGAGCTGAGCAATGAAGATAGCTACCAATATATAGGAAACCAATAGCTCTTTAGACATAGACTACCTAACAGAGTCATGAAATTGTCCAATGTCCAATAATCCGGCAAAGTCCTAAAGGACCTTTTTGGTGAGACTCGTGGGGCTTTTTTGGGTCAAATCCCATCACTGCAATAGAGGTTTACAACCGTCAGAGTCTTAATTCTGATTGGTTAAGTGAACTCCCCCCACCCCCAGTATTGCTAAATATCACAATTCTTTCCTAGCGGAATTGCCCCCTGAGCCTGTGAGGTAGAAGGAAGATCCATAAGAAGTGGAGAGAGATTCAAAGTTTATTCGGAAAACAATCCATTAACAATTTTAGAAAGAACAAAAAATAAAACCCAACACAAACATAGTAAAACCAACAGTGCAAACCAATTATAGAATACATTCAGTGGATTTAAACAGACATGGATAAAAGTCGAATGAGACTGTGCGCCTCATTACGAGTGTGCCGATCCAGTAACAATGGTGCCGTTAAGTCTACCGGCACCGTTGTTACCGGACCGGCACACTCTGAGTCTGCGGCTGGCTGCATTCTCACCTACCAGGGCTGACCTAGCGGGCGGGACGGCAGCCACTCATAGACTTTCACGGAAGCACTGGCACTGTTATTAACGGTGCCGGTGCTTCCATCATCCCCATTCCCATTGAGTCCTCTTGGACTCAATGGGAATGGGGATTAACAGTTTTCCAGCGCCTGACTTCCAGGAACACCGGGGTCATACTCCCCTGGTGTTTCTGTGAGGCCAGGCACTGGAAAAATACATGAGTCCGGTGGCAGCCTGACGATTTTACCAGCATGTCTACCGTCGGACTCCTAATGAGGCCTATTACAATATTCCTTCTATACATTTCTTTAAAAGCAAACTTAATAAAAATTAGCTGCATCACATCAAAAAATGTCATCATTAGTAATCATAAAAAAGCTCATAGCCCCTGCACAAGTCCTTATATTGCTCCTAATAAATTGTGGCCTAAGCCACTGTTTCTTTAGATTAATAAAAATCCTGAAAACCGTAAACAAAAAAAACTAAATCTTCCACATGCTCCAAGCCTCGGAGGCAAAACTTGCCCAGTCCCAGCCATGGTACTCTGGCTCTGAGCGGCAGGATATTTATTCATGCCATCAGCAATTATCTACAGCTCTCAGGTGCATTTAGCTTTACCATTAAAGGGGTGCATTTTGGGAGGTCTGGGTGGGGGATACAATTTTAGCGAGGGCAGCTTAGTAATTTTTTTTTTTTTTAAAGAAAAGCTTGCGTTGCAAAGTTGAAAAGATACCCAATGCTGCCACATCCCCCAACCTCCAGCGGGCCATTAGATCAATCACATTGTTATACAAGCTGGATCGAGCTTCGCTGGGGTGGCAGCATAGTTCCCTCAATGGAGCACCAAGATTTGTATTCGTAGGAGTAGTGAGCTGGACCTTCAGAAAGAAGACCAGACACTGGAAACATTCCAGGAACCTACACAAGGACATACCCCAGACTACAGCACTGTAGAGAACTGCCGTGCTAATTTCAGATTGCCGCACCTGACTGCATTTATCGAAATGTTTTCTGCCAAATTGATGATAAAAGCAGAGAAGCTCTCTGAGAGCCATCAATGCCTTCTTAGCCATTGTATTTACATGACTTTGCCATGTGCCACGTCTGGAGAATAACAGCTCCCAATATCTACATTCATTGACGACTTCTATAGGCAAGTTTTCAACAAGGTTCAGCTTAAGGCCACCCTTGTGGGAGTAGTTATTAGCATACTACAGACTCCGCTGTAATCCTCTGGCTGTCAGGTCCATAAGGACAGTGTCATCAGCATACATTAGTGAAACACATTTTGCACTGTCTAAAGCAGCGGGTAGCAGGCCTTGCGTGGCATCATGCTGATTTACATTGCAAAGAAGTAAAGAGAATAAAAGGGGCGCCAGAGGGCATACTTGCTTGACCCACTTATTAGTACTAAAATCCCTTGAATACCCATAATGGCTATTGCACCTGACACTACCTTAATTGAATGGAGGAGCCTGGGAGGGACCCCGATTCTGCTCATTTTATCCCATAGTAGCATTCGGCTGATGCAGTCAAAATGCTACTTCAAAATGGGAGACCCAGCGTTCTGTGTTAATAGTCCCCATCATCTCTCTCCTTGGCAGCCTCCCAGCCCCTTGTGTCTAGCCTCCGCTGGATTTTCCTCACTGCCCTATCAAGACGGTCCCACTGGGCCTCAATGAATTGATGCTGCTTATTTTGTAGCAGGTTCTTATAGGATTTGTTAAGGGAGTGAAAATGGCCTGCTGATGTTACATGCTGCTGTGGAGCTCGATGCAGGACCCATTTTACCTGTCTGCATTCAGCATAGAATCAGAACCTCTGTACCTTCCATTATCAAGTGGAAAGTGGAGGTAAATCTGATAGATTCAGACCTGTAAGAGTTCAATAATGTATATCACCTCTTTGAACTGTTGGGCACCTAGAAGCTTCTCGCGTAATATGATGATAACCTTATCATGAAGCTAAGATGACATATTTGAGCTCACACTCTTTCTCATTGAAAGAGATTGGTGCAGATTGGGTATGGGGAAGGCCTTGTGTCCTGAGAATGCACCCATCTGCCACCGTACCACCAACGAGTGATGATCGCTCTCTGGTCGATCATATATTTTGAAGCTTCTGAAATTATTAAAAGAGACACAATCAACCAGGCAATAGTCCGCAATTATTTTCCTTGGACCTGCCTTATGGGTTGGATTTGGAGGCCCATCACACAGAGATCTACCACTCAATTCCACCAACAGATATTTAGATATAATGAGATCCATTAACGGGCCCATAGCTGAAAGCCTACCACTTATAGATCTCTGAGGGATACCACACATTTCCGCCACCTTCAGCGTATCCTGCGTCGTTCCCCTGTTCCTGCCCAACTTTGCATTCAAATCTCCAATCAGTAAAAACATTTTCCAATTCACCCTGTTGTAAAACCCAGGTAGAAAACAATCCTCTTTGAATGTACTGATTTGTTTAAATTTGGGAAGGACATAAACATTTATCACTGTTACATTGTTCTCCAAGTGATCTTTTTTTTCAGAGATTGACCCTGCTAATAAGACAGGGATCTCAGAGACCTGGCCAACTAGTGATGAGTTATAGTGCTTCTTCACCATTGTCGCTAGATCCTTCCTCCATCTTCCCCTTTTTGATTGTACCGCTTTCACATCATATAGATTAAATCGGGGAAGCATTCAACCAGGCTTGACATCTCTGCCTGCCAGGTCTCCTGAAGACAAATCACGTCACACAGGCTAAAACACTGTTGGCACTCAACATCATGCAGTTTACTTTTGATGCCGACCATATTCCAGTTTGCTATTTTTATAGTTGAGCCCGGCAAGGCCTCCTGTGTGACATGTGAGCTAATTCTCAAAAACCCTTAATTAAACACCCTTTGGGGGTACACAGGAAACAAAATAAGAGGTGCAGGGAAACACACTAAACTTGAGTTGTCTATGGGCCAAATAGACCGTAGACTTGAGGAAAAGTGCATCCAAACTTTTGGCTGTCTCATGATAACCCGGTGTGGGATTAAATGTGCTGGCGCTGCCCTTGCTGCCCCTCAGAGAAGTGGTTGTGGGATTGTTGGTATGCCTCAGGGACCATGTACATCTCTTATTTGTTCTTGTCTCATCCTCTCCTTGGCAGATTGGCAAAGTACACCAGTGCCTTGCAGTTCACCAAGATTGTGAATTTTCAGGCTTGTGTCTCTTGAGTCCATGGGAACAATTTACAGGTGGACACTCTAGCTATGCACATGGCAGAAAAACAATCCCCACTCACTACTTAGTGTTTGTAAAAGCAACCCTCATTATTACCACTTGGTTTCCCCCTGTCCAGGGATTCAGCTGGCATGGATAGGCTTGTGCTGCCAGGGCATGACTAGGGAGAAGAGACAAGTTAAAATTAAAGAGCAAAAGGGAGGTTTCATGGTGCTGGCCATAGGGGTTATCTCCACAAATTTAGAAGGCTTAGCTGCTTTAGTGCTGCATTGGCTGACCATTAGAACTCACTGTTGCTTTGGATCTCCACCTCTGCACACCAGCACTACTGAGAGGCTGTCCCAACAGCACAGCAGCTGTGCCTCAAGATACTCGTGTGTCTCCCCTGCAGTCCACTGCTCAGCAGCAAAGCAACTGTTCTTCATGAAACCACTCCTCCTACCCTCCTGCTTACAAGATGTTCTGTGTCTAAAGCCTAACTACAGGTTGTGCATATCAGCTAGGAACATGCTGGCATACTAACAAACATGCACTGGAACAGCCACTTCCACTAACATGACCTGGACCAGTCAATCACAATCCCATTTGTTCCCATGAACCCAACTACCCAGACTCTCATTGTTTCATGATTGTGGCGTGGGCTCAGGGACGTCATGTAGGGGTCACACGGGGTTGCACCTGTGATCCCTGAAGTCTCCCTTGCTACACCTAAAACCTCCCAAAAAAGAAACAAAACACTTTTTTAACTTTTCTTTTCAAAAATGGAAGCTCCTGGGCTGTGGCCAGTGCCATGTGGCTCTTCGTTTCTGGAGTGGCTGGCTTTCTTGTTCAGGCCTCTTAACAAAAAAACAGGGGGTTCCACAAGTGTAACACTTTGAGCAGTGGCTCTAAATAAGAAAGAATAGGAATAACAAATAATTTGTCTTTCTGGAATTCTGTACAATAATTGCTAGACTCATTAAAGGTTTATTTTAGACACACTTCAGGGGGTGAGTAACTGATTTAGTCTGTTCTTAAACACCTCAAATTCACAATGCAGACAAAAATCTCCAAAAAGCATTTAGAATAGAATAAGCATCCATTTTGGATTATGTATTTTGCTTTTCGAAAGTTCTCGGTCATTTGCCTAAACGCTTGTGTACAGTGTAGAAATATTTGATCAGTGCATATAAAGTGCGCTTGATTTTATTGTGCCTCAATTAATTCTTTGTTCGAAGGTGTCTATCTTTCCTATCTGCGTGACATGCTGTTCAGGATATTTGCATGTATGAGGTAACGAATTCCCAGAGAGCAGTATGCTGCGTGAGTGCGTTGCTTTTAACCCTGCCAATGGTACGTAGTTTTCCATCCTCTGAAGCCTGAAAAGTAGATCCACGCAGGATTATGTGGGCAACTTTGCACCATACCTGCAGATGAACTGGCCTGCTGTTAAATCTCAGTTACCAGTTTAATGGTATCCACTGCAGAGTGTAATCTGCTTTCTGACTTTGAGAACTTTCACACATGCAATTGCTCATTTTGCTACAGCCGATAAGATAGCTCTAGCCGGTAAGATAGCTCAGTGGGTTGAGTGATCGCTGCTGCAATGTCTATGGGATCTGCAGGTTGCAGGTTCCAATGCTGGTAAGGCCAACTCAGCATTTGATGCTTCTGAGGTTGACAAAGGAGTACCGGCAAGGTTGGGTGTTATTGTATGTATATTTGTTCTATATAAAGCACTCAAGTGCTATATAATAACTTTTCATTTGGTCTTGGACATCTGCGTGCATTCACGGTAATTTGGTAATATAGGCCTATACACACTTGATATTAATGATACATATGGTGATGCATTCTTGTATGAAATGTACATCACATTACAGTGATATCGTAACCATATCTTTCGTAGTATACTTAGGAACAATGCTACTGATGCCACTTCCTGTTTTGTCATGCAGTGAAAGGTCGTGTTCCACCGCTCCATGTGATGTCCCTTCGGGGTGGGGTCAAATGGAATCACTTCCTGGGATGTCATCAGAGGTCAAGTGTCATGTGATGTCACTTCCGCTACCCCAGACATTTTGGTGAAATGAGTCCCTGGGTGGGCTTTGGGAGATGGATGGAGTGGCTGCAGATTAGCTGACCTATTCAGACAAGGCAGCAGGAAGTGGCTAGGCACTGGAGATGAGAATAGTTTGTTTACTTCGTATGTTCTACCTCCTTGTTCCAATGACAGTTGTAGGGAAGCTGGCACACCAAACTACCAATGAAAATGAGTGTGCCTTCTGTTGGTATCAGGAGACTAATTTTGAATGCCTGAGCTCTTCTCGTAATATCGTAATATGTTTTTCTTAGTTTTCTTCCCACTACAGTTGCTCTGGATGAGTTCCGGGAGACCTAACAAGAACATCCACAGAGCATGGGCATGTCAAAAAGCAGTGGTTGGTGGGATTCTCGTCAGAACTGTGACTATGTTTTTAAACCCTCCCATCAAAGCCATGCTAATTGTTATAGGCTTAATTCACAAAGGTTTGCCCTGGAGTATCACAGTTTCATGCAATCCCATACTTTTTACCAATTCATAATTCACAAAGCCCAAGACTAGTGCAAATCAGTGCTAGGTAGAATTATATGCAGCACCCTTTGGGAAGACCACACACAATTAAGACTACAAGTGGTAGTACAAATTCACCTTTGGTACAAGCCTGTACTGCACAGTAAAGTGGTAGCGATGGCTGAGCAGCTAGACGTATCTCAAGAGCAAGTGAGCAGTATCAATAGTTACACAAAGGACAGCAATTACTATGATTCAAACAAACACTGCCTCAAGGTTTCTGAGTAAAAGAATATACATTTATTTACACATCAGTTGTAAAACATTTCACTAAAGTAAAGCAGTTGAAAAATCACACTCTTAATACACCACACCACTCCCAATAGATTCTGGACAAGTAAAACTCAAAATGAAGTATGAGCAAAATGGCACTCCAGTAATTTTAAAAAGGGAGGGAAAGACAAAAGTAGTTAAAAATTGAGCAGCACAAAGGAACTGCAGTGATGTAATCAAATCGAAAAGGCTTAGGGCCAAAGTCAATAGGACAAAAGTCTTTTGCTCAAGATCACACAGTTCAGGGTAGTTCGCGGTTAAGTCTTTGCCAAGAGTTCCGGACGAAGTTGGTCGGTAGAAAAGTTAGTTTAAAGAGTAGAGAAGGACAAGCCCTCGGATTGGTGAAAGGTTTCACACACCTTCAGCGCGGCTGGACGAAACGAACAATCAGATTTGCACAGTACCTTTAAATTGAGAAGAAGCTGTAGCTGAGGCGGACGTTCCTGGCAGTTCCTGTAGGCTCACGATTCCTGAAGCGACTGTCGGTCTGACATGAAGTAGGAAGAGGGTCCTGCACTGCCCAGGGAAGAAACCAGCAGCAGAGCAAAGCAACAAATAAAAGGTGCGCTCCTTAAAACCCAAGCAGGGTCTGACATTCCTGGCTGTACGGTTCACTGTAGCTCTGTACAGCAAATTCGAGCAGAGGAGGGAGTCCTGGCTTGCAGTTTGGGTGAACTGGTTGTTCCCACCAGCTCAGGGGAAGAAGATTCCTGGTAGATCTCCTCTGTCGTTGGAGTCTAAAGATTCGGACCTTCAGCAGGGCTTCACCGGGCGGTTCAGTCGTTGTAGGGGTCCTCTTTTGTCAGCTCCTCGTCGGTTCTTTTGTTCTAGTGGCGACTCTGCCTTTCCAATCCCAGAGACCTGCTTTTTATACAGTTTTCCCCCATTCACACAGCCTGGCTGTCAATCACACAGCAGGGTGGCTGTCCTGGCGGGACAGTCACCTAGCCAATCAAACAGGAGTGCAACTTGGGTTACCAAGGGAACCCATGGCAGGGGTCCTTAAACCCCTCCCTCACATCCTGCCTACCCAGGCTTTCAGGCGCCTAAGGAGGGCTTCTGTGTAGAAGCCCGGAAAGAAAAAACGATGAACAAAGTAACCAAACCTGGTTTGGGGCAAGGAGTAAAACATGAGAAAGACATTTTCAAAAAGAAACGGCGAATAAACCAGCCGGAACCATATACAAACGTATTTGGTCTAGCGGGTTTAAGTTCAAGAATATACCAAGATAGCCTAAAACACTACCAAGGTTATTTAAGATAACCGCGGTAGGAAACATAGGGTAGTTAGCACTGCCACCAGCCAAGTCTTGATGAAAAGGGAGAAAAACAATGCTCTAAGAGAAACAGACAAAAATTATAAGTATTAACCCTTTATGTAAGACAGTTTGTACTCGGTCTGTGGATTTAAATGACTAATAACGTTAATGGCTACTTTACATGTTCTGGGAGACAGTAGTCAGTCCCAGATAATGGAGTCTGAGTTGGGAAGTCTAAAAGACAACCCTGTGTCACTGCACTGAAGGTACTGTGTAACACACAGTAAAAAGATGATGCCTATGGAGTAGGTGAGGCTCCACAGTCTATGAACACAAGAAAATGTTAAACACACACAGCAAAACACATGTAAGAGTGGGAAAAAAGGCTCACACTATTAGCAGGTGAAAAAAATCAATCCTAGAAATCCAGCAAAGCTGCTGAGGGACTCCGTAGGTAAGGGAAATTAGGCATTCGGGAGTATTCTCCCTAACAATCAGGTATTGCCTGAAGCATATCCAGGGACGTCACTTCACCAAGATGTCTGGGGTAGAGAAATTGACATCACACACTCAATGACATCACAGGAAGGGATGTCATTTTACATTTGACCCTGGTGACATCACATGAAATGACATTTAACCCCGATGTCATCACCTGAAGTGATTGATGGGTGTAAAAACACAAGAAAGCTTACATTTCATAAAATCCAAAACCAGCACTAAAGCACGCATACGATTTTTTAGATACCAAACACATTTTCACTGGATTGCTGCCTTGACATGCCATGGAGGGGTTCATGTTATGACAGAGGTAGACCAAGTAGAACCAACATAGACCAGGGACACTGCCATGCATATGCCACTATAGCTGCATATGGCCATTTGCTTACACCATATGCCAATTATTGCTGCACATGTCAGGTCTAGTAATCATATGCTGAGTAAAACCCCACATTCACAGGTGCTGCCATAAAACACTGTTGCTAATGGAAACCTCTGAGGATACAGCCATCTTATGTCTGTTATAGCCTTATAGCCTAGATATGGTCAAACTATTTTAGCTTTGCATATCCACTTTCTTCTTTCATATGCCAAGTGCATCCTCAAATGTCCAGTAAGGCCACCCAATGTGATTAAGTGCCTGTACCTGTAATGGGCAAAATTCAGAAGAAAAGCCAAATGGCACAAACCCCAAACACTCTAACAAGTAGCAAAGAAACTTGTATTTCTCATTTTTACCACAGAAAGACTTTCATCGTAATGTCAGGATTATAGAGGCAATATCTATCAATCAAATTTTTATCCAAAAGTTAATTACAAACAAATTGAAATGGAACCCATAATACCTCAACCTCTTTCGATCCATACATGGTTCATTATAAGGAAGATCAAGAGGCTGACCACACAGCATTGTACTCTTATAATGCGCTGACCATAAATGCTGTTGATCATACTTTCCTGAGCTATCTGGTGGGTGTCATATACGGTTAAATAGATCTTGGTACGATTCACAGCAGTGACCTGCAGAACACTCATAAATCCAGCAGTCAGCACTTAACCCGCTGAGCTAACTTACCAGCTACTTCTTAAATGTGAATACCACAGAATTTGGTAATGCATTGGCTCTGGTGGTGGTTAGGTGTCTTATCACAGCACTTATATTTATACTGCTTCTAAGTACTTAAATAATGACATGGCCCACTAGTACAATGATAATAGTAGTGCAATGTTTTCTTTTGAAATTAAACGGACTGGAGGGGACAGGAGATGGGTAGATATCCTGATGAATGTTGTTAACTGTGTAATAGCCCAGCAAGTTCAAAGCTCCTCCCTGACTAAATGGAAAGAGTGGTTGCATTAAAATGCCAGTGTAGCCACATAAGAACACTTTTCATGCTTGCTTCATCATGCTTTTAAAGCAAACACGATAAGTGTTATTACATAGATAGACTGGCATGTTGGGTTACTAAATCTAGATATTACTTACTGTTGGCATGACATTTTTTTACTGGGCATCAATGATACTGTATCTTAGATTCCCAGTAAAAAATGTCATGCAACAGTAAGGCATGACTAGATTGATTGCATGAAAGTGCATGCTAGCCATGTAATAAGACTTATTATGCTTGCTTTATCATGCTTTTAAAGCAAGCATGATAAGTGTTATTACATTGCTAGAGTGCGTTTTCATGCAATCAGTCTTGACAGTTCTTACTGCGGCATGATATATTTTACTGGGCATCTATGATACAGTATCAAAGATGCTCAGTAAAGCATCTCTCCTCGCCCCTCCACCATCCCCTACCCTGTCCAAATCAGCCTCCCAAACTGACATAAACCCAACACAAGCTTTTCACACATTCATTCAGCATTCACACAGCATTTCTCTAAAAAAGTATTCACACAGCATTTACTTGCGCATTCAAACACACATTAATGCGTTCAAACAGCATTCACACATCATTCACTTGCTTATTCAAACATATTCACACATTCAAATAGCATTTATTTGCTCCTTCAAACATACTTTCATGCATTTAAACAGCAGTCACGCAGCATTTACTTGCTTATTCAAAAACACATTCATGCCTTCAAACAACATTTATTGGCTCATTCAAACACATATTCACACATTCAAACATCATTCACACAGCTCATACTTGCTCATTCACACACATACACGCATTGAAACAGTTTATTTTCACATTCAAACACACATTTACGATTCAAACAACATTTACTAATTTATTCAAGCACGCATTCATCTATTGAAACGGCGTTTATTTTCACATTCAAACACACATTCATGCATTCAAACATTTACACAGCACATTCTCACCCATTCTTTTTTTTTTTTATTTATTTGTTTTGGTTTATTCAAACCTTTACAAAGAGAAATGTATACAAAAAAAACCCAACAGATTTCATTAAACACAGATATCACAATGTACAGAAAACAGATTTCATTAAAGAAAAAAAATTTCACAATACATTATTTATGCATTTCAATTTCATTAAAATACAACATACAGAAATAACCTACTCCAATCCAAAATATATAACCACCTTGCAAGCTCATTGACCTTTTTAAACTATAACACATTCTGCATCATCCATTTAGGCACCAAAGGTTTATGTCAACATACAAATGTTTTTCAAAAATTCGTTGACTTTTATTTTCAAGGCGATAGAAGAACCATGAAGCATTTCACACCACAGTTTATTTCTATCCACCCCGGCTGTATTATAGACAAAATGTGCAAAGCTTTCCAATCTCTTCTCACGAAGATTTGGACATTCCAGTAGTAAATGTTTTAGGGATTCACCTACGTCTTTTGATTTACAGAACCAACAAACTTCTGTCCCACAGGAGCTCAACCCCCGAATAAAGAGAATCTCATTTGTGCTTAAAACGTTAAATCTGAATCGCATGTAATAGTTTCAAAATTCTCTTGAAGGATATTTTTTCAGATATGTTTCCGGGTAAGGACAGAATTTCCAATATGACACACTTTCAGTGTATAGCTTCGAGATTAGCAGAACTACATTGTTCTCCAACCAATCAAATGCATTAACAACCTCCTTCACTTTGTGTGGAAAGTTGATAAGTGCATTTACCGATAGACCCAAATCAAGAAGTTTCTTCTCACAGTCCTCTTTTAGATTAAGCATAAAATTTCCATTTGACGCATGTTTCAGATTAGCATAAATTGTGCCATTTTCAGCTACCAAACATTTTCTTAATAGAGCCAATTTTTTATTAAACATGATACTATTGAGTGATCGTAGACCAAGTTCGTATCTTATTAGCTCTAAAGGAATACAATTTGGAACATAGTATAGAACTTTTCGCCATATCATAGATTCCAGTTGGCGTAAAAAGGACCACATCTTTTTAGAGAAAAATTCGCACCCATAGGACAATCTTGGCAACACCTTAAGCCTATAAAACAAGATGCAAGGTTCAAGAGTAAATTTGCCATATGTTCTTTCAATGCCTTTTATTTGGTTGAGAGCTACTTTTGCTTTTTGTATCAGTCTGGTCTTTATTACTTTACTGGAGTTACTGGAAAAAACATACCCCAACCAGATTAAGACAGATTGGCTTTTGATTTTAGCACCATTACAGGTCCAATACAAAAAAAATGGAGTTGGACTTTTGCAGCCCAGGTGAAAGATTATGGTTTTGCTCGGGTTAATTTTCAGTTTTCTTTCTTCAATAAACAAACCAAAATCATTTATAAGCTTTTGCAGGCCGATTTTTGTGCAGTCCATTAATAAAAAATCATCAGCATATGACACCCACCTAACAATTGAGCCTCCAATTGTGGGTCCAATTAGACCACTAGAATCCAAGGACCTGCCTGCATTAGACACATACAGATTAAAGAGTGTTGCAGCTAATCTGCAGCCCTGTTTAAGCCCATTCTCGGTGGGAATAATATCAGACATGTTTCCTTTGTTGTTTAGTCTGACTCTAATTGATGTTTCTGTATAAAGATGAATAATTATGTCTAACTGGTCTTTATCTATGCCTAACATTGACAAGGTTTTCCATAAAGTGGGCCTGTCAACAAGATCAAATGCGGAACTAAGGTCCATGGATGCAATATATAAATGCTTCATAGCTTTTTGTTTGACCGGACTCATTAACTCAACCATCAGCAGACCTCCGGCATCAGTACCTATGGCTTTACGAAAACCAATTTGCCTATAGTCAAGTATATTGTTGTTATCAATCCACATTTTCAGTTTTTCAAGTACCATACCAGCAAAGATTTTTGACTCCACATTCATAAGTGAAATAGGGCGGTAATTTTTGGGACACAGACGATCACCTTTCTTAAATAGAAGCAAAACATATGACACTTTCCAGTTATTTGGGATCTTTTTTTTAAGGCAAATGTCCACAAATAAAAAATGTAGGATCTTAGACCACAGGTCAATATTGTTTTTTAGGTTGGAAAAAGATAAAAGATTGGGACCCGGGGTGGAGGTAGGCTTCTCTTTTTTAATTAGGCTTCTGATATTCAGAATGGATGTGTCCAATTGCCATACAGCATCTATGAAAACCTCAGACCACAAGCAATATTCCGGAGACTTATATAAAGAACCAAAGTACTTGGACCATACCCCAGCATCAATGGGGTTCAGTTGTAAACACTGTTGATTACTGTGGTCTTTATTTATTAAAGACCAAAAGCTGGTATTATTATTCCCATGCATGGTCTTTAACATTGCCTCTCCATCCTTTTGAGCCAGCCCGCCTTTGATACTCTTGATCCAGTTCTTATATTTTTGTTTACATTGCCTAATTTTTAGACTCCTCTCTGATACCCCCATATCTTTTCTCTTTATATTTCTGATATTTTTTCTCAAAGTGATCTTTGCTTTTTTTACAGTCTCAGCAAATATATGTGTGTGCACTTTAATTGATTCTGTCATCACTTCTGAGCACCTTGCTACAATGTAGGATATCTTCAATATAATCACCAAAATTATCGACCGAGTAGCAGATCAACTTTTTCTCATAGTTTGAATATGCAAAGTCCTGTGAAAAAATGTAGTTAACCTTTTCCATTTTGCCACGATTTCATTTTACATGTTTGCCATCAATAAATGCTTCAATTTGAATAGGAAAGGACATGGTTTCATTATTACCCTTACTCCAAGGGAGTTCCAGCTTTAGCATTGCATGATCACTATTACAATTTTCTATAACTTCTAGCTTTTTACAGTACAGTTTCTCATGAGTGGTCACAAATATATAATCTAGTATGGAACATGACCCACGAGCAGCCCAAGTAGGCATGATATTGTAGACTGGTTCCATGCCCCAACTCTTTCCAAAATCCAACCATTGACAACCTCTAGTTTTTTTACTATCCAGATTGGATGAAAAGGCACGTATCTGGTACTGTTCAGCTTTTGTAGGTGAACAATCCGCATTCAGATCCCCCGCAAGCAAAACAAAACCTTGTGGGTATGAATCAAGCCAGTTGCATATCTCTTCATTTAGATAGACAAAAAATTCCTGTAGTTCACATCTATTCTCATTACATGTATTCCAATATACGTTGAACATCAACAAATGAGCAATTCCAGCCTCTGTTATCAATTCAAAACTAGCTCTTATGGCACAATCCAGTACAAAAGAACTATCCAGAAGTTTAATACACATATCAATTCTATAAGCCAGCAGCAAACCACCACTTGGTCTACCTCTATCTTTTTCTTTTGCAGCTAATCCTAGGGTATTAAAACCATCAATGTACAAGCCAGAGGTGACCCAGGTTTCTTGCAACAACACAAAGTCATATTCATTAAATTTCACACATTGCACAGTGTCTAACAAAAGATGTTTATATCCCCTTGTATTCCATGATACAACTTGGAAATGAGACATCGTGCTAAAGTGGTTTAGAGACCGATTTCAGTTGTGCAATGGATTCTCGTAAGGACAGTGCAAGCCAACGCCACTCTTGCATGTCCTTTAAACAGGACTTAGCTTCATTGATAGCCACCATCCTTTCATTTTGTATTAGAGGTAATTCAGATGTTCTAATCTCGGGAGTTCCATTGTACATTGGCAGCTTAGAGTTGACAGAATTATTGTAAGGTATAACATCGAAGCCTCTCCTCTGTAAGGAGCCTACCTCCTTTAAGAGAAGCGCTCTAATCAGGGGAGATTTGATAGTCAACCTTACATAATCATATCTCAGATTATGAATGAAGTCCACAAGTTGTATATCCGACGATGTTATCAGGCAAAGTTCAGGGATTTCATTAAATAAATTCAATATACATGGTCTATTCAAAGAACTAGGACCACCTTCTTCAAGTACATAATACATAATTAAACTATGCTCCTCTGGAAAAGCCGGTGCCCTTAAATGTCCAAATGGCGGATCGTTCTGCACACTATGTCTTGTAGGCGCGGGCCCATTGTCAACGATAGGCATTCTGCATAGGGGTTCATATAACCTATCCGTCATACGAGTAGTGTCTACAAAATCCCCTGTAGAAGAATTTTCGTTAGGTTCATTCAAAGCATAACCATTATAACTTGTGGTATATTTCTTTTTTAAGATGTTATCAACGATAATTCCCAGATTATGTTCCGAGACCCCTTCAAGACCATGACCTGCATCTTTTATAGCTGCCTCTGGTTCTGGGTTACTTGTCTGCCCACGTTCTTCATTTATATGTCGAGAGTCTACATTTCGGTCCTCAAATAATGTTTGAGCCACGGTATTGGTCAGATTATCATCATGCAGGATGTTTTTAGTAACCTTCGACAAGGCACCCACATTACCACTCAAGTTCTGTTTTTTTAGTATATTTTCAACCAAACTGCAAACCTCTTGTTCAGTGAGACCCTTCTGGGTCTGCACACATTCTTCATTTTTAGGTCGAAGGTCTATATTCAAAGGCCCACTTGAAGATTGAGCCAAGATGTCATTCAGTTTATCATCATACAGAGTATTTTTAGTGACTTTCGGCAAAACTACCGTATTTTCACTCAGCCTCTGTTTTTTTAAGATGTTTTGAACCATACAGCAAACATCTTGCTCTGTAAGACCATTCGGCGGGGGCGCGCGTCCAACCACCTTGGATACATTCATCGTGTCTTGCTCGACCATAGGAATCTGAGTAACAGTTCTTACTTGTGTATTCAGAATTTCACTGACTTCAGGCCCAGATACAGCGTGTATTTGCAGATCCTCAACACTAACCACGTTATCATTCATCAAGTGAGGAGGTACACAAGGAGACATGATGCCTGTTGAGGATGGTGTATTGGGGCGTGACTGCATTTCTGGATTTTTAAAAATATCAAATATGTCAGCCACACCTCTTTCCATACGCCTAAGATTTTTATCAATCCTATCTGTCACCTGTTTGTGTTTTAAAGCATCTGTTAGTCTATTAGCACCCTCAGTATAATCTTTCTCAGGTTTATTTCCTATTTCTGTTATACCTTCATATGATATATGCTTCCTTCTTACAGTACTGGGCATAGAATTTGTTCGTGGTTCCTTGTTGTTACAAAGGTCATCACCATCAAATCGCATGTCCAGATTTCTCATAAACTTAAGAGAGCTGTTGTTTAAACCCTTAGACTGAAAAATATTTTTTTTCTTTTTTGCTTTTTTTGCTTGTTTTTTAGAAATGTTTGTTATCACAGGGTCATTCACCATATTCAGTCCTTTCTCACTATCTTCTGTGCCATCTGAGAACGCATTTACTTTGGACTGTTGTGCAAGTACTTCTTCCTGGTCCAGGATTGTATTATCAGATATAAGTATAGGTACATTTCGGACATCCTGGCCCAAAATTGTGTTATCAGAAATAAGTATCGGTGCACTACTAGCGTCCTGATTACATGTTGGTAAGCTACCTGTACAAATATTTTGATACACCAGTTCCTGATTTAGGGTTTTTTTGTTGCCTTTTTCGTCCCACTCATTCATTATATTAGAGCACAATTCGGGTAAGGCTCTTAGTGCAAGTACAATTTCATTCAGTAGTCTAGACTGCTTCTTGAGCTCAACAAACATGAGCGCATTCACACTAGCATGCTCATTGTTTGTATTTCCTTGTACATTGCTAGAGTATTGGTTAACCTCATCCTCTGTGATAGTTTCAAGATGTTGTGTTATTCCCCTTAGGGATTGATCTGCTGTACTAAAAATAGGGGGGGTGTTATCAAACAGGAGACTTGAGTTTAAATCACATGGTAATGTATTATCGGGAGCCAAGGTACTATCCCCTTCATACAGACTTTGGGAGGAGACAGGAAAAACCGTATTGCACATGTCTGAAGCACTCCCACAGACATTTTTACACGACTGTGCACTTTCAATTAGATCATCATCTGTGTCTGACGTGCCAGGCAGGGCTGTCGCTACAGCCAATGCCATGCTTGCACGACGCGTCAGAATATTAGGCACAAACGTTGCTTTCTGAATTATTTTCCCTTTGTGGACAGACATTTGGACTATTGGTAGGTACCTAAGTACATCAGTGGTCTTACCGCTCTCTCTGAATCATCCGCCCACAGCGCAAGCCATTCACCATTTCAATTATCTTGCATAAGCTGTTTCACAAGCCAAATAAGTTGGAATCAATAAAAGTGGAGACCACACATCTACCCCACAGCCTGCACACCGCACGTCGCACAGTTAACAGTAAACAGTACTTCCCGTATTTCCCACGGTGCGCGCGCGAGTGCGCAGGCTGAAGGGTTTAAGTAGGCGGTGATAGGAAGGAGGGGGCGTCGCAATCCACAGGAGGCGGAAGCAACACCAAGTCCTTAAACAGAAAGGGAGACAGAATATAATGTTGAAGCTTTTGTACTTGGGCAAACGTGTCACCGCCTACAGGTAAATGCGCATAGAACTCATAGAATACACGTACACGTAGAATACACGTCTATGTTAAATCCTCACGAGGCACTCGTGTAAAGAACAGTCACCTTTTTTAGTGCCTATGGGACAGGCAAGCCGCGGTGTTCGCGGAAAAGACGTCCTCCAGGCGAAAATCCTCACAGTTTCCTCACTGCAGCGGAATGTTTCAACTTGGCCTTATTTAATGCCTTGCTCCTTTACACATGATGGCGGTCTCCATCTCCACCGTGCATTTGTACATGCATCTGTGCCTCCATTCTCATTATCATCTCCTGCATGCGACGAAGCTGCAGCTACTTCGCTGAATCACCCATTCACACATGCATAAATACAACATACACATTCAAAATTACACACAGAGTGCTTCCTAGTTTCTGCACTTGTGCGCAGGATCCCTGCCTCTGCACTGCTTTACCAGGGGTCGCAGATGCAGTGGCAGGGGCAGCAGGGGAGTCACCAGGTGACACAGCTGCAACCCCTGGCAACCTTAAATGGTATCCGTGAACTTTACTAAGCTCACCTCACATGTACACTTAACTTGTGTCCTGCACGAGCAGACCGAAACAATGTAAACATTTGGATTTGAGCTGCAAAAAGGTTTGAAACTCACTTTCCACCCAAGGTACCTTGCTATAGCAATTTTGTTAATTGTAACCTACCCCATTTCCATCTGTGAAGGCTGCCACTTTGAGTGGCCTCCATGCCATGACCCAGAGCAACTGGTGAGCAACACTTTAGGGTGCCACGAGCAACATGTTGCTCCCCGAGCTACACATTGGGAATCACTGCAATAAAGGTTCTGTCAGGGGCCCTAGGGGTTGGGTGGAAATCCATATCATGCTGTTTCTGTTTGGCAGCCATTAGCCAATGGGCACCCGAAATGGAGGGAGGACCTGTGAGACCGACTAATGGTCAACGAATGACAAATGACTTGTGAGCATACTAGAAAGGTCTCTCAAAAAATATTTTAGATAATTAATTTAATTTGCATGATGGGGTGTTTTTTGGGCAACAGTGATACTCAAATTAAATGGGACGGGGAGCAAAGATGATAGGGGTGCATATCTTCATGGCTAATTTCAATCATATGTGGTGGAGGTTCGATAGTGTGCCCTCCTTTTGGAATGTGTCAGTTCATTTTTTTTTAAATCGCTTTTGGGGATGCAGAAACGAGGCTTTGGGTGTTACTTGTCTGCATTGTGTTCTACAATATCAAACCACGTAACAATCATGGTTGTGTCTTGTTGTGAACTAAACTTTATTTAGTTGGATCAGCCTGGTTGGACCCTCAAGGTGACTGTGGCCCTAGACTATGCTTGACACTTTTGCCCCATATTCAACCGGGTTGTTTGATAAAGCTAATGTCACATCCTCTCATTGGTATGTAACAATTTGTAATGTAACATTTTATAACATTTTCTAAAGTAATTCAAATAAATAAAATAAATCAGCAAGGACGCCTGCAGCTCAAAAAGAATGAGGCGACAGCACAAAGCCAATACAGTCTTATATATTATACAAAGTTCATAATGCATTTTCTCCTTTTTACGTAGTCCGTGGGTGATTGATTCAGGATAAGGAAGCAGTGTTATTTCTCCTGAGCTTCCCTTCATGTCAGTTAGCACTCACTGACATCACACTAGAGGAATACAATGCAATCAACAACATGTGGTTTTACAGGTCCTCCATGAAAACACTTCTTGGAGAATCCATCCCCCCCCAAACACTGTTCATTTGTCATTATTGGGCCCTTGTCTCTCTTTGGTGTCCTATAACTCCTTTGAGAATTCCAATATGTGTATAACTTACAGTTAGGGGTATTTTATTCACTATGTACATAGATGCCATACCCGACTCCCACCCGAAATCGCTGGTGTCATTTTTCCCATCTTTTCTCATTTTCTGCAGTTCTCTTTCTCCTTTTATTCTTTGTTATTTTTGTTAAATGTCTTCTAATCATTTCATAGCACTGTGCCTGTTTGTCATTATATATTCCCTTTGCATACCTCTACAATCGCCTGTGGACCACTTCGGTGGTGATGGCGCGCGGTATAAATACCTTTAACATTAACATTAACATTGCATTTCTTCATTAACTCTTTATTTGCCATTTTTCGCTCTTTGCTCTTTTTGTCATGGCCAAGTTGTGATGCATTCCATCACTTTATTCGTCTTTTCCCATTTGTTTATCATTAGTTTCAATTATTCTTTTGATTATTTTTTCTTTTCAATCCATTCTGGCCCGGTTTCCATCTCTCTTCCATTTTATTAATGAATTGCCCATTTCCTTTTTCTCTTTATTCTCTTTTCAATCTGTTTTCCCAAAACCTCTTACACACCTCCGCCTTGGAACACTGGAACAAAGCTTCCTGTAAAAAGAAGCAGGACACGTGATTGTGTCACGAGCACCATCTCAAGCCACCAATCAATGAGAGATGGAGATACTGCTGCACTTGAGGAATTACGATATCAAATCTACAGCAATACGATATTACACTCAACTAGTGATGTGCTGTCCTTCTTACAAGAGAGATGTTACATCACAACTTGATTCTAATATAGACACGATGTACTGCATGACTATTTTGTTACACGTGGTCCTATGTACGAGATGAAGTAACATTGAAATTCACATTACAAGCCACCAAGGAGTTTCATGACCAGACAATGGGCCTCATTCCGAGGTTGGAGGTAGCCAACCCTCTTACCCCATACCGGGTGCAGGTTCCCTGAATGGGGAATTACCGGGTAATTCCAACCTTGGAGGACCCGTATTTCCCCATTATGGGGACCCATCCCCATTCCCATTCGAGCCCCCTTGGGGCTCAATGGGAATGGGGAGGAAGCTAACAATGGGCCCGTCAATAACGTTAGCTCCCTGGTCCTTTAGCGGGTCCCGCTAAGGGCGCCTGGTAAAACCAGCCGCCCTTAGCGGGACCCGCTAAAGGACCTCGTAATGCGGCGGTAAGGGGTTAACGGCACTGGCACCCTTACCGGCACCGTTAACCCCTTACCGCCGCACTCGTAATGAGGCCCAATGCCTTGAGGCCCAAGGATGGATGTCTTATAACGCTAAGGAATTTCAGGGAGGTTTGCATTATCATTTTCATATATATTATTTTGCGTAGACCAACCCCTTTTCGCTCTGCCCTTATTATTGAATGCATTATTTGGGATGTCTCTTATTTTCCAATCGCGCTTCTTTGGAATCACCTCTCCACCCACACAACTCATTTCCACTCAATTTCCTTCCCTTCTAAAATTCCGTTCTTGGGTCTCTGGCCGATGATCTCTCGATATGTTGCGCAGTGCTCGCATAGAATGAGTGGTTCAACTAAGGTTGCATTGCGCGCAAGTGTTCACTCAGATGTGGTGAAGGAACATGGAAGGTGTTCTGCTGAGTGCTGTATCCATGCACCTAATGCAGTTGGTGACGCAGAGAGAAAGAGCTTTGGCACCATTGCTCCTTCTTCCTTCGCAATGTCTAAGGAAAGGAGGATGCCAGTTCTGCACCACCTGAAAGTGTGATAGACATTATAGCATCAGAAGTCACCTTTAATAAGTGATCCGCATATATTAATCTGTTGTTATTTTTCTTTATTGGTGCTCGATGTTGTAAGGAAAACCTATGCACTACTTTAAAATGTCATCTACACCAATAATTGTACACCTCACCAACCCCACCATCCGTGACTTCATACATGACATGCTAATATGTTATAGGTAGGGTTTGCTATTTAAAGTTTTTTTTCCTGTGCTTTCAAAAAATGTGGAATCAGTGTTTATCTGTTTTTCCCATGTTTCCCCTCAAATAAGTCACAGATAACTTTACTTCTCCTGTGCACACAAACCATTCCTTTTATTACTGTATGTGTGAAATGTACAATCAGCAAATCATAGAGTATATAGACGTATTTGAATCTGTTTTTCTTTTATACAGAGAATTGTATTGCTTTTACTTTAAGTATAAATTCTGAATGGGCACTAGCATCGCAAATCTAATTGGCTCAAAATGGTGTCACATTATATTTATTAACTTTATAAAGCCTATGTATTGCTTCACTGCAAGTTCATTGAAAGGCTGCCAAACAATTTATGGGCAGCCTTTTCGAAAAGGTGAAGCCATGTTTTGTCTGTGTAAGGTTAAACAAAATCTCTGCTAAGCACAAGGCGTGCGGCGATGAATGAAGGGCAAGAGGGGAGTGGATTTGATGCTCAGGTGGTCATCTATAAAAGGCGCCCGCTAATATGTGCTACAGTGAAAATACAGGTGCAGAAGGAATGACAGGAAAAAGAAAAACATCAGAAGTAGCCTTTCCTACAGATTATCTGATATGTGAGCATGACAAAGTTAGAAATCACTACGCTGGGCACGCAATGTCAATCAGAGTGTGCCCCCAGCAGGCCCCTTTTATCACTGCCACTGCTTTAAGCAGCTCACGTTAACAATGACAGCAAATACAAAGCACACACAAAAGAAAGCCATTAGTCATGAAAGTATTGTTTTCCTAATTCTACTCAAAGCAAGCATTCTTAATCAGTGGGGTGTGAACGGGTTTTATCGGTTAAGAGTTAATTCAGGAAAGATTGGTTATATAGTGGTACAGTGGGACACACAAATTGCACTCAAATTAGACCCCAATTATTACTCTTATGTGGCCCTAACACACAGTGCAATGAAAATCACAGGTGAGTGTTAGGAAAGATTTTTCTTTAGGCAACTTTCCCTACATATTCTATGGACCCCCAAACTTCTTGCGTTTCTTTTGAACCTGTCCTGACTTTTTACAAGGAAGTGAAGCCTTGATCTTCACTACCTGGCCTGCGTGTGAAGTGGTTTGCTAAACAGAGAGCAGGTGGTCGATCACTTTCTTCAGTGGGCTCTCTTCTTTGCAACAGTTTTCACCTCCATCTTCATTTTGAGCAGGAACTCCTTACGTTCTGGAAAAGCTTCAAGACCTTCCTCTTTACCTCTCCCTTCCCTCCCTCTCTGCCCTTCTTATGCACATTAGGTTGACTGGCATGCAGGGCCCTTATGCATCCTCAGGCCCTGACCCCCCACATCTATCATCCCACCTGCCATCTCCTCTGCACTTGCCTCGGCCCACCCTCCCCCAGTGGAGGTTGCACTTACCTTCTTCATAGCACGTCACCTGCTGCTCTCCATGAGCACCACAGCACCTATCCCTTACATCTCTCCCCTGTGCACTTGCACGTTCTGAACACTAACAAGGCATGGTAGGTTTGTCTTCCCCTCCCCATTGTCTCTTCTTACTTTGTTGTAATTAATTATTTAACATTGTTGTAATTACATTGTTTATCATTCCCTACCCCCTCCATGTTGCCCTGTGGGCGGTTTGAAATCGTATTTGCTTCCTGTATAAGCACCTAACAAGTGAACAATAAATACATAATCAAATACATGTGCAAAATAATATACAAGGTCATAAAATCATTTTACTGGAATAGAATCACCAAGAAACCTAACACCTGTAGGGAACTCCACAAGATTATCTCTGAGTCCAAGTCCCCTTTCTGCACCACCTCCTCACCCTCCCACACCCAAGCAGTCTGAGAGTCTCTCTCAGACCACTTCCACAACCTAGCCCGAGAAAGAAACCTCACTATTGGCACTAAAATAGCCTCGCTCACGCCCCACTCCCCAGCACCCACGACAGGGCTCTCAGACCCACCCTCCACTCGCTCGCTCTTTTCCTTCTTCTCTCCTATCCCCCACACATAATATCTAAAGCTACTAGCTAACAGCTGCCCCTCAGAATCCCTCAGAGACCTGTGTCCTCCTAGTCTGCTAAAAGAAATCGTATCCTGAACGTTTGCCGGCAACATCGCTCACCTCACGCACTTTCCCAACAGTCTTTAAGATCTTGTACATCAAACCTCGGCTTACAAAACTCAGCTCGTCCCCTTTTACTGACAAACTACAGATCTATCTCAAACAACCACTTCATAGCTAAACTAATCGATGGAATAGCTTTACCCAACTGTGCCTTTTCACAGAAACCAACTTCCTTCTGACCTGCCTTTTCTGGCTTCTGACCCTTACAAGGAACTGAATCGTGTCCAGTCTCCATCTTGGATGATCTCAAAATAATCTAAGACTCAGAAGGTTGTGCCACAATAATCCATCTCTACCTCTCAGCAGCCTTTGACACCATTGACCACCTCACCCTCACTGAAAGACGCCACTCTCTTGGAACCAGGGATGCAGCTCTGAAGTGGATTTCCTCCTTTCTCTCCAACAGATCCCAAATAATACACCTACCTCTCCTCTCCTTGGCTCCCCACCCTGTTACTCATGGAGTACCTCAGGGCACCTCTCTTTCCCCTCTGCTCTTTAACATATACCTGGGCCTCCTCTCCATTCTGATCAATTCACACGCCCTGTCGTTCTATAACTATGCAGATGACACCCAAATCATCTTCAAGATCCCAAAGGACCATTCCTCCACATCCCACGACTTCGCCTCTTGCCTCACAGATATCGATCAGTGGATGACTGCTAACAACCTTCTCCTCAACCCCGGAAACTAACTCTGAAATCATGATCTGTGGCAAGACTGTCCTCCTCCCCCAACCCACCCCTTGGATGCTCTCCCTGGGCCCACCCCCCTCTACCTGCAACACAGTAAATAACATTGGATGCACTATGGACTCAGACCTGACACTATCACATTACATCAACACAGTGATAGAATCCTGCTACCTATACCTATGCATTCTCTGACGCATCTTCCCATACTTGACCTTCCCACGCAGAGTTGCCATGATCGTGGTTATAGCCCTCTCACACTTAAACTATGCTAACTCTATGCTATACTTGGGGGGGGGCTCTGCATCACAACTCAGTAAACTCCAACGGGTTCAAAGCACAGCAGCAAGTCTCCTTCTTGCCCTACGCCCTATGGAATACATCACACCCGCCCTCCCTTTCCTTCACTGGCTGCTGATCAGGCAACAATCCACCTTCAAGGTAATGTGCATCACCCACTGAGCAGTGCACAACACAGGAACAGAATATCTACAACACAAACTCACACCATACAGACCCTCCAGAAACTTGAGATCAGGCACAGCGCTCCACATCATCCTAGTCACAAAGTCTACCAGAATAGAGGGATTGTCATTCTCTGTCCATCTGGAACTCGATTACATTTAGCATCTGCCGAATAGAGGATCATATGGCTTTCCGGAAGGCAATCAAGACTTAGCACTTCCCTTCTGCATCCTGACTGACCTAGTCCACCTCCGGGATGAAGTATCACCCCCACACAGGAAGGTGGGGGCACCAGATGAACCACCTGATGAGACACCAAGGCCGTACCTAGCCCACATGGCAAGGAGTCCAGGAAATCTGTATGATACAATCTGCAAAACCTCATCTTAACTAGGTATCAGCCTTGATTCTCTGGTACGTATGGAGTGCCATACGTACAATAAACCAATGGAACATAGCTGTACCCCCTCCTGGGCATGGCCACCCACCTGCACTCATCTGCCATAACCACTGCTCGACTTCACACCACACATCACCACTGCCATAAAATGCAGCTCACTCTCATGAAATACTTGGTCTAGCCGTACACTTACACTCTTGACAGTCTATCACACCACCTATACACTATCCAGATCTCCACGGGTTGCCATCAGGAACTTAGCCACCTTACCCAGCTTTGTGCTGGCTAAAAATGCACACACTCATTCTAGAAATCTTCCTCAAACCTCACATCTCAGACTTCCAAGGGCATTCACTCCACAGTGCTTTGAGGCCATACCAATGGCAGCAGTTGCTATACTGATGCCATATAACATAATATATACACATCTTTTTTTTTATGAAAGTGTGTTCACAGAGCAGCTTTACCATATGCCAGTTCTTTCATGTTTGCTTGAATTAATTAATGAAATTATGAATGCATTCATTTTTTATTCATCCTTTACTTCCTCATCTCTAAACTCCTGAAAGTTGCACTTAAAAAGAGCATGCAGAGTATGAAAGTTTCCTTCAGAATCCCATGTTCTTGTCTTTCTTTCTGGAGAGACCAGCACTTTAACTGGCAATTCATGAAAGTCCTCTTTCACATGATAAGTGGAACACAATATGGCTTGTTTAATGGCTGCCACAATAAGCTCATTGCTGTTAGAATTCTTGTATCAAAAACATGGCGTTCATACGACTGTTCGGAGCCAGAAAACCATCAGCATAACATTCACCTCCTACTGCATTTACCACATCAAACAGAGCGTCTTTTTCCTCCGTGAATTACATTACCTGGGAGACTTATCTCCTAGAAACAGGCCTGGTGGGAACACACGCTGAAAACTCCGGGGCCTTTTGTAGCAAACTCACCCATTTTTAGAGACTTTAAATTCAAATGCCGGGCCCAGTGAAGTGTATCACGCTCCACAGAGATGTGCCTATTTATTACGCTTCTCAAAGTCGAAGCAGCAAGGTTTCCTATATCGAGCATATTTCTCAAACCTTCTGAATCCGAGTTATAACTAACTCTAACGAAAATATGGTAGCTCTGCGTGGCTGTGTAGAGGGAATAAATGATCGTACAGGCAATGCAAGGACGCCAGCTCTATGTTTTGCATATTTATTGCAGCAATATTCTTACAAAAAACATCACAGTATTTTTTTTAACATTTGAAACATCTATTACATGTTTGTGGTGCACACCAAAAAGAGTACGCAGGCGTTACCCTAAAAGGTTTAAAATAATGGAATGGTTTGGATCACTGTGCAGGGGCCATGTGTTTTCTGGTTTCAACTCCTGTTGAGGTTATTCTTGTGGAGACAATAGTACACTGAAGTGTGAGCCGGTCCTATCCCGTTGGAGTGCTGGGATTCTCAGGAGCAGACAATGGGGCATACATTTCCCTCATGCCTTAAGCAAAAAACATTAGAGGAGTAAGAAGCAGAAAAGAACAGTGATAGGCATAAAAAGGTCCAAGGGGAGAAGGATAAGTGGGAAGTCTCAATGACCATTCCATAATCACATCCAAAGTATATGTGAAAGAGTTTCCTGACCGCAGCATAAATTACTGTCGTTTCAGCAGCATTCCAATACGGTGTGCAGAGCATGCCATGTTGGTATTTGCCTTTAGGTACTGCCGCATGCAGTAGAAGGCTGGATACAATGATAAACAATAGAGAGTGAACGGCTGCGCTAGGGTACATATGAAAGAGGTTGCAGGAAGGAAGAGGAACTGAATTGAGAGTCGTGGTGGTAAGTGGGGTGTTCCATGTGTACGTGGGCTTTAGTTCTCTTCTAAAATCCATTACTGATGTGGGGCAAGTTTGACATGAGGTGGAAGGCTATTCCACAGTTCAAGTGGGGAGGTGCATTGTTATATATAAGATGTATATGTAAATCTTCGCTAAGTTCTCTGGGACATAAACGCCATCCTCCTTAAGGAAGGCCCCAGGGGCATTACCTGATGCGGTAATGGACAGCCGGTGAGGGGCTTATTGCCATTAGTACCACGGCCCATTAGACCGGGCTACTAATGGGCCGGGGTACTAATGTCAATATGCCCCTCACCGGTGGGCCACTATTAAAGGGAGAACCGACTACGTTTCCCTGACCTCGCTTACCGCCATGGCCAGGGAAACATAGTCTCTTCTCCCTTTCCATGGTGGCCATAGTAAAAAAAGAAAATAGCCACAGTTGAACAGGAGAAGTGGCTACACGTAGTCTCTTCTCCCTTTCCATGGCTGCCATTAAAACAAAAGAAAAAAGTAAACAAAAAAATGGCTGCCATGGACAGGGAGAAGGGACTAAGTGTAGTCTTTTTATTATTTAGCAATGCAACATCCATGATGGGGGCTATATTATGATATTGTTTTAGAGTGATCATTGTATTTAGAAATGAAAGAGCTGCATGAGATGAAGACACATATGTGATCATGTAGGATGCTTTTTTATATGTTTATTTTTATTCTTGCCTAACCTTTATGGTTTGATATGATTTTGTAATCCATATTGTCAAAGGTTGCATAAAGGTTCAGTAAGATGAGAATGGCCAACCTGCCATTGATTGCGATCTCTAGAAGATCATCT
Organism: Ambystoma mexicanum; assembly: GCF_040938575.1. Taxonomy (NCBI): domain Eukaryota; kingdom Metazoa; phylum Chordata; class Amphibia; order Caudata; family Ambystomatidae; genus Ambystoma; species Ambystoma mexicanum. The sequence continues at coordinate 360,566,455 of NC_090937.1, read as the reverse complement.
ATGAAAGTTACTAGACAGGATTTGGTTCCAATCAGGAGGTATAACTGGCAGTGATAAAGCAGCAAATGGGTTACCACACATGATTGGAGATTGCAGGTAACTTCTTTTTGCAAGAGCTTTACCAGACAGGAGTGAATGGTTTTGGGGTAGCAGATCCCTGGGTGTTTCCAGTCTACTGTGGTATTTTATAAGTAAAGGGGTGAGGAATGAGTATTTAACGGATCTGGGCATTGTGATGAATTGGAGATGTTGATGCAGGCCAATATAGGTTGGGTCAATAAGACTATACTGGCAGCCACTTTGCTGATATGCGGGATTGCCTGGGTTTTGTCAGGCCTTATTCCTTTAGGTAGTGGTAGGGTGGATGCCTCATTCAAATGGATGAAGTAGAAATGGGCTGGGGGTTATTGTGTGGATCAGGTGTTGGCAAGGTGGGAGAGCACCATAACTGAATTGATTTCTTTCCACTTTCTTGGTGAAGAAAGAAGGATACTGTAGCAGAGTTCTTGGGATTCAGAGATGGAAGAGGTTGTGGAGTTCGACAATTGGTTGGATGACTTCAAAGAGCTCTTGTTCGTAACTGTTTGTGTAATTTATTCCGCTAGAGTAGTGCTCTTGTTTTTATTTAAAGGGGTCTTTCTGGCAAGTGGTTCACTTGTTGGCAGTCATTGTATCAGTTATTATGTGGTAGCATACTCTTCTGCTACTTGAGTGACTGTATGATTCAACAGCTTGAATGATGATTGGGACTATATATTGAGATGTTTTGCTTTGTTGGCTGAGATTATTTTTCTTTCAAATAAAGAACCGGGTGGCAGCAAGGAAGTTTTGGCGAGAGGGAGCTGGTGGAGAAGGAGAATCAAGTGGTTGACTGATCATAACACTGGTGGCATGGTGGTGTTGGAGAAATCCAGCCCATCGTTTTGGATTAGTAAAGGTAGTGGCCTTTTCCATGGTAGGGTTTCCTGGAAAGGTCTAAATATTGAGGCTCTTGTAGAAGTTGAACATCTCCCTGACAGAGGAGAGGGTGTCATTTTTCACTCAGAAAGGGAAGTCCGCAGCCACTAGAAGGTGGTTGGGGGCAATGTTATGTTCAATTATTTTTCTTTTCGTGAGGAAATGGTTGGCTTTTGTGTGCACATTATTTTCCATGTGTGCAAATGACAGCCCACCATAAATAGGGAGTAAAACAAGCCCAGCAACACTATCAGAATCAATGAACTCATAGGAGCCTACCCTTACCTAGGAAGTTCCACTGATATTTTCGAATCCAGGAGTGGCATAGGAAGGAACTCTCATATTAATGGCTGATCTCAAGAGCACCTTTAAGAGGAAAGAACATGTTTTAATAAGGACAAAGTGTCCCTATTGACAAAGCTAATCATTGTATTACTCCTTGAAAAAGCACAAGCCTAGGGTTTTGGTAAACATGACATAAATTAGGAAATCATGGAGCTTTTGCAACTTGGCAAATTCGAATTTCTGACATACAACCCCTCTGAAATGTTGTCAGGGTCCTAGCGAAGTAAGCTCAAGTGCTTTGCCTTCTATGTTTTCTTGAGCATGGTTTTAACATGCCCAGGCTCACCATGCAGTGAGTAATTTCCAGACATACCCCCCTTGCGCAGAGAACACCTCCTTACCAGCTACCTATCCTCCTGGCCCTGTGCCCCATAGAATACTGTTGAGTTCCACAATAAATTCTGTCCAATTGTATGCATACCTCCTCTGACATTTCCTTCTCGTGCCTTCCTGTGCATCTTATTTATCCCTCGCCCTCATCCCAACTCTCTCCTCGACTTTGCTTCTCCCGACCACTACTGAATGCTCTTTCATACTCCTCCTTTGCCTCTCCGTCAGGCAAATCGCTTTGAAACCATAAACTATGGCAGGAGGCACTATACAAATGCAAGATAACATAACATAATATTTGTTTCCAAATAGGGAGTACAATCAAATCAGAGCCCTTATTGTCATCCTGACATAGAAAGTGAAATGACAGGGCAAATAATACATTATATAGGTTTGCCCAACGTTCCTCACCACAACCTTCACAAAATGGGAACTTGCACTGCCTGCCACCACTTGTAATCCCGCTGTAAATCCATGGGGCCAAGTGACGGTAACAGATTTACTGCCGGAATACCGCCAAACTTGTAAAATGGCCCTATGTTCGCATATGGTGCCCTTCCACAACGTGTTTCTTGTTGCATTGAATACTCCCGCCTCATTCATTTCAAACGGCCAAGCTCTGGCAGCACTTGTGGTCTCGAACTTATGCACATTGGTTTTGTTTGCAGCACTGTGTTTGTTCACCAAATGAATGCAAACATAAATTAATACAAATACAAAAGTATTACTGGATGCTTTGAAAATATCATAATGAACCAGGTTGCAAGCTACTGTTTCCTTCGAATAAGTCATATGTACATGAGTTTTCTCTAAGAAGATATACGTGTTCTCAAACTGTTTCTTTCATATTGCATCTTTTTCATAGATTATCTGGACCTTAAATGGAAGTTAAGCAGGCACCTAACTTATGCAAAGTAGACAGAGTTTAAAGTAGGAGAAACAACAAGCTCAGAGGATGCATGCACCCAAGCCTACCCTTAAAATAAATGTCTGAGCTGCTGCACAAACTGCTAAAAGGACATACGCTTTTGCTGAATGGGTATAAGACATCTTATGACAAAATCATAGAGCATCTCACTTCAGTAAGTGACCCTCATGACCAGTATTTCTCAGACAAAATTGCACCAATTTTTCCACAAAAGCAATAGAGGCCAATCAAATAACGACGCGTGTCCTAATAGACCGCTTCGAAGATAGTAGGACATAGGAAATATGCCATATGTATATCAAATTATTTGCAAAATTCCAAGACCTTGAACTGCAAATGTAGTGTGACCATGGGGCCCCTTTAAACTGTTTCCCTGCAGCTCCAGACTCAACACTGCTCTCCAACCCTCCAACTCCGGTGTTCCATCCACGCAGATAGCAACCAGAAAGCTTCCTGGTAACTGGCAATAGCATCTCATCTCACTGCACACATGCACCTAAATGTTTTGGGAGGTGAAAGGACATTTAGCGCTTCAGTTCCACCTCCTACATCCCCAATGGGCCATGCACTGCCAGGGGAAACAACGTGACCTGGCATTGCATGGACTATTGGGCAAGCGTCCTGAGGAACTGGACATATGTGGTGGTTACTCTGCAATGGATGGTGGGTTGGCGCCTCGTCACCCATTATAGACAAGTCGCTCCTGCTCTTGGGCCTCACGAGCGTAGCCAATATCTACATTTCCTTTGTCTCAGCATCAGTCTTTCCCTCCTAAGAACTGCCTTTCTAAACCCTTTATTCCCTGGCAAGACATTGAAGAGGCCACTTTTTTCAGCTGCTAAAGTATCAAACTCCTGCTAAGAGACTTTACTCCTGTACTAGGTGCATGCAACTACCTCTTTTTAATCACGTCCAAATGCAACACGTTCTCTTTATCTCCATGAATGGCTACACAGACCCTCAAATCACCCAATCCTTTTGGAAACTCACAAAATGCAGCTACTATCGTTCTGCTATTTTTGAATCTCTACATTTAGCAGTCGTTAAAAGGATTCAAGGCCTGAAGACCATGGTCTTGATTATAGGGTGCTCAATAAATATCTTAGCAAAACATACATTAGCAGCATCCTCTATCAGATAAGTACATTATACATACGGTGCTATGAAATCTGCACCAGTATACTCTAGAAATACTCTTCTTTCTCCTTCCCACTTTATGATGTAATTTCTGTTGCTTTTGTCACACGTCACTTTTCCGAGGTGAAACAGGCACTGGCAAAGTCACAAGATACGATTATATTCTAGCAAACGCTTTGCCCTATGTGTTGCATTTATTGGTGTAAGATTATCCAAACAACGAGGGATAATGCAATTAAATGAGTTGGGTTATTTTAGAGTGTAGTCCATTTCCTATGAAGGTGGTCTTTGTTGAAGAGGGGATGTGCACCTGGAAGATGTGTGACAGGACTGTGAAGAGGAGCAGTGTAATAAGAGTAAGGTATTTTTGATTTAGTGGGGTGGAACACTAAGTAGGAGTGATGTTTTTAGATGATACAACAGAACTGGGACCAATCGTCCAGATGACCCTCACTAGTCGGCAAGTACTTAGACCAGAATGGAAGACACATTGTGAACCTAGATGATTTCAATTTATATAAATAAAAGGTATGTTATTAAAAACAGAAACATTCCAAGAATGTGTCATTTCAGCAGCATTGAGTGGTTGGATGATGGATGGGGGCATGGATAGATTTTTCGTAATAGGCATTGAGGCAGCAAACAGAAAGAGGTGTTTTGCATGGACATGCGAGTAGGCAGCATGGCTGAGGTTATGTGGTATAAGAAGAAAGTGTTTTAGAGCAGGAGTGTCACACACAAGACTACGCATCATAAATTCATATGAACACATAGCAACCTTCCCATAGGCAACCTGCTCATGTGATATGGGAAATATTGTGATCATATTCTAGGCATTGCCATCATATGTGAGGGTAATAACATGTGATGTAGGCACACTTTTATAGTGCACCGTTGCCTATTATTAAAAAAAAAAAAACACAACATTGTCATTTCACATGCATAGATACCTATGCCAGCTGGTAATTTAATTTAATGTGGGCAGTTTAACCAATTGTTATATTTTTTTTTTACGTTTTTAATATGATGAAGTTCATCGTGTCCTTTCATTAATGGTTTACTGGAAATAGTGTTGTTTCCTCTTAATTTGCTGTTTCTTCTACCAATATTATAGCCATATATCCTATAATTTGTTGAAGGAACATTAGTTATCATGAAAACCGCCAAACCGTTGGGACAATTACATAAATGGCTCTACAATCAGATCACCATCCATTTCATCATAATAATTGTGTAGTATGGGGTCATCAGTGATATAACTGTTAAATGTATGTATCTTATTCTGGTGCCACTTGGTTTTATTACCCTGAACGTTGTATTCATATTGTCCTGTTAGTATTGGATAATTCATAGGATTAGTCATTTTTATTGTTCATACATGCATGATCGATCCATGTTTTAGCATCAATTGCTAGACTGTCCACTGGTTCTTTGATGACTGCACTCATTAATTTACAGTCTAGGTTACTGGTTTTTACTGAGCTATTCCGCATATGTGCAGGATGGCTATTTGCAGAGTATAACTCATCCACCATGATTATTCCCAAGTTATTTGTAAAATGTAACACTTGTTTCCCACTAGTAACAAGCTTTTTTCGATGTTGTGAAATGTGTTAATCTTGTGAGTGGTTAAAGTTCCATTCAATATCACAGTGTGTGTTAAGGTCACTTTCAGAGTTATCCCATGCCCATTCTATAATAGTGCTGGTTATGTACAGCATTATTGAATTGGTTAATTCTCCACCTGGGGGATCATAAACAGTAATAATTAGTATATTAGAAAGGATAGATATTGTTACTATTGACCTGTATGACCCTGCAAAGTACATTATAATGGGAATACATGGAGCCGTATTCCTTGAGAGAATGTTTAGATTTCGCACCAATAAGTAGACCGCCTTTAGGACGGCCCCTGAGACCCCTTTGAGCGTTATGAGTTATTAGTCTATAACATCCAATGTAACAGCAGTCAGTAGCCAAGTTTCCTGTAGGGCCAACAGGTCAAATTATATAAGATAATCAGCCCCCTCTCTGTGGTCACTAGAATAAGAGTGACCTCCAGTATTCCATGAGAGATGGCTGAGAGTCCATTTCACCTTGCTAGGAATTCAGCTCCCGCGTAGCACAAGGTCGAGTAGCGAGAAGCCTGTTTAAGTATTTATTGTCTTGGACTACACACGTACAATTTGCATTGCACATAACCTAGTCATTATCATGGTATACAGCTGGATTCTTCAAAGGTATCCCATTCTGAGAAAACTAGAACTGCGCATCATAATGAGGTCGATAGAATGGACAGATATAAAATGAATGTGTGATCAATTTCTATTATTTCAATCATCTGGTACCTCAACATAGTCTATAGTTTATATCCTGAGATGACAGCACCATTAACTGGGGAATTGTGAGGAACCGGTTTTCTGGAAAGTTTGATTTAATGCATCATTATCCATTGTAGTAAATACTGCCATTAACATTAGTGATAGAGAACCTGTGTAGTTGTTTTTCATAGTTGCATTGTCCTTTCCCTTTTGAGTGTTAGTGACCACTTAGGCACTTATTCTCGATAGATCCATATCTCTGGACTTGTCTTGGTCACATTCAGTATATTCTTCGACAGTAGTGTGTTGTCTACCCTTGTCAAACAACCAGTGGCGTTGCTAGGGTAGGGCCAGGGTGGACTCTGGCCTCTCGTGCAAAATGTTGTGCCCCTCTTTGTGCCCCCCTAACCCCAGGGATAGGTATAGACCTGCCCTGGGAGTGTTGCCAAATCTGCTTAAATTGAGCTTGTTGACTTTGCAGCAAAGCCCATTACATCTTGCAGCTGAACAGAGCTCCTTGACTGGCCTGCATGCAGCTCTGCCCTTCATAGTGGCCTTCAATTACCCCTTTTCTTATGTCTTATCTAATGGGTTCTGTATTCCATCTGAGAGACTCCTAACAGCTGGCTTACCTAGTACGTGGGTGTACACTAACAAGATATTTAAAGTTACACAAGAAAGCTTACTTTTTCAAAGTTAGTAATTAAGTCTACTACAATAGCATGGAGAAATCGGATTGCTTTATAGGGATAGTTAAATGTTCTTCAAAAGTTGCACAACAAGCTGGAAATTTGTGACTAATGTAATCTTTATCCTAGCGACTTTACTACAAAACTTTTTTAGTGATTCTTAAAGTGAGAATAGTACAGCTGTGTAAAAGGAAGGCTTTTCTCAGGCTTGCATTATTTTGCATTCTGCGACTTCTATTTTTCCTTTCAGGATGTGGAAAATAAAACTATAACAACATTCTTGTGGCTTAACATTTTTCACTGATGATTTACATATTTTAAGGTTACTTTAATTTGAGATAGTTAACAAGTTTCCAGTGGCCAGGAATGAGAAGGCCATCTAGTCCTGTTTTCCCCCTCTGGATTCAGTGACTTGTATTTTTTTCTATCCCATTAGAAATTTATGAAAAGTACACATCTCACAGTTACAAGCATGAACAGGACTGGGTCAACTTCTCACGCATAGCCATGGGAAACTTGAGCACAATGCTCTATCAGTCAGTATTATTGTAGGATTAGATCCAAAATGTACATATTTGTAGCAAGTTGGGATTGAACATGTGTTCAAATTCCTAAACTGTAGCTTGGGTTAAAATCCCAGTTTGACTGTTTAACCAAAGAGTGTGATCCTGGACAAATAATGTAATCTCTTCATGTATAGTGGACTGACCTCAGCAGAGCAAACACATATTAACTCCTCTATTTATGCCAGTCACAAAAATGACATCACAAGTCCATGGGGTGGCCCCACAGGAGAATGAGTGAAACATTTTGCTATTCTCTGTTATGCTATGTTATTGAGTTGTGTATAGTACACAGTCCATCATGTTCACGGTTTCTTGGGTTTTCAGGATCATTAAGAGTTGGGGTAGGAGACTAATGCAGAAGCAGGGTAAGGTTGCTTAGTTGCAATGTGGATTTGTGCATGATCTGAAAAGGTAGGATTCTCTGTGGTGTGCAAGTTTTAGATATGTTATGAGTTGTCGGGAGCAGTGGTTAATGTGCGCTCCAGGTTGGTTGCTTAACTAGTTTATGTCATTATTGTGTCTGTCCTTCTGATGTTTAAGGAGTGTGGGGAGCTGTATTGGAGTATCTGTGGTTAGCTAGTGTGCTATTTAGGGAATGTCTTCAGGTGGTATGTGGTCTATTGTGTAATCCGTATTGATTCATGGTGGGGATGCATGTGAAAATGGTTTGTTGGTTAGGGGGTGTAGAATGATTTTCAGGTAGTTACTGTTACCATACATTGCTCAAAAGAACTTGGAGAAATTCTTTTATCTTTGGAAAAATCCCAGTTAGTCATTTATTTGCTTATATCAATGGAACATATTGTTATGGGACGTAGGCTCTTGTATTGTGGGGGAAAGGATGACAGGTTTGGGGCTTGTGTTCTGGACTCTAGCTGTTGAGGAGGCAGTGTTCCCATGTATGGGGCTTGGGTTCCGGTGGTGGGGCAGCAGCAATGAAGATATGGGGCCTGGGCTATGTTGGTGGTGAGGCATGATGCCAGGTATGCAGCTTGCGTTCTGGCCTCTTGCTGTTGAGGAATCAGGATGCCAGGTATTGGTCTTGGGCTCTGTTGGAGGGGAGGTAAGATGGTATGGTGCATGGGTTCTAGGTGTTGGGGGGAAAGCATGCCAGGTACAGGACTTGGGCTCTAGTGGTGGGAAGGGAGGATGCCAGATATGGGGATTGTGTTCTGGCCTCTTGCTGTTGAGGAATCAGGATGCCAGGTATTGGTCTTGTGCTCTGTTGGAGGGGAGGTAAGATGGTATGGTGCATGGGTTCTAGGTGTTGGGGGGAAAGCAAGCCAGGTACAGGACTTGGGCTCTAGTGGTGGGGAGGTAGGATGCCAGATATGGGGATTGTGTTCTGGCCTCTGGCTGTTGAGGACGCAGGATGCTAGCTATGAGGCCTCGGCTATGGTGGTGGGGAGGTAGGATGCCTGGTATGGTGCATGTTTTCAAGTTTTTGGGGGGAAGCTTGCCAGGTATGGGACTTGGGCTATGGTGATGGGGCGGCAGGATGCCAGGTATGGGGCTTGCATCCTGGCCTCTGGCTGTTGAGGAGGCAGGATGCTAGGTATGAGGCCTGGGCTATGACGGTGGGGAGGCACAATTACAGGTATGGGGCCTGGGACCTGGTTAATGGGGGAGTGAATAGGCCAGTTATGGGGCCTGGGCTCTCGTGGTGGGAAGGCAGGATACCAGGAATGGGGCCTGGGCTCTGGTAGTGGGGAGACAGGATACCACGTATGGGGCCTGGGCTCTGGGTGGTGACGGTCAAAGGATACCAGGTATGGGGCCTGGGCTCTAGTGGTGGGGAGGCATGATACCAAGTATGGGGTCAGGGCTCTGGGTGGTGGTGAGGAAAGGATGCCAGGTATGGGACTGGGATCTGGGGATGCAGGATGCCAGGTATGGGGCCTTGGCTCTGCATAGTGGGGGTGGAAGGATGCCAGGTAAGAGGTCTGGGTTCTGGGTGGTATGGAGAAAGGATGCCAGGTATGTGGCCTGGGATCAGGGGGTGGGGAGGTAGGATAACAGGCATGGGGCCTGGGCTCTGGGGTGAAAGGATGCCAGGTATGGGACTTGTACTTTGCATGCTGTGGTTAGAAGAATGCCAGGTATGGCGTCTGGGCTCTAGCGGTAGGGAGGCAGGATGCCAGGTATGGTGCTTGGGTTCTGGTGGTGGGGAGGCAAGATGCCAGGTATGGGGCCTGGGTTCTGTTCTAGGGAGGCAGAGTGGCAGATACAGGGCCTGGGCTCAGGTGGGAGGGAGGCAGGATGCCAGGTATGTAGCTTTCATTCTGTCCTCTTGCTGTTGAGGAATCAGGATGCCAGGTATTGGGCTTGGGCTTTGGTGGAGGGGAGGTAAGATGGTATGGTGCATGGGCTCTAGGTGTTGGGGGGGAAGCATTCCAGGTACAGGACTTAAGCTCTGGTGGTGGGGAGAGAGGATGTCAGATATGGGGATTGCGTTCTGTCCTCTGGCTGTTGAGGACGCAGGATGCTATGCATGAGGCCTCGGCTATGGTGGTGGGGAGGCACAATTCTTTTATTTAAATATGTTTATTTCTGTAGCACCAAAGCCCGCAGGCATCGGGGTGCATAACATAGACACAGAAGGTACAAACAGAGTAGACAGGACAAGCTGAATCACAACTGCAAGGGGGCTATCCCAAGGAAGAGTTAGCTAATGAGTGACATTTTGTAGGGTTTTTTTCATGTCTCAAGTACAAAGGGAGTGAGTTCCAGAGCTTTGCCGAAACAACTGGAAAGGACTTTCCTAAGTCATTGACCCGTTTGAAACTCGGGTTGTTCAACAATGCCAGTTTCGATGAATGAAGCGTTTTTGAATGCTCATAGTGGGACACCATGGTTCTAAGATATTCTGAAGCAGTTCCTTGAAAGCACCTGTGAACAAGCACGGTAGCCTTGAATTGAATGCAGACAGGGACCAGCAGTCAATGCAGGTCCTGTCTGCTGCTAGAGATATTTTCTCTCCTTGTTTTCCCCTTTAATATTTGCAATACATCGGTCTATAGAATGTGCTGTTTTTTCAGACATTTCTTGTTGGCTCCAATCAGCAAGGCGTTACAGTAGTCGAGCCTTGACAGTATGAAAGCCCATGCTACAGATGCACAGTTGTTCTCTGAAAGGAAGTGGTGAATGTTCTTCAACAGGCAAAGGTAATAATTACAATTTCTGGAGACCCTATTGGCATGAGTCTCGGCACTAAGTGATGATTCCAGGTGGATGCCTACAGCTTTGACTTTCTACCTGTGTATGTGTCTCATATGTTGGACACATCCAATTCAAATTCATCTAGGTTTTGATCAAGGTATATGTGTGTTCACGGTTTGTCACATAGAGATCATAGTCTCCAGAGAGTTCTAGAACTAGCTGGGTGCTATCAGCGTTGTTGGTGAAAAAAACCCTGCCTCTCCTCCAGGAGGCTACATAGGGGTCTGATGTAAACATTAAAGAGCGATAGCGACATGCACGCCGCCTGGGGTACACCACAGTCGATGGAGGCTGGAAGATAAGAAGCATCTCCCTAACATATTCTGGATAGTCAGTGTGACAAAAAAGACTGTACCCAATTGATAGTGTCCTGGCCACACAGCCCTACTTCTCTCAGGGTGTGGAGGAGGCGCTCATGGTCGAGGCGGTTGAATGCTGCCGACAAGTCTAATAGAACTGATAGCCCGGTTTTTCCTTTATCCATAATTCCTAGCATGTGGGTGTGAAGATATATGAGAGCTGTTTCTGTGCTATGAGATGGTCTGAAGCAGGATTGTCTGGGGTGTAGGATGTTTGAGGTTTCTACAAATGTTCGAAACTGGCCTGTAGCTGTTTTATTCAGTATTTTCAGCAGAAAGTTGCAGTTCGTAATAGGCTTTAGAGTGTTTCGATCTTTGGGGTCCAATCCTGATTTCTTTATTAGTGGGTAACTCTAAACACCTTGATGGATTTGGGAACCTGGTTACTTCTGAATGAGGAACTAACAAACCTGACAAGGAAAGGAGCAAAGATTTCTTTTTTGCCCAGGATGATTTTAGGCAGAATTATATTTTCGGGGCAGGATGAAGGGCGCATGGTAGTAAGAGTTTTGATCATGTCAGGAATAATAATCAGTGAAATATTACATTTTAAATCCTCTTCACTGGCGGGTGGATTGAATTTAAGGGACGTGTCAAGCTGGTTCTTAGATAGGTCGCTTTTGATCTTCGTCTGGGCTTTCGCTACCTTTGCTTCAAATGCCAGTTGTACGTTAACACAGTCCTGGTTATCTGGGGCAATGGTGGTCAATTTGACTTTTGGTTTTTCGAGTAATTTAAGAACCTCAAAACGTTTTTTTGAACTGTTGTGGGCCTTGTCATTTTGTTTGTTAAATTTTTTTTTTTGGTTTCTAGGATTGCAGACTTATAGGTTTTCTCTAAGATTTTCCAACTGGATTTATTAGCATCAGTGGGGCATTTTAGCCACGTAGTCTCTGATTCTCTTTTTCCTTTTTTCACTAAGCCAAGCTCTAGAGTGAACCACTTTTGATGGGCCACATTGTCCCTAACTAATTTGGTCTTAAGCAGCGACACTTGATTTAGCAAATGACTCGTGGTTGTGTTGAAGGCGTTGTCTAAGGTAGCTGGAGAATCAAGTTCACTGATGAAAAGTCTGCAGTGCCTTCTTTGTTAAAGTTACAGCTGGTAACTTTCGTAGGTGGATTTTTTATTTTCATGGTGGGAGGGGGTCCTGCAAATAAATGTGAAAATCTATTGCGGATCATATGCAAGGCATTGGGTTGTTTATCTGTATGGTTAGGTTTCTGGCAACTACCCTATCAAGTGTGTTTTCTTTTGCAGTAGTGGGCCCACGGTTAAGGACAAGTTAATCAATGGAGTATAAGGCCATTACCAATGCAGTGGCCTCTTTATCAATGCTTTTGTTGAGCCAACAATTGAAATCTCCAACCAGTATCATAGAGCTATTTGATCCACTCACACTGCCAAGGAGCTGTGCAATTTCTTGGTTAAAGCCATGCATCTCAGCTGGAGGGCAATCATCCAGTATACTGTTGACACAGATACATGGTGTAGGGGTCATTTTTAGGTGCAGCATTTCACAGTTTTGACATTGGATAGGTGTCTGGAATAGTTTAAGGTGATACTTGGCAATAATCACTACACCCCCCGATGTCCTTGAGCCTGGTTTTGGCAAGTGATTGGGTATACTTCTGGGGTGGCCAAAGAAATCATAGGGCCACTGGCGTCAGTAATCCAGGTCTGAGTAAGACATAACATATCTAATTTCAAGTCTGTGATATAATTACGGATGTCCGAGGTGTGCCTGTTGAGAGATCTAGTGTTCAACAGGGCACACCGTAGAGTCCTCATTAAGGGGGGCCAGAAGGTTTCATAGTAGAGCTTTAATTTAGTGTTTCCTGGGGTGTAGAAGAGGCAACACTTGGATGGGGCACTAGATTCCATACTGTGACTTGACATGGGGGTCGTGGGGGCTGTGATAGGGTCAATCTTAATATTGTCGGCTTTCCCTGGTCTATGTAGGCTTCAGGTGACAGGGATAAAATGTTCATCCTCGTGCCTCGTGATGTTTTGTGCTTTAGCAGTGGTATACTCGTTCTCAAGTCTTGGAATGGCTGAAAAGGTAAGGTTCCTTGATGTAATTCGGGACTTTGTGGGTTGATACCTGTATTTGCAGTTCTGTGCTCTTCGAGTATAGAACCCAGAGCAAAGGGTTCAGGCTGAAGGGGAAGAGCTTGCTTGAGTAAGGGTCCCAGTGAGGAGTGAGATTTATCCTGAAGGTACTTGTTGACTATCAGCAATCAATTGGCTTTCTGGGCTGCTGGACACATACTAGAGGGGACTGAGTGTTATTCTACTGCTTCCAAAATTGGATGAAGTAAAAAGGAGCCACTAAATTGGAGAATGTATGAATGTGGTATATCCTATAGAGGCTTTAGGAGGTGCTGTCGGGAGATGTACTGTCCTACCTGGAGCTGTAGAGCAGAGCCGTAGTCTAACATTGGGATGCCTCATTTCAGTGCGGACTGGCGAAGACCGGCTTGTCCTCGAAGCACTGGGGCAGAAGCGCCGAATGTTTCGGTTTAAGGGCAGCGGAAGCTGGGAAATGTAGTCTCCGGCAGAACGGAGAACTACAGAACTCAGCTGCCTAGAGAGTGCTTTATCTCTCAGCAGTTTAATGCAATACAACACAGAGCGCATGCAGCACAATAGTTCAAAGCACACAAGGTAAGTTAAATGCCGAAGGGCAAGTTGAATTCCAACGGTTCTAAAGGCATGCAACAAAAGTCGAATTTAGGCAATTCTATGGGCATGCAAGACAGTTGAATTTCAGTAATTCTCTGGGAATATACAAATGCTGAATTTTGTCAGAAAGGCAAAACGTGTCAAAGTTGGTAAAGAAAGCAATGTTACCTGCTGAAATGTTTAACAACTTCAATTTAAAGTGACACTGTGAGCAAGTCACACAAAGCCTAAAAACTGCAGCCAGACTGGTGATAGGTATGGGGCCTGGGCTCTGGGTGTTGGGTATGAAAGGATGCGTATAACTAGGGGTGTGGTAGCCGCCGCTCAAGTTGAAACATTTCTAAAGTGTAGAATGTTATTTTATTTGCAAAGTAGATATTCTGCGATGGTGTTGGAAATAATCACCAAGATCTGGCATGCAAGAAATATGAGTCATGCTCACACGCACAAAAGTAACAGGACTGTTTCTGAAATAAATCACAGAACTAATATAAACCCCACATATAAGGGGACATGTGTTTATTTACAAGGTAGGAGTCAAATTAACATAGTGTAGAAATACCTAAAAATACTCAATGTCAAAATGAATACATTGGCAAAAGATGGAAACAATATTTATATCCATGGGAAACCACAACAAAAACTAAGCAGAAGTCCTAGAATAGGCGCGGCTAGCAGTACTGGATGAGACAGGACATTGCTCCTAGTATGAGACAGTCATTTTCTGATATTTTAACAAAAAAACATACAGCAATTCATGATTTCTGCAATTTTTGTGAAACATTGGTGAATTTAGATACATCCAGTATTACATACATTGTGATGAGGTTAAACAAACAAAAACACAACAAAGGTTAGGTACGTTCTGCTAGAAAACATAGTAACTTAACTATGCACATGTCATTTCATTAGGCATGTACAAAGGGTATGAAAGGATGCCAGGTATGGGGACTGGGCTCTGGGTGGTGGGGGGAAAGGATGCCAAGTATGGGGCCCGGGCTCTGGGGAGGCAGAATATCAAGTATGGGGCCTGGGCTTTTCATGGTGGCCGTGGAAGGATGCTAGGTAAGGGGCCCGTGTTCTGGTGGTAGAGAGGCAGGATGCCAGGTATGGGGCCTGGGTTCTGGTGTTGGAGATGCAGGATGCCAGGTATATGTCTGGGTTCTGTGTGGTGTGGGGAAGGATGCCAGGTGTGGGCCATCATCAGTTTGGGAAAGTATACTAATAGATCTTTTATTGGCAGCCCCTCTATTTTTGACTCTGGCCCCTTCTTTGCCCATAACCCCCTAAATTTGATTTCTGGAGGCGCCACTGCAAGCAACGCCAGCAAAGACGATAATATATCTTTTCCTAAAGACCTTAAGTTCATGTAATTGTTCACATACGTCATTGGCGCACTGGAACGCTCCATCTAATTGTCCAGTGTGCTAGCTGCTTTTTTGCTTTTCTTGGCCATTTATTTTCTTTTGTTTCTTCAAAATTTTATTTTCTGGCAGTACAAATCTATCAATCATTTCAATATTAGTTATCTTGCCCGGTGTAACCTCAGGTTCGTCAGGCACCATTATGTTATTCTCAGCTTTGTCAGTGGCGATAGTTTTTGTAACTTTCCATGTTTTTTGTATTGTTTTTGTAAGCAGGCTTCCTGCGCTGATCCAGACTCATTTCTGGAGAGGAAATATTGACAACGATAATATTTGCCTCAGAGATGGTGAGTTCACGTGGGGCTACATTGCCACTTGAAATTGCAGGAGCTAATAACAGCTCAAGTGATATTTCATGACTGCACAGGGGAGGTGCTCCTCTGTTAACTGAAGCTCCTCTCCAATCTTGTTGACTTGTAGCAATGTTGAAAGAGAATTATTAGCTAAAAGTTAAGCTTCAATGCGTTCAGGCAGAACCTGGTTCTTTTTTGGAGCTTCCCGAATAACAGTGCATGTTGCCAAAACGGTTTTCATAAAAATATTTAACTGATTATAGTTTGATAAAGACTGATTATCTTATAAATCACGAGTGGAGTTACTGGCATCTTGTGGCATTTCCAAGTTAGGAGCGCCTGATACATTAATTACAGTTGGAATTTGTGCTGCCAATGCCCAGTGGTTCTGTATCAGGCAAATGTGTAAGGTCATTTACTACCTTCTGTAATTAATAACACATTTTAAGCTGGCAGTTTGTATCAGTAGGCAACATCTCCTCATCTTCTGTAATTGCTTCAGGACCAGTATCAGTACAGGCTGTTTCGCTAACTTCCGCAAGGTTAGATTTAGCTATAGATGTATCACCACTAGGAGTGAAGAAATCAGTAATCTTGCTGTGCGTATCAGAACTCTGTGGGAAATTGAGAGGTGCTGGTATGTTCAACAGATCAAGGAGGGAGCCATAACCCCCCATAGTAGAGTTATATGTTTTTCACCCCCTGCAATCCTTAAGTAGTAGGGCAGCATTTTGCTAATTGCACTACAATAAGTAATATACAATCATTGGTAAAAGTGGATTTGTGGTGAACATGCCTACCTTGTTCAGGCATGATGTGCGAAGAAGCCTTGGCTTACTCAGAAATCTCTATGCAGTTTCAATTGTAATGACCCAAAGCAGAGGTCACAGGCTGCAGACCACAGGCTGCAGACTCCACACATCACAACACTTGCCCACATGCGCTAGCTACATGTGGGGCCCAGCTTTTGTATGAGGCAGGGGCAGAGTTTGATAAAGCCGTCAACATAGGTCCATAATGCCAGGCAGAAATCCAAAATCCAAGGTTCTTGCAGTAACCTACATACTGCACCCTTCACCAAACTTGCCTGTACACACTACGCATGGAGCCACCTTTTGGATGAGGCAAGGGGGTGGAATTTGATAAGGCTGGCAACGTAGCTCCGTAACTCCATGAAGAGATCTGAAATCCAAGCTTCCTGCAGACTGCACACTTCACCATACTTGCCAGTACACCTTTCAAGTTTCACATGAACATATTAAAAAAAGCATTTGAATTGGAAAAGATCAACACGCCCTTTTAGAATAAGAGTTTTGTCCATTGGAACATTGGTCTTCAAGCAGGATTTCCATGAATTATACTGTATTATTTTTGCTGTGCAGATTTGTTCAGCTGTTTAACTTCTGGTTGGGCAAGTAGAAGGGCCACTTTTTGCCCTGATTGCCCCATACCAGAAATGTGGCATTGTGAGCACAGAGCTCTGTGACTTCCTTTAAGCATAGCAGGGGCATGACTCCATGATATCTTTTCACCATCCGCCCTTAGAAGATGTCCATGTACAGGCTGTTAGCACCATGGTCAGGCCACCACCTTGGGTCATATTGCCTCAATATGGAATTTAAGATTGGTGTGCATTTGAAGCACAATGTGGCCTTTCATCATTGACTTTTGTGTGGAACATTTCTGATCACACTGATCTGTTTTGTGGTTTAGCAAAGGGTGGGAGCGGTTGCTCTGGATTCATTTTCCTACTGTATGAAGAGCATCTGAAAAGTCTCCAGACATATTTCTGGAAGCATTGCCTGCATGAGTGGCTTGCATTCATTTACTTCAAAGCTGTATCAGGCAAGAGGGAGTGGTGAGGCTGGCATCCCCTGTATTGAGTGTGCCTGAATGTATGGTGTGAGGCTGCGTGTACATGTCTGTCTATCTATGTTTTCACATATGTCTTCTTGTATGCTATCTCTGCCTAGTTGGGTGTGAGCATACATTGGTGGGTACATGAGTTTATATCAGTGCATGAGTATGTCTGAGTGTTTATTGATGGGAGTGAGTCTGGTTTGAGTACCTGGTCCCATGGTGGCAAAGCCTGCATGTGGGAGTATCTGAGCATGTTAGGGCACTACCAAGAAACACATCAGGAACACATGATATTCTGTATTTTTATTGGTTATTTATTCATTTGCATGACAGAATTGTCTTACATATATTCAAATTTAGTTGCAATGAATGGAAAGAATAGTTATATGTACACAGTAAAAATATAAAAAGGAAATGTAGAGGCAAAGATTATTAACCTACTGCATCACATCAATCATTAGGTCCGAGCTAGGACCTGTTTTTAGTTTTAACTCGTATGTGGTGCTTTAGTTTCACATTGTTTCACATTTTTTTGTCAAATGTATTGTTAAGGAGTGTGGACAGGGGAAGAGGACTTTAATCACCCTCTTCACATTTCTGAATTTGTAATGTGTTGCTAGATTTTATTGGCTGCCTTTGCTGTCACTTTGATAGAAAGAGAAAGAGCTATCTCATCCCCTCCAAAGAATAATTTACTTTTTAAACGTTCAAAGGCTATTGATGTTGTCCTTAGACGAGGAAGACGTCTTGTCACATTAAATTGATTTGTTGCAGGCTAAGGGGCATTAGGAGTGGGGAAAATGGCTAACCTTACTGTTTTTGTCTAACAGCTCAGAGGATGTCACACAAACCAAACGATAGGCACAATTTGTTATTTCAGTGGAATGGAAGCAAATCATTCAGTTAACAGAGGAGCACCTCGCCCTGTGTAGTCATGAAATATCACTTGAGCTATTAGCTCCTGCAATTTCAAGTGGCATGTAGCCTCACTTGAACTCACCATCTCTGAGGCAAATATTATTGTCGTCAATATTTCCTCTCCAGAAATGAGTCTGGACCAGCGCAGGAAGCGTGGAAAGAACTCACTAGGTCAAAGAAATAAAACAAAAACATGGAAAGTTACAAAAACTATCACCGCTGACAAAGCAGAAAATAATCTAATGGTGCCTGATGATCTTGAGTTTACACCAGGCCAGATCACCATCATGGAACTGACTGATAGAATTGTACTGCAGAAAATAAAACTTTTGAAAGAAAAAACTGCCAAGAAAAGCACAAAAGCTGCTAGCACACTGGACAAATGAATAGTGTGTTCCATTCACCACATGATGGATGTGAAAAATGAAATGAACTTAAGGAAAAGATAAACTACCGTCTTCACCAGTGTTGCTTGCAATAGCATCTCCAGAAATCAAATTTGGGGCAGGGGTCAAAGAAGGGGCCAGAGGCAAAAGTAGGGGGCCACCTATAAAAGGGCTATAAGTATGCTTTCCCAAACTGACCATGGCCCCATACCTGGCATCCTTCCCCCATGACCCAGAATCCAGACCCTATGCCTGGCATCCTGCTTCCCCTTCACCAGAGCCCATGCCCCACATCTGGCATCCTGCCTCCCCACTACAAGAACCCAGGTCCCATACCTTGCATCCTGCCTCCCTACTGCCAGAGCCCAGACCCCTTACCTGGCATCCTTCCACCCCCACCAAGCAGATCCCAGGTCCCATACCTGGCATCATGCCTACCCAGAGCCCAGGCCCCATACCTGGCATTCTTTTACCCTCACCACCCAGAACCCAGGCCCCATACCTGATATATTGCCTCACCATCTATGAGCCCAGGCCCCATACCTGGAATCCTGCCCCCCCACCACCAGAGCCCACACCCCATACCTGGTCTATTCCCCCCTATTAACCAGGTCTCAGGCCCCATACCTGTCATTGTGCCTCCCTGCCGCCATAGACCAGGACTCATACCTAGCATCCTGCCTCCTCAACAGCCAGAGGCCAAAACGCAAGCCCCACACCTGGTATCTGCCTCCCCACCAACATAGCCCAAGTCCCATACCTAGCATGCTTCCCCGAACACCTAGAACCCATGCACCATACTATCTTACCTCACCACCACCAGAGTCCAAGCCCCATATCTGGCATCCTGACTCCTCAACATCCGGTGGCCACAACTCAAGCTAAATACTTGGCACCTTGCATCCCCACCAACATAGCCCAGGCCCCATATCTGCCATTCATCCTCCCTACCACCAGAACCCAGGCCCCATAACTGGCATCCTGCCTCCCCACCACCTGAACCCAAGCACCAAACCTGGCATCATGACTCCCTACTGCCAGTGCCCAGACCCCTTACCTTGCATCCTATCTCCGCTTCACCAGTGACCAGGCCACATACCTGCCATCCTATCCTCCCTTCCACCAGAACCCAGGCCCCATACCTGGCATTCTGACTCCTCAACAGCCAGAGGCCAGATCGCAAGCTACATACCTGGCATCCTGCCTCCCCACCACCATAGCCCAGGCCCATAGGTGGCATGCTGCCTCCCCACCAACATAGCTCAGGTCCCATATCT
Source organism: Ambystoma mexicanum (assembly GCF_040938575.1). Taxonomy (NCBI): domain Eukaryota; kingdom Metazoa; phylum Chordata; class Amphibia; order Caudata; family Ambystomatidae; genus Ambystoma; species Ambystoma mexicanum. The sequence continues at coordinate 360,546,761 of NC_090937.1, read as the reverse complement.
GCCATTCTGCATCCCTACCACCAGAACCCAGGCCCCATACATGGCATTCTGCCTACCCACCACCAGAGCCCAGGCCCCATACCTGGTCTATTCCCCACCCCATTAACCATTTCCCAGGCCCCATACCTGTAATTGTGCCTCCCCACCACCAAAGCCCAGGCCTCCCACCTAGCATCCTGCCTCCTCAACGGCCAGAGGCCAGAACGCAAGCCCCATACCTGTTTCCTCTGTGGGGGTATCAACAGTATTTTGATTATCAAATAAGTATAATCTATCTGTTGATCCTAATTCTTCGTTTTGTGTTTTATTTTCGCATTGGATATTCTTTTTAAATCTGCTTCTTTTTTCTTTGGGTTTTTCTTGTTCATTTTCCCCTTCCTGTTCTTCATCGTCACACACCTGAATGGCCTGATTCAACTCTAAATTGTACTACACTCCCTTTTTGTGGGTCTTGAAATTCCCTGTTTCACTTTCATGTGTTTGTTTTCTCATTTTTAAATCAGCAAGCAGTTCAGTACTTTTATTCAAGGGTGATTCATGGGCATCTGTGTTCTCATCCAGGTGGAGGCCATCAACTAGTCACTTGTTGTTGCTACGCACAAGATCACTCCTATGGCGTTCTGCACCTTCACTTGGCTGGTGCTTTTGGACTGTACATCATTTTCCTATCTGTTCAGACAACATTTTGACTTGGGCTTCCAAGC